>NC_141334.1:1685000-2057500 GCF_037954235.1 Aulostomus chinensis | reverse complement strand
AGGTTCTCTATTCTTTTCTCAGATTTTGAGCTGGAGTCCTCTCTGGAGGAAGACATGCTGAGCCTGAAAGAGCTCCAGGACGCCCCCTCTGGCCTGGAGTGGCTCCTCCAGGAGCTGGTTTCCCTGCGTCTGGCCTTTTCCCAGGAGGACGGCGAGTCTTCGTCTCAGGCTGAGTGGCTGGCGCTCTGCTCCAAGCTGGACTGCTTCCTCTTCCGGCTCTACCTGTTTGTTCTGGGCTCGTACGCGAGCACGCTGCTGCTGCTCTGGGCCAGCTGGAGCTTCACCTGATTTAGAAGAACCCATCCTTTATACCATCCTACATACAGTACTACCACCACCACTACTACTCCTACTACTACTACTACTACTACATATACAGGTGTCAGGGTGGGAGGAGCCTGAAACATGTATGTATGTAAAATGGGTGACCATAATCTCACTCACCCACAATATCGTCTATAAGAGTCAAATAGAATATAATGGATGGTTCGTGAGTGGCGTATGTCAGTGTTCTACGTGGTTATATATGGTGGCCCTGAGGGACAAAACACAAGAGACATTTAATAAAATGCAACATTTTGGAAAACACAACATCTCGGAGAAGACTTCAACGTGTCAGCAGCCTCAAAGTTTCAGAGGAAGAGACTTTGGAACACACGGAAAAGAAAAGAGCTTTCCCAAAAACAGCAACGTCTCATGAGTACGACGCCGTCTCGAGGTTTTTTTGACATGTTGCATTTTGTAAAATATGTTGTGTGAAACTTTATGTGTATTAAATGTCATCATTTTAGAATTGTGTTTGCACTGTAGCACATTTATCACGTAGTTCTGTCAGGTACCGTCGGCCGACCCGCTGGTTTCTAGCTCTTGGATGAGTCGTGTCTTCCTGGCTTGTCTCCAGCGGTTTGGCACCGAGAGGAACGATGGAGAAAACACAAAGTATAAATACTAAGTATCAGTTGAGTCTGCATATCATCGAGGGATCAGTGGAGATCCGTTTGCAGTTATTATATAATGGGACGATCCTCAAATTACTACTGTGATTGTACTCTTACTTTAATCCGCCACCGCAAAATAGATCAATAAAGCCTCCTGAGCTGCACCGTGGCGGCGTCTCTGCTCCTGATAAGAATATCAAACGTGCGTCGCGGAGACCGCGCTGGCAGAACGATCCATATTAACACAATTTACACTTTCATTTGTGAACTTGCTCATCCAGTGGATCAGGTTACAGGATGTTACACAACGGAAGACGGGAGCTTCAGCTGAGCTTCCAGACTGTCTAAGATCCATTGAAGCTCCAAGTTGATGATTGATGTCTTGATGTTTGTCTCTGCTGGTTGAATAAAAGCAAACCTGCCGTAGGAGATTGGTTTTTCAGCTTCTTTTTCTCTGAATCGCAGAACATTTTGAGAACTCTGTTTGGTTCATTTTTTCAATCCAGTTTGGCCTGAAATCTGTGTGTTTCTATTATTTAGAACCAGAACCGGCAGCAGAAACACCAGAACCAGCGGTTACACGAGTCGTAACAAACGCCAGATACTAAAGCTGTAACATTTCCGTCATACATGACCTGAAACCTAATTTTATTGGACATTTGCAACAAGAAAATGAGGCCATGTGCTAACAACTTACCTGCACTTACTAATAGTAGCAACTACTGCAGTACTACTACAACTACCACTACCATACTAAATTGGATGCTGATCGTTGAATGTTTATCAGACAAATGAAGCAAAGATGTTTAAAAAAAAGAAAAATATTAAAAAAAAAAGATTGAGTGAGGTTATAATCAAGACCAGCAGACTAAAGTAATAGAGTAAATTCAAACGCTGAACGCGAGTGCCACTATTTTCAGGCAGATTCTACATTTCTTTGTTCTGATTGTCATCCATGTTACGGATCATTTTGTATTTGACTGAATGACATCATCTTCAGCTCAGCGGTGTTTCCTCTCTGCTCTGAAGCGCTCGACTGCGATGAAATGGCGACCGGTTATATGATCCGGTTAAGTCTTGTTCCTCAATTCACCAGCCTGCATTGACCCTGGGGGCGTGGCCTCGTCACCATGGTTACACCCTCATGGGCTGAGTGACAGGAACGAGGTAGGGATGCTGGAGGTGAGTGGGGTGGTGGATGGAGAGAGATGGAGGATATGTGTGTGGAGCGTCCCGCCGCCTCCCCTCAGAGCTCCTCGCCAGCAGAAGAAGAGGCACCATGAAACTCTCGTACTCCTGGACCGTCCTGGCGTTATTCCTCCTTCATGGAACATCGAGAACCTGCACAGGTAAGCCAGACCTCTGAGCAGGAGCTGCAGTTTCAAAGTCCTAGACCAGATCCAACCTGAGGAGAGGTGCAGGACTCATCAGTTCATTTTATGATCCGAACCAGCGCTGGACCACCTGCTGATTCTGCGAGAGATCGCTGCTGTTAGATGAGCATCATGGAGAGTCATGTTTCATCCAGCAGAGGGATGCGATTCCTACGCGTTGCATCTTTGAGCTAAATTATTAGCTTTTAAAAACATAAAAAGTTTGTCAGATTATTAGACAAAGTTACTAAATTATGAGGATTTTTGCTTCTATGAGACGGAACGCAACAAAATAAAGCTCAGTCTTTTCTCTGGAACATAGTTTCTTCCTTCAAGATACCAATCATTTATATCATCGTTTTATGAATCAATATGATATAAAAATATGAAGTGCATTCTTTCCAACTGAACTATCTTTAAATAGCTTCAAAATTATTCATTTTATTAGACATTTGAATTACTTTGATAGGAAAGTAGGATGTTTAGCTTCCTTCACAATTTCTTTTGTCAAGATTTTCTTTCATTTTTCTCCTCGTGCCATGAAGGTCACGTTTATCTTTTTTAAAAATTTCGTAGCCCTCAGTTCTCTGATTTTGTTGTTGTTTCACATGTCAGCGAAGAAACTGGGCAGCAGCTCGGGACGATTCGCCAACGCCACCTTAGTTCAGCTGTCAGAGTTTCTGAGCGCTGGATACAAGAAGGGAGTGAGGCCAGTGAAGGACTGGAGGACGTCCACCATGGTGGCCATCGACCTGATGGTTTACTCCATCCTCAATGTGGTGAGGCAGCAGCGCTGCAGCAGGCACCATGAACGACACACGGAATAATTACCATGAATATAACACATCGTTCTCAGTGATTGGATCCTGCGGTTGTCGCTTTATATTCAAACTAGAAAAGAAAGAAAGAAACCAAACAAAAGGAACACAAATCACTAAATATGATAAATAATTGATGAAAATGGAACAAGTGAACTCTAAAACCTGCTTGTCTGCGTTTTCTTCACCAGGATGAGAAGAACCAGGTTCTGACGACATACGTGTGGTACAGACAGGTACGCTTTTATAGATGATCTTGATTCATGTCTGACTAAATCCTCCGGCGTCAGCAGAAATGAGCTGAATTCTCTTGTAATCGTCCAGAGATCATTTTTCTAGTCTACCCAGTCTAACTAATGACCTGTTCTAGTCGTGGACCGATGAATTCCTGGTCTGGAATCCAGAGGACTTTGATGAGGTCAAGCAGGTTTCGATCCCCACAGCTAACGTCTGGGTGCCTGACATCCTCATCAACGAGTTGTAAGAGCCTCCGCCTCCGCCGCCGCCGCCACTGCGATTATTCATATTTCTGTTAATCAGGTTGTTTGACTTTGCTCTGTCTCCTTCTCTGACAACAGTGTAGATGTGGGCAAGTCTCCAGACATCCCCTACGTCTACGTAACTCACAACGGGCTGGTGCGCAACTATAAACCCATCCAGGTGGTCACAGCCTGCACGCTCAACATCTACAACTTCCCCTTCGATGTCCAGAAGTGCAGCTTGACCTTCCAGAGCTGGCTCCACACCAGTAACACCCTCCCCCTGCTCTGCTCACGCATTCACATCCCCGCAACAACATGCACTTCCTCGCTTCCCTGTTAACATTTCTGCAAGTTGAGGTGACGTGACACCTAAAGGTATATTTTGCTTTCAAACGCTAAAGATGATTTCAACCTCCAGGATGGAGAAAGAGCCGGCCACACATATTTAGCTTGAAGCTAATGGAGACAGACGGCTAACAACAGCTCAACGGTCTCAGAAACGTCCGTTTACAAACTCCTCAGCTCATCGTCTGGTATAATCCAGGTCTTCTTAATCCAGACGCATGACCAGTAATCCACAAACACTTTGATTGGAGCTAAAAACCAAGGGTTGGAACTGCTGTTGTTCGCTGTCAGTCTCCATTAGCTTCAAGCTAACATTGCTAGCTGGTTCTGGAGTCACAAAGAAGGCAAAATAAACTTTTTGAGTGGAGACACTTTGAAAGCTTCAAAAAAATGATAATCAGCATTTCAGAATATTTAATTCGAAGAGGAAAAAACATGTACGTTCGTAAAGGAACGTTCCCACAAGTTTGTCTCCAAGTTATAATCATGTAAAAGAAAATGTTTCAATCAAACCATGAAAAGACATTTTAAGAATGTTAATAGTTTCAAATTATGTTGAATACATTAACTAAATTCAGTTGTTCAATCAAGGGAGACGCAGAAATGGGTGTGGCCTAATATTTGGCTTAAACAGATAAAGCATGTATTTTGTTGGATGCAAAAGTGAGTAAGTTTATGATCAAATTAACATTTCAAGAGAAAATTCAAAGTAAAAGTCACTAATAAATTACTGACAACCACAACAACAAAATTCATCTGCGCAGCTCTGCCAGGGACACACGGTCTCGCCCAAAAGTGCCTGAGTAACATCCAACATGGCGTCCGCTGCGATCATTAGTGCCAGCGAGGAGCCTGAGTGGTGAACTCCCCCCTGCTGAGATCTGGGTTTCAGGAGCCAGGCGAGGGCTAAGTTGTTGCCATGGCAGTCTCACGCTGTTCCCCACATTGTGTTCGATCTGTAGTTGATGACATCAACATCACCCTGATGAGGAGCCCCGAGGAGCTTCGGGAGGACAAGAGTGTCTTCATGAACCAGGGCGAGTGGGAGCTGCTGCATGTTCTGTCCAACTACAAGATCTTCAGCGTGGACAACGACGACTATTACGCTGAGATGAAGTTCCACGTGAGAACGAAACTATCAAACTACACACAGCACAAATGTGGCGCTCCTTCTGTAACACTTCATCTCCCAGGTGGTGATCCGACGGCGGCCATTGTTCTACACGGTGAACCTGCTGCTGCCCAGTATCTTCCTGATGGTGATGGACATCGTGGGGTTCTACCTGCCACCGGACAGCGGCGAGAGGGTTTCCTTCAAGATCACCTTGCTGCTGGGCTACTCGGTCTTCCTCATCATCGTGTCTGACACTCTCCCTGCCACCGCCATCGGAACGCCGCTGATAGGTGTTCATTTACTGCTTATCGGCACTTTGCATTTAGAACCAGAAACCCAAACTAAACTGAAGGTTCTCCCGTCACTCGTAGCAGAGAACCCCATAAAGAATCAGATCGTTCCTGAAGGTAACGTCACGAACCTGTAGACCAGCACCAGTTAGAGGTGATCCATTCTGAGAACGTCTCTGCAGGAGAACATCATCTTAACATCATCATCATCAGTCCTCAAACACACCTGGAGTATTCTAGAAGAACTGCAGGAGGTTCTTCAAGGTCTCCTGTAAAGAATTCCCTCTAAATCAAATAATCAAAGCAAATGTTCTGAGAAGGTGATACAAGAAAATGGAACCAAAATGGAGGGGGCTGCACGGTGGTGCAGTGGTCAGCACTGTCGCCTCACAGCAAGAAGGTTCTGGGTTTGAGTCCCGGCTCGGGCACGGGATCTTTCTGTGTGAGTCTGCATGTTCTCCCCGCGCCTGCGTGGGTTCTCTCTGGTTCTCCAGCTTCCTCCACAGTCCAAAGACATGCAATTGTGGACGAGGCTGATTGATTCTCTAAATTGACCGTAGGTGTGAATGTGAGTGTGAATGGTTGTTTGTCTCTGTGTGTTGGCCCTGTGATGGACTGGCGACCTGTCCAGGGTGAACCCCGCCTCTCGCCCGTAGACGCAGGGATAGGCTCCACCCCCGTGACCCTTAATGTAGGAATAAGTGGAAGACAATGGATGGATGGATGGAACCAAAATGGCTGTGTGTTTGTGTGTGTGTGTGTGTGTGTGTGTGTGTGTGTGTGTGTGTGTGTGTGTGTGTGTGTGTGTGTGTGACAGCGTCCGGTCTCCTCACTGCTCTCTTGTCCTGCAGGCGTGTACTTCGTGGTGTGCATGGCCCTCTTGGTGATCAGCTTGACAGAGACGGTGCTGATCGTGCGTCTGGTCCACAAGCAGGACCTGCAACCTCCTGTGCCTCACTGGGTCAAGTACCTGGTACTGGAAAGAGCAACAGTCCTCTTCTGCATCCACAAGAAGCACCGACTCTGCTCCCAACTGTCATCCCAGGCCTCTGACCTGGAGCGCTACAAGGACAGCCACTACGGGACAGGTAAGGAGGGTAGGTGTGGCAGGTACGGAGCGGTTACAGCAATACTTCACCCAACAAAAAAAAAGTGTATTTTGGTTTCTAAGTACTCACAAATAAATGTCCTGAAGATGTTTTTCCCTCCTGCATCACTTCTTTGTGACTCCAGATTGCAGAAAGAGTTTAGCTTGAAGCTAAAGAGTTAGCGGGTGACGCAGTAACAGTAACAGCAGATCTTGACTACTTCCTGTTAGCCTTCTGCTAACTTGAATGTGGACCCTGTAACTCAGACTTCGGGAGCAGGGTGCAGGTTGGCATTATTAGCGTTAATTTACGTACTTGCTCCAGCAGTTCAGTGGAAATATTCAACGTTTTCATCCAGACCAAAGTGTGAGCTGCTGCCTCCATGTTGCTGCCGTCAGAAAATGAAACGCGACCGTGTCTGGATCTGTTTTATTACCAGGAGACGCCTGAGATACGCAACTGAAGTGAAAAGTGATCTCTTGTAAAGCGCAGCAAGGCACAGAAACCCCCAAAATGTATATTTTACTGTGAATGAATGGTTCTAGATGGAAGTAAAACCACTAAAGTAACTGCATGATGACACACGGAACCTGAGGATTCCTTGGTTTATCCACAAGACAACAAGCACACTTTTAAAAAATATTTGTTTCCTGAATAGAATTTATGTGCAATCAGTCAGTAAGTTTCTGCTTGACTTCATCTGCCCTGAATATTTGTGTGCTCACAAATTTAAATCCCATTTGGTTTGTGACGTCGTCCTCGTGCTGCCCTGCAGTCCAGTGCTCCCTCCACCACACCTGTGAGATCGGCCGAAGGGTCAGTCAGCACGACAGAGACGGTGGGCTGCTGGGACGAGGCCTGCCCCCCACCAGGGACCCCTCCCCACCCATCATGGACAACATCCTGCAGGAGGTGACGGCGATACGCCACTTCCTGGAGAAGAGGGAAAGGTGCCGTGAGGTTGCCAAGGAGTGGCTGCAAGTGGGCTACGTGCTGGATGTGCTGCTGTTCCGTGTCTACTTGGTGGCAGTGGTGGCGTACAGCATCACCCTGGGGACGCTGTGGTCTGTGTGGCAGGTGGCCTGAGGCCGACCCCCCCCCCACCTACTGATGTGGACTCGAGCTCCAGGGAAGGCAGTGGGTTCCCGAAGGCCCGGGTAGCTGAATGGGTTCATGGAGGCTCTCTGATAGCAGAGGAGTTGTGCATGTGGAACTGCTTCCCTGGGTCCAGTTTAGTTTACCAGGATACGCAAATAAACTCAGCTTTTAGCACCAAATATGTGAAGTAAGGAACACGAGGCTCTGAACCTGGACGGCTGCGTGTCAGGAGATTTCTGGTGTCTGCTCGATGTTTTCAGCTCAAGCCTTTATCACTTTTACCATTTCTTAATGACTTATCCTGTTTCTGCATGAGCCTCTTGGAGTTTTATTTACACTAAGTATTAAATAAAAACCTCTCCATGAGGTCCAGTATTTCTAAAATCGTGATCAAATACGTCACAAGTCGTGAGCTCTAAGGGCTCCGTGGGGGGGGGCCTTCAAATGCTCTCCCCTCGTGAACGCGGTAAACATGACCCGGATGTCTGGTTAGCTGGTAAACTGCTACTATACAAACTAGTTGTTTTAGCATGAACCTGTGACAAACAAACACCCATTCTGGGTCACATTAAGACCAACACTTGGACCCCAGGTTCCACCCAACGAGGGCTTGGATCTGAGAAACTAAATAGATACTCAATGACTGGTGGTAATCAAGCAGAATAACACATAAAACAGTTTAAAGCCTTAAAAAAGGTGATTTGTCTCATGGCATCTCAGACATCTTTGTGATAATCACCTTTCATTCTTTTATCTGAAAGACGAACTTTTGTTCGTTGTTTGTGTCAAATAATGGACGTGCGATGTTGGGTCTTTGACGATGTCCTGTAGTCACTGCTCTTATCTGAATAAGTTTATACAATATTTACATTTCATTCATAGACGTTAAAATATATGTACAAATTGTGATTTTGATAAAGTAACAGGTGTATTTCCAAAAATATATGGAAAAGCCCATAAATCAATAAAATGTTTTATTAATGGTTGCTCCTCACACTAAATATTCATGACCAAAGAACTCGAGCAGGGGAACGTGGTGACGTGTCTGCTCCTTCTGTGACCTATTAGGTGTTTCAATAAAGTGCTTCTCATAATTTGTTGCGCTTCTACTAAGAATGTCTGTGGAATATAACCATACTGTAATGAGTGCAGTTCTGCACAGCTACCACACGATGGGGCCGTGCACAACCACATCAGCTTTGCTCAGCCCCATGAGGCGCGTTCACGCTCACTAAGATGATTGTTGACAATAAAGACTTGGCTGTAATGATTGTGTGGACGTTCATGCGTCTCTCAACTCTACAATATGTACGTATTTTTTCCGTCTAGTCTCTCTTAATACTCTGACTTACTTTTCAGAAGCTCCAAAACTCCAAATATCAAAACAGCTTCATCCGTTTCAGGGGTCAAATTGTGCCTGGTGGGGTCGACAGCTGAGGGTGGAGCAGAAGATTTAAATGAGGACTAACAATTATAATAATTTGCACATTCATTGCCATGAGCAGGTAAACAGACATGCTTGTGATTGCCTGCAGCAGTGGTTCTGTCCAGTGAGGGGAGCCTCTCTGTTCAACTGTTAAGCTTCTTTCCTTTCTTCTTACTCCAACTGAAAGATAAACCCTAAATGATTAAAATGTTAGCCACTCCAATAAAATATACATAGTTTCTATTTAGTATTAATAGTATACATTTTTAGTATTACATAAAGTAGTAGTAGTAGTAGTAGTAGTAGTATATAAAGTATTGAACGCCACAGGGATGAGGGGCTTTTACAGTCCAACAGGAAGTTAGCATCACAGGGGTGAGGTATTCTTGTAGTCCAACAGGAAGTTAGCATCACAGGGGCGAGGTATTCTTGTAGTCCAACAGTGCTTTAGCATCGCAGGGGTGAGATAATTTTGTAGTTCAGGAAGACCTTCGCATCACAGGGATTAAATATTTTCAGAGTCCAAAAAGAAGTTAGCGTTGCAGGGCTAAGGTGTTTCTGAAGTCCAACAGGAAGTTAGCATCCCCATGGTTTGTGAAATCATTGGACACTGCTAACTTTCCTCTGGGACTCAGGACTCAGTGCTGCGCTGCTCTATTGAGGCCCGTCCAACTTAGGTGTAGTCATGATGGCTAAATGGAATGGGGCCATAATTCATTTTATTAGCATTGACGCTAATTAGCTACATGCTGTGACATGTTGCTAAATTACACACTGTTCTTTTTAAGTCTTCCACTCATGAGAACGAGGAGTTTGAGGATAATCGCTTCAGGTTTGGCGACAGAATCTTCAAGAAATGTGGGTCAAAGCTCAGAGGTTCTACACAATGGCCTTGCTGATGCTGCCCACCCCTGCCCCTTCCTTCCTCAACCCCCCAAACGGGATCAAAGTCAAACTAAAGCAACAGACCTGTTGACAAAGAGTTTTTCTGTCGTTTCCCGTTTTTGTTTTTTGTCAAAAAGGCTCAAATCAGATCACCGATGTGTTTCGCGCGGTACTTGGACGTGGAGCGCCGCCTCATTGCTTTTAAATACGTTGATGTCTGAGAAAGGAAATGAGCAAATGCAGCGCCATTATTGGGACGTACCCTGACTCTTCTGATGTGATGTTTATTTGTCGGATACACAGGCGAGCTTGTCTTGTCAGGCTTTATTGGGGGAGAAATTACAGCGCCGAGCCGACAGTGAAGATTTATTACTGAGCCTGATGCGTTCCGAATCTTCAACACATTAAAGAAGCCCACCAGGGACTTGGCATGTTTGAGCACATTAACCACAAAGGCACCAGAGGTTTTCTCTTCCTCTCAATCTGCCACGGCGGAGTGCAGATCTGGAACCTCCCAGGAGAAATCAGCAGATCAACATTTTACTCTTTTAGAACATGGATGTTTGGAATATAGGTTCTGATTGTGATGTGGCGCAGACATCGTGCCAGTGGCGTCTCTTCAAGAGTTTAAAATCAGCAGGATGTTTCACTCCCGCCGGAATCTGACACTAGCAAGCTCGGTTTAGCATTTAGCACATAAATATTTCTCTGTGTAAATGGATGGAAAAATGTGAAAACCACAAAGAAATGCTGCTTTCAACAGGTTCCAGTCCAGTTTGGAGCAGCAGTTCCTTTCCTGTGGGGTTGAACAGGGTTAACTGACCCACCCTGTACTACTTTCCTGACTGGGCGCAGTGATTTGACGCAGCACCTCCAAAGCTCCACTGGAACTTGAGTCAACAGAACCAAAGGTTTGTTGAGGACTAGAAGAGCGACTGCTGCTACTGATGATGAGGAGGAGGAGGATTCCTGCTGAACACACCAGCATCCTGGACCTGAGCTAGCTGATGCTAACACTTCCCCCCACTACCAGCCATTGTGCTAAGCTAACTAGCCTGGACCTGAGCTAGCTGATGCTAACACTTGCCCCCACTACCAGCCATTGGGCTAAGCTAACTAGCCTGGACCTGAGCTAGCTGATGCTAACACTTCCCCCCACTACCAGCCATTGTGCTAAGCTAACTAGCCTGGACCTGAGCTAGCTGATGCTAACACTTCCCCCCACTACCAGCCATTGTGCTAAGCTAACTAGCCTGGACCTGAGCTAGCTGATGCTAACACTTGCCCCCACTACCAGCCATTGGGCTAAGCTAACTAGCCTGGACCTGAGCTAGCTGATGCTAACACTTCCCCCCACTACCAGCCATTGGGCTAAGCTAACTAGCCTGGACCTGAGCTAGCTGATGCTAACACTTGCCCCCACTACCAGCCATTGGGCTAAGCTAACTAGCCTGGACCTGAGCTAGCTGATGCTAACACTTCCCCCCACTACCAGCCATTGGGCTAAGCTAACTAGCCTGGACCTGAGCTGGCTGAAACCTGGAGCTTTGATTGAGGCTTCATCATCATTGTGAGTAAAACTGAGCCAAGAGACGCGCAGTCAAGATGGCGCCGCCCACGGCTGCCGTAACATTACGCTGTGTTGTGTTTTTGCACTGTTTGTCTTGTCCTGTCAAGCTTGTCTTCACTGTCTCGCTCTCAAAAAACACAGCCATGCGTATGTAAATCATGTTAAGTTCTTACTATGTTTTGCATAAATATATGGCAATAAAAGATCTCCTATCCCCTCCTAAATCTGATGTGTAATCAACCACTCAGGCAGCGCAAACACACAACTGGAGGTGAACATCAGGACGGCCTGCTCACTGAACTGCTCAGGTCAACCTCACGTCACGCTAAAGCTGAACATTTTCACCTGTCTGGCTTCTGTTGTGATGACACACAGGTTCACGTCCTGCATATCTAACGGTTCTATTTATGACCTGCGGAGCACGAGGCAGAGCAGCCCAGATGCAGCCGGGCTTGAAGCCTTCAGCAGGAGCCATTAACAGGAAATGTGCTACACAGCCAGGTGCTGCGTGCGAAGCCGCACAGCTAATTGAAGACGACTTCGGCTGTGAACGTTTGTGACAACACACAGCAAATCGTGGCGAGCAGGCAGTGATATCTGTCAGGTGCAACGGTTTGAAATAGCTGGAAAAATTCACATGAACATTTTTTTTCTCCTTCTAACAAAACAGCAATCAACAGCTTTGTCTTACAAGGTTTTATACAACAAGAAAAACAAAAGGTAGACACAGGTTTAAGGTGAATATGTGAGCAGATGTTAACGCTTTTATTTGTCCTGGGTTTGAAGAAGAAGAACAAAAAAAGACATGAACGAGTTTGTGGTCTCACAGCTGTAAAGAAGAAAACATGAAAAATCGAGTTCGAATGAATGTACTTCTTCATTTATTTGTTAACAGTTCTACATTTATGGAAGTAATTTTCTCTTTACTCCCACATTTGTGACCGTGCAGCCATGTATTATTACCATAAATGGTTGTTTCATACACAAAACTAATGTGCATACATTTATTTCAGTATTTATGATTTGGCTACCCTCTGTTTGCTGAACCTTAATTTATACTTCTGTTCAAAAAATTCAGGCTTTGATATAAAACAGAGTGGTTTCCCCCCCACACTGAAGACTGCGTTAGCATTCGTTTCCTCTGAAATGAACATTATTATTGTGGTTCTCACGGCCCCTCCACATGTCGTACCTCACTTTATTTTATTGATGATTCATCAAAATATTTCTGCATATTTGCGCTGGCATTCCAAAGAGAGATGAAACCTAAAGCTGAAGATTGAGCTTCGTTTAAAACAAAAAATCCCCCAAAATGAAAACGTTTCCAAAAAAAAAAACAACAACAAAAAAAAGTAAAAATGCTGCCTGTGGCGCCACCGTCTGCCAACGATTCCAGGTGAGGAAGTTTTGATTCAGGAATGGAAATCTGTGCAAAGTTTGACATCTTTTCATGCAAAAGAAGGCGGATTTGCTTGTAGGAATGTGAGAAAGAGGAGGAAGAGGAGGAAGGGGAGGAAGAATACCGCGTACTGCAGCCTCTGGCATGACGTAGCTCCCCTGGACCGACTCACTTCCTGCCATCCAGGCTCCAGCCAACGGTCACTTCCTGTATCAAAAAATCCTTAAAAACATCAGGAAACACGGTGAGCCAGGAAAAGAGCTAAGACAGACAACATGAAGTCCATTTTTTATTTTCTCTAACTGCAGATTAAAAGTATACAACTGAACATCATGATTTGATTTTGTTATGAGACTCATAAATAAAAATACAAAAAAAATTCCACTACAAAAAACAATCTATTGTTAGTAGGATGTAAAAAAAAGAAGAAATATTCTTTATATTTTCACTATCAAAGGCACAACATTGACTTTAGTGACAACATGGAGGACCTGCAGCATTAAATCTTTTATTTTCCTTTTTATTTTTTTTCACACTCCATCAGAGAACATTGAAATGTTACAAAGAGATGTGTCTGATTCTACATGGAAAGAAACAAAAAACAAAAAACCTCTATATCAACAGACGGTGGCTATAGATTGGTGGCACAGCTCAACAGGAAACACTGCCACGGAGAAAAAGAAAGAAAATAAAAAGAATAGCACGTTGTCGCCGGAAAAGACAAAGGACCTTTGCAAAGCTCTAATGCAAATTTCAATAAAACTGACAACAATAAGAGACAACAAAAAAAAAAAGAAAGAAAATAAAAAATAATAATTGGGCACCTTCTAAGATTAGGCTAAGATTAGGTGCTGAGGTAGACAAAAACTATAACAATTCAAATCATAAAAACACTATTTTCTTAATACAGAGCAACTTGACTGGCACTTGTGCTGTCACGACAATGGAGGAGAACGGAGCACAGACAAGCCAGGGAAAGACGAGAGAAAAGCTTCGTTACATAAAAAGCTTCGTTACGCTTGGTCCGACAGGGCAATTGGTCCTCAGTGCTAATATAAAAAAATACAATGTCTTGGTGCTTTGTTACTCAAACAGTTTTTAGTCTAGACCTCGATGGCACATGCGTCGAAACACGGCATGAAATGGCTACTTTGTTCTAGAAACACCACACCGAAACACAGAGTGCCAGCTCCAGGGATGCCATGATTCCTCACCCCTTCTAAATGCCTTTCGTAGGAAAGAAAAAGTACTTAAACAACTGAAGTGAAGCAGAAGGGGAACGACCGACTGCCAACCTCCCTAACAGGAGGAGGTTTTTTTTTTTTTTTTTTTAATTACATTTTTCGGAAGAGCGATAATATAAAGTTCTCACCAGCAAACCTGTTGCTGATGAAAATGAAGTTGCTGACGGGGAAAAAAACAGTTTCACACAATAAATTTGGCAGATTTCTGGATTCCAGGTGAAAACATTTTCTCCGAGTTTGATTTCCGGACATCGAAACAACGTTTTTTTGGGTGCCGGACAGGAAGCGAATGCTACGTTAACAGCATGGAGGGTTTATTGCGGAGCCTGAAAATGACGCCCTGCTCTCTTCAGAGTTAAAACCAACCAGATCATTTCTGAGCGTCATGACATCCCTAGGGTGCTGGAGACACCATTTTTATTTTCTTCTGAAAATACAGAAACTAAGCAGATATAGATGGATATTTTTGTTGAACAATTTCCATTTTTAGGCACAAAGATAGTACAGAAACATCGGAGAACACTGAGGGAAGAACTATATCAATGCCAATGTATATATATATTTTTTTTCCAACATAGAGAAAAACAGTGGCATAGAATATAATTTTATTTTGTATCTGATCTGATTAGTGCATTTTTCCACTAACACACACGCACACACACACACACATACACGCACGCATAGTTACACACTCTTTACGCACTCGTTCACCCGCACAAAAAAGTAGAAAACATTCAGAGGACGATGAGAGGAATAACGTGACTGATCCAGCACAGTCGCGCCGCCGCTAGCGGAACACGCACAAAGTTCAACGTGTTGACTCGTGTACACGGACGTGGGTTTAACATGCGACACGCACACGACTGTCAAATGAACGCGTCTCTCTCAGACAAATACTTCATGTTCAAGTACGGAGGCAAAGAAATTCTTGGTTTGACAAGATGACAAGGACGAAAATGACGGTGTTTTTTTCTACTTTCCAAAACGCGATTTTGTCAACATTCACAGATTCGAGAGATTCTTGAAGATCAAATCATGATTGATGAGGCATCCGATTAAATTTATGGCCAAAAATTGCAGTTTGTGAACTGGTGGAAATGAGACTTGGACACGTCCGCTGGTCCAACCTGATGTCCTCACTAGCTTCCTGCGTTATCCCACCAGCTAACTGACGCGGCGCGCTCATGCTGCCTCATTTCAGCGAGCATTCGCTCCACGTCCAACCGAAGCTCATCTGACATTTGACAAGTCAGCAGAGACAAAGTCTGGAGGGTGGATCTGCGTCGCTGACACAGGAAATGATTCCCACTCACTTCAGCTGCCGTAGTTCGGACAGGAAATATCCCTGAACGCTAAAAGCATCAGTTAGAAAGCCGCGCTGAGAGGAATCTCACGTCCGTGTAAACGCCTCGACAGGTTAAAGGTGGTGATGGTTCCGCCAGCTGCAGCCAGACGGCGCCGACGGACCAGGTCTTGCATTGTGGTGGTTCAGATGAGCTGTGACTGGATATTCTAGTGGGTGGATATTACATGAGGGTGGAAAAGCCCCCTCAGCTCACAGTGTTTGAGAATTAAATGGCAAGACACCACGGGACATGCCATCCCTTCTTCTTTTTTCAAGTACAAAAAAAACAAAACAAATATGCCGACAGTCAAGTTTGATTGAAAAATCATGAATTCCGGCAGCGTCGCAACTGCCGCCCTGTATCTTATCATCTTTTTTTTTCTTTTTTCTCCTTAAACACATACACACACACTGTCAAAAAACTTGTGGCGGATAGATTTAGTCCTTCACCTACAATGCAACTGACATCCAGAAAGCAACACTTATTATTACAACATGTTCACACACGTGTTTTTTTGTCTGACAATATCAAAGAGGAGCAAGGCAAAAAACGATTCACACCCAGAGAGAAGAAAGAAACAGGTTAAAAAAAAATACAAATATTTGTGCCCTGCTGTAACCCTCCACAAATGGAAAAAGGACTGACACTGAATACAAAAATATCACAATTTTTATATATCAAATTGCCTCTGTTGGCTCTTGTTCACTAATTTTGAACCTCCAGGTTTTTTATTTTGATTACCACTTGCAGTTCCAATTGTCCGTCGCACTCTGCATCACTGCAAACATGACCTGTCCTGCGCGGTTCAGCGTTCGTCACCAACCTTCTTTTGTTTCACATTACAAAACTACAATTCTATTCACATATTTTCAAGTTTCTCGTTTTTAAACCCTCTTTAAAAAGCAATAGTGCTTCCTCTTATCGTTCCTCGTCACTTAAGGCTTCAAAATTGCTTTTTTTTTATTTCCTCCTCTTCCGTGTCGCAGGGGGAGACGTTAAGAATAAACTTTTGAAGGACTTTTCTCAGCCTATCAACTATCTCTTACCCTTTTATATACATTTCGCTTAAAAACACAATCATAAATCAACTTTTGAAAAACAAAAACAAAGCATGAGATGAAGTAGCAATGATGAAATAACGCAAAACACAAACAATGTGTTTTTGCCAAAACAAAAACAACTTAGAGGTAGCTTTTATAACAAATGACCAAACCGTCCGGCTCTTTGACAAGCAGGGGTTAATAATACCAGGTTTGGTTACAAGTAATGCACAAAGAAATACACAACAAATCTCTTCACCGTGGCACTTAAATTTCTCTGCGTACACATTGCTTCATCGTCTTGTGCAATGCATCTTTCCGACGTGAACAACAACGAAACAAAAAAAAAGGGAAAATTAAAATACACAAGCAACATGAGGTCACGAAAACGAGGTAATTCAAGTACAATGAGCTCAAACTCAAGGTCAATAACAACAAAAACAGGAGAGAGATGAAGCCGAGTGACAAAACCACAGAGAAAAAGTTGATTTATTCTGTCGTCTTACTGCCCCCCCCCAAAAAGAAACCCTGCCCCACTGTGTTTCGTCCAATCAGTCATTCCCTCCCTTTTCCTCTCACTATTTGGATATGTGATCACCTCGGCAACGCTGTGACAGGCAGTGGTACTGCCTGTAAAATACAGGTTTAATACTGCGTTTCAGAAAAACTCTGTAAATTCCCACTTCATATATTTGCAAGTGAAGGCCGCACCTTCCCAGTTATGACAAGATACACAAAAGCTGTGGAACAATTTGATGAAAATCAAATAGCATTCCAGCAGGGAGCTTTGAAGAACGCCAGACTCATCTTAAAGCAGCATCATGCTGAGCAGCAGCGCCCTCTGCTGACACCAAATCCTGGTCCACTAATCTGAGATTTGGCAGCGTAGCAAACTACTGCGACATGATTTGAAGGGAAAAAAAACTGGAACGCGAAACAGAGACGTGTTCTGCGCCATGACTCACGCTCACAATTGTTGACTTATTGCACTAAACAGCTGGACCCACAGTGGGTGGGTTAAGATGCTAACGGCTAGCCAACTCAGCAGCTACTTTGATTCAACGTTACCGCTGTGGAAATGACTCAGCCATGAAGAAACGCTACTTTTGTTTCACACAGAACCAAGAACCTGGTATTCTGGCGTTCCGCAGCAGAGGTGCGATGAAAAAGGTTCAGTGTCTCTCTTCTTAGCTACGTTCATCAACATCATGATGTCTTAATGCCTCTGTCATGAGTTTGTAACTTTTCTGGTTCCGGTTCTAGCGCAAAAGGAACAGTAACAGTGCAGGAAGAGTGCGTTCGGAACTTAGAGGATAAATGACAGAGGCTCTTATCCGCGTATTACGAGCAAGTTTATCATCAAACTGTCAGACTGAGCTACAAATGCTGCATAATGTTGCTTTAAGGTTCGTAGTATTTCAGTTGAACCAGCTACTGACGCTGAGTCGGGAGTTCCTGCTTCGTAAGCTTGATAACCTATCCTGTAGAGCTGGGCGACATACTGATTTATCCAAATGCTTCAGAAGCATGAGGTCAGAATGATGGTTAAAAATTAAAATTGATGAGCAATTGTCCACTTTAAGCAACCACCATGAGGAGGCGCCACTCCCTCCCCAGGCTGCGCGGGATCTCCAAGTGCGATTCCGGGAAAAAATGTGAACACGAGGCAGCGACTCCTCGGCCCTCTGGAGATGTCACGGAGCTTCAAGCAGCTCAAGATGCTCCAAAACAGCCGTTAAAAAAGCAGGGACCCATAATTCCCTGTAGAATCGGGGCTGGGAAGAAAGACACGCTACAGGTGATATTCAGTCTTTTGTAGTTCTGTTTTTATCATAATTTGGTTGGGGTGTAGATTTGAATCGCCAAGCCCTATCATCCCATCTATTCATTTCAGATGTACAACAGCTGTCAGAGATGCTAGGTGGCTAAAAACAGGAATGTTTTCCCAAGTCTTTGAGCAGAGCAACAGCCTCTGAGGTGGGAATTACTGGATTTAAATGAAAGGCAGCATTAGGACACATCCAACCAACACCCAGTCTTTCAGGTTCATGTCCTCACCCCTAATATCAGTCTTCGACCTGCCGCGCCACCTTCCACAAACGTCACAGTGGGCAGCTAAGGCATCCCTCAACATTCATGAGTCCGAGTCACAGGACTCCACAGAGAGCAGCCGTTTCTCAAGTTGTCTTCCATCGCTGTGGTGGATGTGCAGATTTGTCGGTCCATGGTTCATGTGTCAGTTTGTGTAGTTCACCATAAGTGTGACATAGTGATATTCTTCTGGTTAAATGGATAAAAGCAGTCCAGTTGTGTATTGCTGAGACGGTGGACAGGTTCAATGTGGCGTGCTCGATAGAGAGTTATGACTTAATGAAAATATATACCTTGATGACATCAAACAGAGACTGTTGTCGTAATTTGTTTTACCTGTGCAATCAAGCTATGATAAACTATGACGCAGAGCTAAAAAAAATAGTAGATGAAAAAGTGACCCAGGTTAGCCTTTGGCTCTCGGAGGACTGTGGCCGGCGGCGGCCTGACCGGCGCTCGTCTGGCAGAAACGCAGAACCAGGAAGACTACTGAGAAAACTGGGGAGACTTGCAAAAAAAAAAAAAAAAGCAGCACTAACATTTTCCCCACTCACAACCAACGCCGAAGGTGCTTGGTCTGCAGTGTTTTAGTGCCGCCATCCACCCAGTTCAACTGTTTCACTGACTGACTGCCAGCTGATTCTCAGGGGCTATCTCACCGCCGCCGCTGGGATCTGAGCGACATCCTGTCAGGACGGCGAGCATCGTTGTTGTTTTATGCTGCATTTGAAGTAACAGGAGGTGGCAAAACACGATTAGGAGCAGGGTCAACCACACCGCAAAGCTTTTATCTCTTTAATTCATGTATTTGAGTGTTTGTCTTCTTTTGCTGCATTACACAACTACCGGAAAGTGGTTTATCGCCAAAGAGAAGATGCCAGCAGTTCATTCATATTTGCAGTGCGGATAATAGCAGGATGAACCGGGGGCCCAAATTTACCCTGTGCAGGGTACGTTTACATCAGCCGAATACCGAAGTAGAACACCGACAACAAAGAAGCTTTTCCCATGTTTGGAGAGACATCTAAAAAAAATGGAATGATAGTGAGGATGCGCAGCTTCCGATAGCCCTTGAGAATCTCTCACCACAAGTGGCAGCAGCATCCAGATTTCCTGCAGCGTGCTCGCTTCATGACACTGCATGAAATGACCTTGAAACATTGACACGGTTGCAGATGTAGTGAATGACCCGGTGAATCCGAACAATGTCTTCCTCTTCTTACCCAACCAGCACCACCTGTTTATACGCCGTCGGTCGTCGCCGCCTTTGCATGAAAAAGAAAACCTTGCTTCTGAGTGTCTTTTCGTCGCCAACACGCCGCCACATCTTTACGCCCTTCCTATTACATTCTCCTCACCCCTCCGTCAACCCCTACCCTCGTCACTCCTCTGGTCTCAGACGTAGCACAGGTACAGGTAGGTCTTCTCTATGCGCCAGTCCGGGGGGATGTCTTCAGGCTTGTGGCCCTTCATGTGCTTCTGCATGGCTGACAGGCTGGGGCAGTACTCCAGGCAGATGGTGCATTGGTAGGGTGAGGCGCCGTTGTGGGTGCGCAGGTGCTTGATCATGGCCGAGTAGTCCCTGGATCGCTGGTGGCACAGCTTGCACTCGAATGGCTTCTCACCTGCGGATGATGACGGTAACTGTTAGTGATATGGTCGTTCCATTAGAATGAGGTGTGATGGGCCTGTTGATGAGGAAATGCACTTTAAATGAGTTAAAACAGAAGTTAAACGCTGTTTTAGTCATTTCCACCTTCATTCTATCATCTGAACATCTGTTGCGCCCCCTGCTGGTGACCCTGTCTCATCACTAATGTGTCTTGCGTGTGCATTTGGTTTCTGAGACGAGGAGGAAATGTTTAAAACATGGCAGGAACTGTTTGAATGGCCACTATGATGAAGACTCTTAGTTTATGTTTCCTTTCTTTCGGCTTTGTTCTTGGGTTTTCGTAGAGTCAAGAGACCCGCGTCCAACGGCCCTTCTGTGGTTCGGTCTGGAGGACTTTTCTTCATGTTGGTCTTTTTTCCTGGCTCTTTGGACCTTTGGTCTTCATCATTTGCAATCATCTGGACTATTTGCAACCATTTGAGGACTTCTTTGTTCTTGGCATTCTGGAGGTTCGGTAATACCAAGACCACAAGCCGAAACAGCGGCCCCCTCACTGGTAGGCAATGCATAAGACCACTGCACTACCAGGGTGACCGCATTTGCTGCCTCTGTTATCGACAGAAACGTGTAGTAACTCCCCGTCCCCCCAGAAAACCCCCACAATCAAACTGAAAGCCTTCAAAACATTGCAAAACGACCTGCCTTTTCTGTAGTGTGAAACAAACCACACTTAAAATGACATCAGGTATCAAAGGTAGAACAACCCATCTGTTCCCAACGCGTTTAAAATCATTATTCCTCTCCTGCTCTGCCCGCTCCAAAGTTTATTTCCAGGAAATGCAACAAACTCTTCTTGAGCTGGCAGATTTCTATGATTCATTTATTGCCGTTGCAGCACAACTGTCCTATTCTCACATGACCCCATCATCCCTGTCGGCTATTATCACACTGTGCTCACAAAGGAAATTGAAAAAGATCTGGGAAAACAGCAAAATTGCCGGCGAAAGGTCAGACAGGATGTAAACAAACCAGCCAGAATATCTGAACCTCTTCATGTGGATGCAAAACTGAAAGTGAGTAAAACCAAGTTGGCACATAAGCGATGTTAATGAAGCACCTTCTCCCTCTGCATTCTCCAAATAACTAAATTGGATGTGTGTGTAGAACCTGTGTAACTGCTGTTTCCATTGTTTAACAGTCAGAGAGGTCTCCCTGGGGCTCCAGGAGACATCATTGCTAACTCAGCGAAAACCCATTTTGCCCTGTTGCCCCTCAACAAATTCTGGCGCTGTTATGATAATTGAACACAGCGGGTCAAAACTAGGAGGGGAGACCAAACTTACCCCTTTAAGTCACTCAGATAATTGCAGTCACTCAAAAGAGAAAGAATAGTTCCATTCAGGGAACTATCAGAGGCATTGTCTGATTATTCTGATGGCCGGAGGGATGGAAATCCTTTCTGGTCAATTCTCATTAGTGCCTTTATCAAAGAGATCTGGGTTGAGACATTTCAGCTACTTTTTTCAGGATTATTGCTGGAGAAAAAGAAAGAAGTCAAAGAAAAACTCTGCTGTTTAACAGAATGTAGCACCTGAGGTTTCTAAAGTCATGTTAAGAATAAAATGCTAAAACACCACAGCATCCTGGACCTGAGCTAGCTGATGCTAACACTTCCCACCCACTACCAGCCATTGGGCTAAGCTAACTAGCCTGGACCTGAGCTAGCTGATGCTAACACTTCCCACCCACTACCAGCCATTGTGCTAAGCTAACTAGCCTGGGTCTTAGCTCCCTAGAGAAGGGTCTCAGTCTTCTTGTCTGGCTATGAGTACAATGGACAATAACAGACTCTCACAAAACTCAAAACTCTACAGGAAAACTACATTCAGCCAGGCTGTATTCTCATTCACAGCATCACACCTTGTGACTACAGAACCACAATCAGTCAGAGAGTCTCCGTCATAACACTCACTTAAGTTAACCCAAAGGACTAGCTTGTTGACTCCCAAAGACGTGATCAGTACTAGCACTACTACTAGCAGTACTAGTAGTACTTTTTAATGATTGCTGTTAGGTTATGGGTGCTGCCTGAGAGTTATTTCACCTGTATCAGGTAGCGAAAGAATCTCCTCCACTGTGTTTTAGCCAACGTGGCCTGTTTTTGGTAACTGTACTGTACTTTCAGGTGCCATGTAATGCACGCTGTCTTGTACACGTTTTTCTTGAATTGTCTATTTATTGAGGTGTCTATTAACACCTGGCCGATGAAAATTAGCTCACAAAAAATCCAGCTCACTCGGGTATATTTACTTTCTGTCAGGAAATGGTGATTAATTTACAATGTCCATTTTGAAAAGTAAAGAATTGGAATTAGAATTAAAAAGCTGGCATTTTTCTTTTGTGCAGGAATGAGGTGTTGTCCAGTTAGCAGAAATAGGCATCTTTATGTGTTGGGCTGTACAGGGCTAATGTGAAAGTACTGCTTAAGTGGCTAGCAGTGCTAAGCTAATGTTAGCCTATGAAGGAACTACACCACGGTCACATGACTTCAATGTCACCACAACTAAGTTTTGGTATCCTTTAGACTCTTGTTAGCAACCCGCGTTTTTAAGCAGCATCAAGGCTGCTCAACATGGGTCTGTCCCAGAAAGTTTTGGCCCTATAAGAGGTTTAGACACAAAAATATGAGGAAAGGGGACTCATGTTGGAAAAACACCAGAATTCCCCTTTATGGGTGCCTGAATAAAACATCAACATGGGCTTTAATTCTAGCCAGAAATTTAAAAGTGATGTTTAAATGTTGTGTATCTCTCTGACGCGGCACCAAATCAACTGATCTCTGGTCCATTAGACAAAACACAGCCGCTGAGCTCCTGAAGGAGTCGGATAAATCAAAGTGCTCCGCCGCTTCCTTGCTGTGGGGGCCGCGATATTCAGGAGCCACATTTCAATTCAGCAACAGTCGCCGTCCTAAATGTGCTAATGATTTGAGTGATGGCACGGAATAATCCGCCAGCGCTTGAGTCGGCAGACGCAAATTAGACATGTAAATGCTGACCTTTACCAATGGCATTTGAAATGAGCTGTCGGAAGTGATCTGGCTCGGCGCTCACCGTCCCCTCTCGGCAGTAGCCTCACACAAAAACGTGCGGCTTCGTCCGTTTGCTGCTCGGCCCGCACGTTCTTCTCCTGTTAACCTTGACCCCGTGGCTGGGGGGTTACATCACCCTTCAGCCAATAAGCATAAATCCAGGATGCCATGCGTTACTGTGCAGCAGCATGGACACCTGCATTATGTTGATATTGATAACCAGACTGTAAACAAGGTCGCCTCAAATAACCGGCTAATAATGAATTGCAAACAGGCCCCATGTATTGATCTGCCATTGGCATTTGGGATGTGTGGCGAGAGGGGGGCGTAGGGGTTAGGTTGCCAATGTCGATGATTCATCAAGCAGCTCCCTTTTGTGCAAGGTGGCCTTTGACGGTGAGCTTGTCACTTGCTCTTGTTATCTGCTGTTGCTCTACGGCTTAACGCAAAGCCCCCCCCACCACCACCGCTGCCACAAAAGGGGAGCGGGTGGATGTGGGGAGAGCCAATTATTGGACAGGCTGCCTTGATAGTGTGGCTTAACAGCTGGCTTATTGAATGGAAGAAGGGAGGGTGCTCTGTGTGTTAGAGTGAAAGCCATGGCGAGGAAGCATAAAGCCTTGGCGGCGTGCCATCCTGGCGAGCACACGCGGGACCCTCGCTCAGTCTCGGACGTAGCGTGCACTCATTCTCCAGGGCGCTCAGCTTATCACTGTGTCAACATCTTTATGGGGCTCTAAATATACTGGGATCAATACCGAGTCTTCGGAGACATTCATTTACTGTATCACAGCAACAAAGATATTCATCTGCTCTGGTTTCCTCCAGCAGAGAACTGGAACGGCCTCCATATGCTGCCTCAATATGTTTCACTCATGAGCCCAGCCTCACTCGAACGGCCCGATATCAATACACAGGCACATATGCTTTTCTCAAGTTAGAAATATGCCGACAGACACTTCTAAACCCCATTAAGAAACACAAAACTTATTTGGGTTTGAGCAGAAATTTGTAAATTTCAAGGCTAAAAAAGATACACCAACACACCCGACTTCTTTTTTCCTGTCAATATTCCAACCCCTGGTATCGAGAGCAGAGTATTTAGTCATGTGGTTGCATCGTGACCCGCGTGTGCTACAGCAGCTAGATGTAGCTATTCAGTACCACAACACCTCCGTCACAAATATTCTTTGGGAAATTTTGAAAGACATTTTGACTCAGTTTCTCCGTTGCCTCATCAGCGTGACCTGATAGACTGAGCTGACTACCCACAAAAGTTGTATTTTCAGCGCCAGTTTGTAATTTTTACTAAATTTATGTTGATTTTCGCTTTATGCTTCATGTCATATTTGATATATCGTGATAGAGGGGTACTAGGTTCTTGCCGGTACCCATGTAAATTATGGGGCAAGGAACTCTACAATATATCATACTATATAATTCATCATATCATCTAACAATCTAACATTACTGATGTCACTGACCTTTTCTTTCTCTTAAAATGCCCCATGACGCCGTCAGAGGAGACTCACGGCCGCTGCTTCCAACTCAATTCGACTGTGGTTTCATTGTAACAAACTGACCACGACGATGGTGAAGCAACAGCATCCACAACGCTGCTTCGCTCAACGTATGAATTCAGGGTGAGTCCCATCTTTTCCACAACACGATGTGCAAACAACTGTAAAATGCTTCTGTTTCTGAATGGAGCCTGGATTCGATTTATTCCAGGTAAGAAACTCCGCAGTAACCACATCATGATGCAGACTTGGGAAAGTAATCTGCTACATCTTTCCACAACTTCTAAAATGGTAAGTAAGGGGTACCTACAGTATTTAATCTCTGTACTTCTACTTTTACTTAGGTAATGGAACTGCGAACTGCTTCAGTTAATACTTTGTCGCACACTGAGGATGCGGTGTGGATTCATGTCAAAAAAACATCTACAAACACTCAATTTCAAGTGGCTTTTACAGGAGCAATTAACCGTCATGATATTACAGAGAGCTAAAGGTAATGGATTACTGTAACTTGTAACTTTTGTGTTATTCTCGAGCCTGTAAATTACTGAGGGCTGTTTCAGGGAGCTCCCAGAGCAAAGGAGGAGTACAGCAGCGTTACCTGTGTGAACGCGGTAGTGGGTCTCCAGCTGGTGCTTGAGGCTGAACTTCTTCCCGCAGCCGTTACATTCATAGGGTTTCTCACCGGTGTGGATGCGTTTGTGGCCCTTCAGCGTGCTCTCGTCTCGGAAGCAGCTCCCGCAGAACTCGCACTCGAAGGGGTGGTCCCCTGCTGGAAAGTAGTAAAGAGGAGACGGAGCAAAGGTCACTTCATCTGCAGACGAGATCTCATGGTAAAAGGCTGCTATCATTTGTGTCCCGGCGCCCCATGAAGCTCCGGAATGATGGACGTTTGTTCTTATTCAAATGAAACTTCTATTTTTAATTAAAAATGACCACCTCACAGCTGTGTGCCTTGGATTAAAGGATTCAGAATTAAAGCAAATTAAGTAACAAAAAAAGGCCCTTAAACCTAAGAAGACTCTTAATATGATCAGAAAAAGCAGGGAGGCATAAATCGTAGCACAGGAGAATCATCCTTGGTTCAGTCAAACTACATTTGGGCAGTTTTACTTCCCTAAATATACAGCTGTGAAATGTTAAGCAAACAAAGCTGTAAACAAATGTCTAAATGTTGTTCCACACTGGTGAGTTCACTGCCGTTCCTCATCATCAGCATCCATTAATGGTTCCTCTATCCAATCCGTTCACGCTGGAACGTGCGCCTGAACGTGTTCTCTGTATTTACTAACAGATATTTACATTCTTCTAGACCATGACATGAATATCAGACACCGGCTGGAGTTACAGTGGCTCGACAAATAAATATGACGACATGGCTTCCAAGGCTCAGGACCCAACAGGGTGATGGTAATGGATATTCAGATGTCACTGATCAGGATATTATGACATGCAGCAGGCGCTCACCAGCAGTCGAAAAACTAATTGTGTGGTTGTGTTTGATGAGGAGCTGCTACTCGCATCATTTGCTGCCACCCCTGTGTTACCCTGGCCAGTCAAGTAATGTTGTGGATATCTATTAATGTATTTCACTCCAGCGCTGCAGGTTTAAGTCACCATCAATGACCTATGCCTTTCATTATCTGCCTGTCCGAGCAGCGACGTGCTGGGGAATAAATTGCATTCCTCGTTATGTGCTGCCGTCGCTGCTGCTAAGAGACAATTTCAGTGCAATCCTGCATATATTTAAGATTTTATGTGTGTATACATACAGTATGGATGGTGCGTCTGGTTTATTTAGGAGGGTAGAAGAGGGAGGAATAAAAGATGGATAAATGCTGATCACATTTGGGGTTTGCTATGGAAGAAAACATTTTCAGTGCCTTGTGGTGTTGGAAAGCTTCCCATTAAGGGGGAGCTTTGATGGGAATGAAGGGTGTGTGTGTGTGTGTGTGTGTGAGGGGGGGGGGGATAAAATTGAGACAGGAAGGGAGCGTGGGTGCATATGTGGGTGACGGTGGGGGCTGGGTAGAAAATCAATAAAAGTGACAGTCTTTATTTGTCTGCATGAAGTTATCAGTGGCTCCCGCTGTAAGACATCGCGCTCTCTCTGGCGTTTCAACCACAGCAGAGATCACAATCCATCACGGAGCTCGGTGGGCTCGCGCGACGCCGCAGGAATAATAATGGAGCTGATGTTCACCTGCCTTTAATTAGGCCTCTGATCAGAGCAGTGAGAGGGATGCTAATACTCAAGAGGGGCTGCCGGTGGTCGTGGCTGCTTCACATCCATTTACGTCGTTTATGATATTTTACTAGAAACTACACATTTCATTTGCTATTTTCTTAGAACATGAACTCTAACGGTTCTAAGCAGCACCTTCAAATAGTTCAGTGAAAACTCAAAAGAAAATCATAACTTATGGTGTCCTTGCAGCCCTCAGGAGGCTCAAATGATTTTCCTTCCTGCTGATGGTCTGACAGAAGAAGTACTTCAACTAACCCTGTTAGGAATTTCCACCCTGGAAATAAGAGCTACAATATATGACAAATAAACAAGATAGACATTCTGAAAGATTAGATTGATATACCATGTGATGACCTTCAGACTGTGTAAACTGAAACTTTAGGCCGGTTTAGCTGCTGTTAGCAGTCAGTCTACAGTAGCTTAAAGCTAAATATACGCGGCCTCTAAGTGAGCTGAAGATGTCGGATTTGTGGGGGCTGGAAATTTTTTGGGTGAAGAATTACTTTAATATACAGACGGCAGCCAATAACCAGATATTCTGCATCCAGCCGGTACAGCATCAGCTGCAGCAGAGAAATGTTTGTGTTGAGACATCATGCGCGATTTCAACTGCTGCCACTTGGGGACGCCAAAGGTCACAGTTGCACTGCAGAGCTCCACAATTACATCGTCACGGTGAGAGGAGGTACAGGGCCAGACAGGGCTTCATCTTTTCATGATACTCTCTGGAGGATGTTCCGTCCATCCTCGACCTGTCACTGTTACTTCCTGTCTTCCTTTCTGTTTTTTTCTGCGGCAATCACGTGATGGGGAGGCCACAGATGAGGATCTAGCACAGTGAGGTGGAACCACAGTGGACCCTCGGGTGCCCCCGAGCATCACACCTGCGTCCCTCCTCCATCCAACCACCATCCCCTCCTTTAGACACCCTACAGCCCTCCTGAGGGTGCCTGTGCCCATGGGCATCAGGGGTGTGTGGGTAAGAGGCAGTAAATCATCGGGCTCCATCAACGCCAGGACCAGAACTGATTTATTCTCCGTCCCTCTCTGGCTGCAGCACTATCAAATACAGCTGCGAACACAAAACACCCTGCCACCGCAGACAGCAAATTGGCTCAGAGTTAAAAAAAAAAAAAACACACACAGACACTTACGCACAGACAGTGCACAACAACGGAATATTAATGAAGGCCTGGTCTGTAACGAGTGTGTGTATGTGTGTGCGTGCGCACCCGTGTGTGTGTGTGTGTGTGTGTGTGTGTGTGTGTGGCAAGGGAGAGCAGCTGCCACTGTTATAAGCCAACATTGTGTATCTACACTCAGACCTGAAACACTGTACAAACATGCAATATGGACGTATTAGAACAAAATATGGGGAGGCAAGTGTGTGATATCCTGGTGCAGGTGATTGGAGGAGGGAGCGGAGGAGAGATGGCGAGATTAAGATGCTGAAGTAAACACCATTAAATCAGGTTGTTTTCCTCCCTTCCTCGTCCTATATGGTGATCCAGTGTCACAGCACCTGTGAGGCTGCTTTCACCAGATAAGCCCGCGGACGAGGAAAATGAAGCACACGTAATGAATGTTGGTAGAAGACTTTCGGCTGATTTCTCTTGTCAGGTGATACAACAGGATGGGAGGCGACGTCTGAGCTTTGAACAGCAGATGAGCTGCCATCCATTAAAACCAGCATTCAGAGCTGAAACCAGCACGTATGTTGTTTGGTGGGACTGCAATAACAGCGGGCCCCTCCATCCCCGCTACTATCATCCTCAATCCTTCTGTACCACTAGAGTTGGGTACCGAGAACCGGTTCCGTTCCTAACGTCCGGTTCCAGAACTATTAAGCAGCTTTACCGCTCGGCGTTCTCTGTGCGTCTGCGTGGCATCGCTTTCCTGCTCCCGTCGCTTCCTCCACTTTGGACAGTCATTCTTAACAAGCCTGCTGAAGTGGTAGACAACCAACTCTTCAAACTGTGTCTATCTGTTTATAGTTGTTGAACGCTCGCTAAGTGAGGCTAACGTTAGCTAACGTTGCTGCTGCTACGTGAAGCCGCCGGCGCCCCAGCCAGCAGAGTCGACATCCATCACATACATGGACATCCGTCTGGACTGCAGATCATTGTTTTTAGACCAAAGCTGGCAATGTGGAGAAATAAATTGGGCTGTGTTAAGGCTTTTTCAAACAAAAATATTCTCCTGATGAAGAGGCTGTGACTTCCATCTCAAAGAATTGGAACTGAGAATCGTTTAGAACAGGAACTGATATTGGGAATCGGAATCGGGCTCGGAATCGGAAAAATCCAAACGAAACCCAACCCTATGTACCACTGCGGATTGTTTTTCCTGAGAATTGTTTCATTTAGGCATCATGTAATATGTTTTAAGTGGGATCAGCCACCTTGCGTTGGGGCCTGGAACCTCAACATTACGCTGCAGTCAGGACTGAATATCAGGAATTGAGAACTCGGTTTCCACTTCAAGCCGTACATCACCCAGAAAGGTTTTTGCCTCTCCAGAGGTCACAAGTAGGTTTCTTGAGTTCACAATTCCTTTTTTTTTCCCTTCTGCATCATTTGTTTATGACTCCAGAGCAGAAAGAGCCAGCCATGTATATTTAGTTTGAAGCTCATGGAGACTGGCGGCTAACAGCTAAAACGTCTCTTTACAAATTTTCCTGTGGATTTGCCTGTATAATTTGATTTATTTGATTTGATTTGCGCAGCTGATCATATAATTATTCACAGTATACATAGTTCTTTCCAAAGGAAAGATGACATGTAGTTGTTGTGCTGGAGAGGTCAGAAACCCTAGGGGGGGCTTAATCATCCAGGTTGTATGCTCTGACATCCACAAGCACTTTGACTTGGTTTCGTTTCTCCCAACCATCCTCCCTCTCCATCATTGTGGACTCTAGCTAACGCATTGAAGCGCGAGCTACGCCCTCCTGTGGTGATTTCAAGTTGCTACGACGCTTCCACCGCTTGATCGTCTGTCTGGCTCTTTCCAATGACCTGTCTTCAGCTTTTGGATGATGTTGATCAGAAGGCAAATGAAATTAAGCCACGAGCCTAAATAGAAGAACAGATATTTATTTCATGTGCCTGCGACTTTTGGAGTGTAATAAAAGCTCTGTGGCGGTAGAAATGTCCGGGACTTTAGCTTTGTGAACTGTTGATTTGTAACGAGCCCAATTTTATATGCACACAAAAAAAACAACAACAAAAACCCTTGAAAAAAGACGACTCCTGCATCCGGAAACAAGGCTTCATGTGGGTAGATGAGGCCGATTCTCTGAGATATTTTCAGGCTCTATTTTTGCCTCGTTACCCAGCAGAGTGTGAATGAGATTATTAACATCAAAGTGTAAATGTAGAGGAACACCGTGCTGCTATTTTATTTTTTGGAGGGGTAAATTAGGACCTATTTCTGGGGCCCACGATGGCTGTGTGACTTTATAATCCCCCGACAAAAGGCTCCACATCATATTTAAACGATTGCTTTCACGGCTGGCTCATTGTGATTTAACACACGCCCACAGCGGGATGAGGTTCAAAGTGGCGAGAGGCTGCGACGTCTCATCTGCACCGCCAGAGACGACAAGCTGTGGTGACATTTGCGTCGCCTGGGTGGGCAGGTGGATGGGAGACGCTGCTCGTGTCCTCTCCAATGTCTCCCAGACACGTGTGTGTCTCTACTGTACAGGCGGCTGAAGAGGCGCCGTCCAAGCCGCTACCGCCATCACATACTAATGGTGTATTCGCCTGACTTGTAAATAGGGCCGACTGCTCTCATCTCGCTGCCTTTCGTTTCAAATATTTATCCATGAGTCGGTGAGCTAAATCGGCTCTGACAGTGAGACTGTTATTTAAGGTCGCAGACAGGCGGCTGGGTGAGAGAGAGGGGGAGAAAAAAAAGCATCCATCCTTCGCTGGTGAAATGGGATTCATTTCCATGTGTTCATATTCTGTCATGGTTTTCTTTCTTCTTTTTCTTTTTTCAGTCTGAATAACCGCATCCGTCAGGCTACCTCTGTTCCCTCGCAACCATGTATTAGTACCCCGGCCTCGCCTCAGTGGAGAGCCGGCTGAGAGAATTACTAGTGGACTGAACAACAAACAACAACAACAAAAGTCACTGTAAATAAGCTTCCAGTGACTGCGGCAGAACTCATTTCACGTTGACCTGAATTAATGTTGTTTATTCAGCTGAGCAAGTAGCAACAGAAGCGGGTGGAGATCATAATTCACTCCTATTTCCTAAAATAAAACGTTTGTTTTACTTACTGTAAGCTGTGCTGGTCCGTGTTGTGAGTCTTTCTACTAAGGCTGTAGGCTTGTGTTTCATTAACCTAAGATCTTCAGATGAGAAGCAAAAACTAGACGCACATTTTAACAGAATCAAAACTGCGGTTTCCCCGTTGACAAGGCACAGGGGACTTGCTTTAGTATATGAAGTGCAAATGAAACATCACATGTTGCTGTTGTAAACAACCAAAAGGCCATCGTGATCTCAACGACACTTTCCAGCATCAGCAGAACTACGATTACTAGCAATCCTGTCAATCTTAGAGGGAATCTTGGCTTTTCTGAATTTTACATATTTGCACATTGCAACTCAGATGAAACTGCAAAATAGACCAAGGGAAACCTGCGGTAGGCTGTAGAATGCGCAGGTTGAAAGTGTTAGCTTCCTGGTAACAACGCGGCCTGAAGCTAGCTTGGCTGTCAAGGATCCTAGAAATTTTTCTCTGCCTTGTTCAGAGATCCAGATCTGCCAGTGTCTTCTAGGCTGGTCTAGTTAATGCAATTCGCTGGCAGCAGTTTAAATTTTTTATCAAGCTTTTTTCCTGCGCTCTCCCAAACAAACCACACCTGCTTACAGAGGACACCCCTTTAAGACGTCTACAGCAAGCGGCTCTTTGCACCAAACCAATCCAACTTCAGACAGTAGGATCTTTGCAGCCTCTTCCTTGAACAGAAGCAGTTCACCCGCACTCGGCTGAGGGAGCCAAATATTTCCTGAAAACATCGCCGTGCTCCTTTAATCTGAATCAGCCACTCGGTGTTCGCACCAGACGTTCTACCACAAAGCAAACAAAGCTGACCCGCGTTGTCATGGAAAAGAATTAACATACTACGTGATGTTCAGGCTGTATCCAACGTGGTCGGATTAACCTGCTAGGAAGAACTTCTGGGCCCCCACAAACCCTCCATTAAACACAAATGATTTTAATTACTCAGAGGATCACACGGCAGGTGGTAATCTTTCTTTGCTATTAAGTCAGCATTAAAAATCCAGAAATAAAAATGACACTGATCCCTGCGGCTAAATGTTGAACTATTCTGTTTTTATGACAAATCCTTGATGTCGACATGAATCCTTTCTGTACTTGTCTTAATTCAGGAGAGACACGATGTGTCAGAGTGGGGTCTGCAGAGAAATAAGACCTCAGCTAATGGGGATCCAGAAGTACACACAAACAAACAACACACACACACACACACACACACACACACACACACACACACACACACACACAAAGGATGATGCAATTTTGGAGCAAATGCTTATTGGAGTAGTTTCATGAGCAGAGACGCAGCAACGCAACAAGCAATATCAACAGACTTCAGGCCCCCGTGGCAAAGAGTTCACTCTTCCACTGACCTGTGTGTGAGCGTAGGTGGCGTTTGAGTGCGGTATGGCTCGGGAAAGTCCGGTTGCATTCACTGCATATGTAACTGCGAACGCCGGCGTGGACCTCCATGTGCTGCTGCAACGCCGTCTGGGTCTGGAAACGCTTCCCACAAAGCAGGCAGAAGATGGCCATGTCCGACCCTGCAGAGACACAGACGCAGCGGGGGGGTAAGTGGCGACATCTGGGAAACATTTCATTCACGAATACCTGGGGATGGGTGTTAGAAAATAGAAGCCTTTCTATGTGCCGATCACAGCGACCTTGACCTTTGACCAGCAAATTCTCTTCAGTTCATCCTCGAGTCCCAGCGGACATTGACTCCAAATCTGGACATTTCCCTCCTGAGATATCGCTAAACAAGAATCAGACAGATGGACGGCCTCCGACTCACAGCTGTAGACCACGCAGTGGTAAAAAAAACTAAAAAACAGCAGAATGTCACATGACCGTGTTTACGGTGAAGAGTCACAGACCTCCCCTGCAGTGCTGTGGGTTTAGCGGAGCTCAGCAGCTGATAGTTCGAGCCTAGAGTGAGCTGGCTGACACCACATGATAATACAGTATGATTATTAGTGTTCTTACTATGTTATTTTTTGCAGAAAAAAACCTGAGTTTCATATAAAAGAAGTGCAACTGATCGTATCTGGTGAGGAACCTGAAAACAAAGCAATCTGGCTGGTTTGCTGGAGGACGAGGCGCTACAGAGATACGTTCACTTTTCCTTTGTTTCAATAAAATAGAAGAGAATAGAATACAGATAAAAACATCCTAAAATCACCCATTAAGAGGAAATACATGAAAAACTCACAGGAACATTAAAGCACTCTTGAAATGTCCAGAAGGAAAAGTTAAAAAAAGAGAGACATTTGTTGGGTGTCCATTCGTCTCGCTGCTGATCAGAAGAATCCATATTGATAGACGGGTCGATGTCCAGCCTTAACTTTATTACAGCTGGAGCAGAGTTCTAGTTTGAGGTCCCTTGGCCTGTTGCATGTCCTCTGATTGATGCTCTGTCCCTGCAGAAGTAACCGGCGGTGTCACCACCTTCCTCCATAAATCCCTCTCAAGGCTGCAATCGCACAATGATAATGATATGGGATATGCAACAACTGAGGCGTGATGCCGTGGGCTCACACACACACACATTGGAGTTCACTTACTGCGCCCTTGTAAGTTTAAGCATACCGTATTTATGGGATTAAAGGTGCACACAACACTGGTGTTTCAGTGCGGTGTGTGAAGAGATAAAGATCTCCTATGCAATACTTCAATCGAATCTTGACTGTAGTGAGCACTGTGCATTTTTTTTCTCCAGTAGAGATAAAGAGCACACAAACACATAAAATCACAAACACAGGAACACGCGCACACGCGCACACACACACACACATCTGCACGCTCCCTTGAACACACTCCCTTCACACTTTTTCAATTACCAGGCTGGGGAAAACTCTGGGGAAGGACTGAGTGTTTGGAGCTCAGTTTCTATTTCATCAGTCAATAACACATCTTTGGGGCAAAGCTGACACTAATTTAAAAATCTATGAAGAGCAACCCGCCTCATGTTCATAACCACTGGAGGAGGAGGAGGAGGAGGAGGAGGAGGGCCCACCACGGCCTCCACGCCAGATCAATCACTGTCTCTGCTGCTCCACACACTAAAGGATGAGGATGGAGGGAGGAAGGGGAGAGGTTGGAGGGCAGGTGAACACACGGTGTGCAGCGTGAAGACGATGAAGAAATCGTTGTCTTTTAAAACACGTAGTTACGTTCTAATAAACTTTCTTCTGACGAACTCCAACTTTTATTCTCAGTTACTAAGAAAAGAAAGTGATGGTTCAATTGCATATTTAGTCCCTGAGGAGGCTTCTCCAATGAGGCAGGGACATCTTGACCTTCATTTTGCACTTTTACATTAGAAATATTGAATTCAGGCCTTACGAAGAGTTAGGGAGCACTGCATGACTATTTATACCGCAGTCTGGCTGAACACTCAAACTGATTGGCTGCTGGGTGTCCGATACTTCCTGATAGACAGACACCGGGGTAGTTCCAGTGGATACCATCAGCAGGTGTAGTCCTTCCATCCAATTAATCAAAGTAGGGAGTTCACATCAGTTCAACTTGTTCCAAGGTAGTTCCAGGTAATTCTTGACAAACACACAATCAGGAGTTTCACAAAATACTTTGTGAAAATCTTGAAACTGCTTTGGGAACGATGACATGTCTAGTATAAGACTGTTAATTGTAATGTCAGCTTATATTTACCATTTGTCAAATGTATGCAGTGTTACTGAATCTTGCTGGCAAACCGTTAGCTCGTAGCTAAACCACGGCACAACCAACTGAGCAGGCTAGGTTTACCTCTTGCTGCTAGCTCGTATCTGTGCTCCTTCCTATTTCCTGGAGTTCTTCTCGTTGCATCAGTAACTTTTGGGCAGTGATACATTTTCTAAGGATCAGCAAAACCCCAGGCTCTACATGGGAGACTGCACTCAAGAACGTTAGCGTTTGATTTAAAAACCTACGAAATATCAAATAAATGATCTAATTTTTTCCTCTTCTCAAGTGACCATGGTGGAAGCGGGATGATGTCCTTCAAGGTGTCAGGAATTAATGGGCCTTTATGTCCTGAGGAAGGACAGTTTGTCAGGAATCATTCACACAATTTAGAACAATGTAATCATATGCACTGAAAACATTTTCATGATAAGACAATACCAGGCAGTGCTAACATTTCAGATAAGTGACGGTTAATTAATTAATACTCATAAAAAAAAGAAAAAGAGAGCAAAGGAAGGGAACGTCTTCCTAGGGGTCCATCAGCCAATTGTTTGGAGAAATGCAACCTGGAACACGCTTGCACTAGTGCTAAGCTAGGTCTCTCCACAGTAGTATTTTTCCTGCCTGTCTCTTCTTCTTCTCTCCTCGGCTTTTATCAATGAAGAGGCTATTGACGGGGGTCGATTGCTTCTGGAATCCCTCCAGGACTCCGGGTACTTAAGTAGCTTTGATTGACAAGCATGCCTCCTGTTCACTTATGTTCTCCGTCGACACTCACTGAGGTTAGCATGCTTAGTGCTTAGCTTGGTTCTGTCAGGGAACGTGTTCCTCCAGGTCAAATATTCACAGTCACATTAGAGATGCGAATTAAAACACGTTTACTGATGTTGTTTAGTCTTGATGTGGAAGAGGAGGAGTGGTGGGCTTCGGCCAAAAGAGAAGAATTAGAGGGGGAAAAGGGTTGTGGAATGTAAAAGGTTAGCAGACCTTTGACCTCAGGTCTGGGCTGAAGCATGGACATGGTGGAAACATGAAACCCTGGTACAGTCAGTCTCACACACACACACACACACACACACACACACACACACACACACACACACACACAGAAAACCAGAACTTTACTTTGAAGCTACAGCAGCAGGTTGTGGGTATCAACAACATGAGAGAGAAAACAGCTGACGTGAGAGTGAATTGCTGACCATTTAAAACACTGAAGACAAACACGTGAAACATACATGACACCGATGAAGAAAAAGGTGAAAAGATGCAGAAACTGAGTGACCTTTAACTTGCTGCTGTTGGAATACCAATAAACTAAACTAGATGTACCCTTGTATAGCGGCGACCTCCACCAAGGTCCATGTTGTATTTACTGAAGTGATTGAAAATGTCCAGTGACAAGAGTCGCCATTCTGGGTGTTTTTATGAGCATAACACGGTTACAAACTCGCATAGACGAGGTGACAGAGAGACTGAGAGGTCCCCATGTGATGAAACAGATGTTGAGGTGGCGAAAAATGAGGATGAATCTGAGAAACGGTGTGAACGTGCGGGAGGGGGCGTCTGTAACAGGGGGAACTGTTGTTTCTGGATGTGCTTTTGCGGGCAGAACCAATGTTGGTGTTACACCAGGAAGGCAGCAGCTGGAAAAGGCTGGAACATCTCAGTATCAGAGTTATTTGTGCAGTGAAATGTAGGGTTGTAACGATTCCTTTTAACAACGACTCCATTTGTAGCACGATTCGTGGTTACGATACGATTCAATGATGATATGGGTTCATCTGGAACGATACGAGCTGAAACGGTTCAGTGACTTGAAATCAATTCAGGAATTTTTCAGCCAAAAATTCTACCAGTGTGACTGTGAAATAAACACCTGGATACTGCACTGGGCAGGCGAAGTTTCCTAGATTCCTGCTGTGTCTCGTAAGGGAATCAGGCATAAATTCATTATGGATACAAACAAACAAGTAAACAACAATTAATGGCAAATGCATTCATGTTTTATCTGAATGAGGAGCAACCAACACTTCAGGTTGAATTAACAGGTTCACCTTTCCAGCTCTCATTTTCAATATTCAATATGTTTTCAATAAAAGTACAGTGAGTGGCAACCTGCTACTTCTGCTTTTCCGTATCCTACAAACAGCCAGTGACTCATTTGGAACGGCTCCGTCTTTGCAGAAGCCAAAGCGTTTCCACGCACCGGACCGTAATTCTGGGTTGATAATTTCTCGCTCGCCGGCTTCTCCTCTGTCCGCCGCCATGCGGCGTTTTGTTGTTCTGAAACTTGCCCTGCCTGTTGGTGCATGGCGGTGACGTCACCAACAGGCAGAACATAACAAGTAACGTTTAACGTCTTTATCATGGAAAGCATTAAAAAAACACATTTACATAAATTCTGCCGTGATTAAATGTCATGTGTTACTTCCTCGTTTCGATACGATTGATTGATTACATTTTAAAATGATTTTAGATCGTCAGATGTTGCCCGAAAGACCAACCTGCCGAGCACCGATCGATGTAGTTGGATCATAGGAATATAAATGTATACATGTAGTAAATGAATTGTCACACCCCCCCCCCCAGTGAAATGCAAAGTTTGCGATATATATACTGTGTGACCTGAAGACAGACCTGCTTAAACACAAAATATATTCAAAAGCTTAATGTTAGCGGCACGCAGGGAAGTAAAGAAGCTTCAAATTGCTTTTTTACAACTGAAACTGCCGTTACAGAGACAGTGAAGAAAGAAAAAAGTATCTCTGGGTAACCGGTACTGAATTCCAGGAACTGATACCGATATTGGTTCAACTGTGAGAGGTACCCAGAGGTACTGCTGTGTGTTTTCATGACAAAGCAGACGGAGAGTTGTAGACCACAAGGATTCAAAGATTCTCAACTCAACTCGTTACATTGTCTCTGTTGACCGATGTGAAATCTCCACATGTGAATCTGGCTTCAGCGTCTGTGAACGCACCAGGAGACGTCAAAGATGGTGGTGGGCCTACGTACGTCCAGTCTTTACCACACCCTCGTTTCATCTAAGCCTTTCCCTGTGGAAAACCGACTCGCTGTCTTCCTCCAGAAAACTAAAGTGCAGTGCGGACCTTGATTAGACAAAATTAAGTGGTACAAACTATACAGTCACTACAGGGAATAATGTTGGCGCGGAGTGAGTAAAGGTGTTGTCGACTGCTGATAGATGAAGAGAGTGGTGGAGGGATAAAAACGGAAGGAAAGGTGGGAGAAAAGTAGTTGACCCAGCAGGTCCATTACAGTGTAAAATTGAGTCGGCCCAAAGTGACACCTGAAAGGAGGAGCTGGAGGAGTCACAGCGGCAGGGGGTTCTTCGTCTCAGTCCTGTTTTGGAATAATTTAGCTCCTCTAACCAGCCTTTCTCCCGCCATCTATTTATAAAGGTTCGGCTAGTTTGTGTGTGAGGCGGCGGCGGGATCCTAATGGGCTTGGAGTGGCAGGGCGGCTGTTATTTAAGTGGGCGACGGACAGAGCCCGGTAATGGAGAGGAATCCTCCCCGATGAGTGGTGACAGTGGCCGGATGGGCACCGGGCAGAGAAATGGTGGTCGCGGTCATCACCGGGGCTGGCTGTGACTCTGAGGAGCAGCAGGGTAACAGAACGAGCTATGTGGCTTGAAACTATCAGACTGACATCCTGCCACATCAGGGTTTTATTAACAACAATAACCCGTAACCCTTTAATGAAAGTCTTGTCTATGACAACAAAAAAGGCACAGTACCTGAAAATGTACCTGAAACTCCTGAAGAGGAATTTACCAGCTGAACAAAAGCACGGTCCAGCTTTATTTACGCACCATGTACATACGGATGTGAACAAATGACATGTACTCAGAATGAAATTAACCATATGGAAGAAAGAATTTTAGACCTGCTGTAATTTAAACAGTAAGAAAAAACATATTGTTAGACGCCAGCCAAATGTTTGTCCAGGCTTAAGACTAAAAGGGTCTGTTTTTCTCTTTATTCTCAGAAAAAGCTGGAAGCCTCTGCTGAGTCTCGCACGTCTTAGAGGTGTTTTGATGGTGGCGGCTAAGCTAAGAGCATGTGTCGTGTCTTCCTGTCCTGCTTTACATCCGTCCTGTGGTCCAGGCGTTGGGCGTCCTGGCCGTGGCCTGCAATGCAGCGTGCTGAACAGAGAACCTGCCAGAGTTAATGAGGCAGAGAGCAGCAGGACCTCAGCACAACGTGTTCAATCACAGGCCATTAGCGCAGCCCTCAGCCTCTCCACTGCTGCTCCTGTCAATAGTGATCTATAGAAAGCCATAGTTTATCTATAGCGAGGGCAGAGCAGTCGCCAAATATAGGCACCTGCATCCTAAAACATTTAAACTCATCTGTCGACACATTACCACCATGGAAAAGCCACCCCATCATCATGATGCTGGGATAATGCTGTAGCTAAATAGCATCCTAGGGGGGGTAACATGGCGGCCCCAACCTTTGCAGGGTTTCTGTTAAAGCCTCCGTTCTGTTCGCTGCCTTTCATCAAAATGCCGGACAAAACAAAAAAACAAAAACAAAAAACAGCCACCGGTCAGCCGGTGTGGGCAGAGCCAAGTGTGAGAAGAGGAAAGCGAAGGTGTCGCTCCTGCTGCTCTTTGGGTTCATCTCGTCTAGACGGATCTGTTGCTGCTCTGCAATCAGACTTCGCCGCACATTAACTCACAGCTGTTCTGAAAAGGTCGCCGAGCACCTTGTAGCTCCACGGGGCGTCAACGGTGAAATACACCAAATTCATCCTGTCATGAACAAATAAGTCTCCTGTAATTTACTCTCATATGACTCGGGGAAAGGTCCCCGATGAGACGGTGACATAGCCACACACAGCACCTCAGCCTCAGCTCCTGCATGTAATAGGCAGGTACTTACGCACCGTAGGCGGCCAAGAATAACAGTCAGAAGACATGTTAATGACCATTTTTGATCCACTTGCCATTAAATCAGAAAATCCTTGTAACATTCGAGATTTTTAATCGGGATTACTGGTTTAGATGGGCCCTGAGATGATGGACAGTAATAAAAAGCTGTGTGTAAACATTGAAGGTGCATTTTTTTTCTCAAATCTTTTTCTGCACTGATATCAAATCAATCCCACCAGGACGTACACCCGGACTGAGACGGGAAGTCTTTCTCCCAGCCTTCAGTCGAGGCAATAAGAGTAATTCGTTTGATTTCAAAACAGGTTCACTGCCAAAACAAACCAGCATTTTAAAGGTTAAAACCCAGACCCTGAATGAATACTCGCTTGATTAAAAGATGGAACTGGAAAAAAAAGTGTATTTTTTTTATTTTGAAGAGCAGGACTTGGTGAGGTACGATGAGGGGCATTTTTGATGGTGCGCAGGGGTTAAATTACAAGCTGCAGAGCCAAATAAGTGCAATTACACACAACAAAATGAGTCCCTGACTGTTTTATAATGAACAACATCCTGACAACATCACATCAACACACTGATTAGCGGCCTTTGAGATCCAATAGTGATTTGAGAGCTTTGCTGAATTTGGATCAGCTCAGAGCAGCAACATCTCTTCACATTAGTCATGCGGCGAGAAAACAAGAAATCAAAGCCGAGGCGAGCTCCATTATAAGAAGATGCAAACAGCGGCGGTCCTGCTGGGTTGTGTTTTGTTTGGTCGCTGCCTGGTGGTTTCGTCGGCCAGTGATAATTCACGTCAGGCTCGCAGCAGTGCTGACATTGGAAGATGAACTGCTCCCAGCTAGATTAATGCCACCAGATGCCAGGCGAGATGCCATATTAATTACCCAGAGATAATGTCATCACACCCATATGGCAGCTCAACTGGCCATTTAGTTGACAGGCAGCGTTCTTTATGGCCGTCATCTGCACAGCATCATGGTCCTGCCGTCCTCTCCCCTACAGTAGCAACTATTCTCACATCATCACCGGGAGTTGTGTTACACGCTCATGGTGAGGAAGACGCATGATTGCCGGCGTTTACAGAATGTAACGTTCTGTACGTAACAGCGGTCAAAGAGCTACAACCATTAGTCAGTTAATCCATTTGTTACCATCCCCCCCCCATGGGTCCAGAAAAAGGGTTTAAAATTTAAAGCCCAAAAAATTTTGTGTATCCAAGTGTGCGACTATAGCATCAATGGTTTCTATCAGATGTGGTCCAGTTCTAGTCCAGGACTTGATCCAGCGGTTCTTCTGTGGACCGAATCATCGCTGTCATGCTGTTATCGCCGTCTCATCTAGAAAAGGTGAGACGTGAACATTTCTCCTTTGCTTCACCGATTCAGACATGGTGACAGTGGCGGTGTCACTGGGTGAGGTCTTCGAGACCCAGACGACACATACAGACCTGATAGTTTTAAGGGCAACCTTGCCTACAGAACCCTTTGGACCTCAGAGGTTAAAAAAGTCTTAAACCTGGTTTTATGGCTTTCTAAGCCACAATCTTCTTCTGTGTTTTTCAAACAATGGCGGCTGGAACGGAGCAAGTGAGTGCCGTTACACTTCTACAGAGGGGAGCATCAGGGTATGTGGCTCGGCCCACTGACGCTGTGAGCTGCAGCTTCGGGTCCATACTGAACAAGGAAATAATCTTCCAGGTTGACCCCGTCTTTCGATCTTGCCTTCATACATTTACAGCCCTGGTGTTTCGATTTAATGTTTGATTTCAATCCTTTATTTGTTGCCTCACTGGATTTTTAAGTTGATCTTATCATTTTCACCTGTGACCTCACGGCGGCGGACATACCTGGGCACAATTGTCTGCTGCATTTCTTGTTCTTGATCGACCTGATTGTTTCTTCTATGTTGCCCTCATAGGCACGTGATGCTCAAAGCTGGAAAAGTGCTGCAAATAAATGTATCAAATGCATTGATTTAAAGATGTCTGCACTTTCACAAGCAGTGATGGATATTTTCTGATATTTTAATGACCGATAAGCTAGAAAATAATCAGGAGATTCATTGTTTGTTAGTTTCAGCTCCTTTCAGATCGTTGTTGTGCCTGTTGATGCCTCAGCAACACACCATCTTGACTCTCTGCCACGAATGCAGTGAATCTACTTTACTCCCCTAAAATTACACTTCAGCGGTTTTATCAAATATTGAACCCTTGATTTGAGGTTGTGACAATAAACCACAGTGACTGCAGCCACCATTGTTCACTGATCATGACTTGGACTGAACATAAAGATATTCTGAGTCTGTTTCCCTGTTAAAGGTTTCTTAAAAACAAATCCCTCCCACCTCCAAGATCCTTTCCCTGCTTGACTGCAGTGGATATAAATTTGGAAACGTCAGTAGAATTTATTTAGCAGCACGTGTTTGTTTCTGGCCTCACCGCCGTGCTGTCTGTAAAGATCATAAACGACGCATGCTGGGAATTAATGTAAATGTGAGAAGCGGTGGCAAAGCCCTTTAACATGATTTACAGTTGCACCGACAGCCCCCCTTTCTCGTTGTGGACCTGCAGATCATTTACTAAGACGGACCACGCTTGCCATCCAATCCGCCAGCACCCACCTACCCCACCCTCCAATCCCCACAAATCCGATTTAATCAGACAACTTGTGCAGTGTGGCTCGGAGTAAGAAAAAGGATAATTAGTAAACAGAGGAGCTACTGCTAGGCTTCATTGGCATTCGCACCGGGTTACTGTGTCGCATTTAAAATGCAGTCTGATGAAGTCTACAGAATCAAACCATTTGTTACTCCTATTGAGGAGGCTTCGGGCTACTGGCAATTAAATTGGAATTAGCGCTGGGGAATGAGATACGGCAGATTCATACCAAGGAGAAGAGGGAGGGAGGGAGGGAGGGAAGGAACCGAGGCTCTGCTCTACGCCGGGTCAACCCTGGATTTATTTCTGTTTACTACAGTTTTATAACCTCCACCTAAACATCCACAACTAATAAACTGTTCACGTATATACTACTTATATAACACATTTAGTGGCTCAACTAAAGTGACGGAGTGCATATACGTGCATAAGGTTAAAGGAAGAGAGAGGAAACAAAGGGATGCCAGTTGTGCTGCCACAGCTGACTGGAGCTCAACATGGAGAAGAGCGCTGCTTGACTGGAGAGAGGAAGAAAGGAAGGAGGGATGATGGGGGGGGGGTAAATGAAGTGGAAATGAGAGGGAGCAGCTCCTGTGCTACAGCTGGCCCCCTTCAACTGTTCGCCAACCTGGACATGACAACTGGAGGGACCCAGTCCAGGATGGAGGATCTGGCCTCCCATTCACATCCGAGTTGTTTAGGAGGCACGAGTGTAGGCAGTGTCAAAATCCACATTCTTGAGACTTGAGAAGACTGAAGTCCTCCACCAGCGCCTCCAGCGTTCTGTCATTTTCACAGTGGTGACTATGAAAGTCGAGACAGACAAACAGCCGTCTTTATCCTCGTTCGTGTTCCATAATCCAGAGTTGTGCTGCGCAATTTTGAAAAAGTGTCCTGTTGCGATCATTTTGACGGAGATTCCAAATATGATTCACAATTTTTTAGGGATTTTTTTTCTTTTTAATAAACGTCATTATTCTCATTTTCATTGTAAAACCCATTTAAATGATCATGGTGTAATCAAACAAAGATGCTTTCTTACACCCGTAGAAGTCGATGTGTAGGCGGGACATCTCTGCAGCACCACGCCTCTCGTAAAGTGATATTTGGACACACAATTAGCCTTGAACAAATACTACCCCTTCCTGTGATTTGGAAAATTGTAGCAGGTCACACTACAGTCAATTTTGTGCATCTCTTATCTACTGATGAGGAAAATCTGCGACATGCAAGAGACGTACGAGAGACGTGCAAGAGACGTACGAGAGACGTGCAAGAGACGTACGAGAGACATGTGAGAGACGTACGAGAGACATGTGAGAGACATACGAGAGACGTACGAGAGACGTGCAAGAGACGTATGAGAGACATGCGAGAGACGTGAGAGACGTACGAGGGACATGTGAGAGACATACGAGAGACGTGCTGCGTGGACAAAAAATGTTCAGTGTTAAGTGGCAACATCTGGTCTGCTCTTTTAGGACGCGGGACAACAGAATCTAGAAGGACCAATGTTGACAGGAAGTAGCGACTGAGTGGGCTCAGTTCGCTAAGCTACGCTAGGCCATCATTCCTCAGTAGCATTAGCACAAGGCTACATGAACGTATTCATTAGTCACATACAACGCTTCCGTTGCCATGATTGTCAGCTTCATGAAGCGAATACATGTCATCTGTTTACACTCACGGGTCAGACGAGCAGTGGCCGTCATACAACACCTCTGATGCTGAAATCGCAGCGGCAGCAGACACAGCCGACGGTCAGTTTGGTCAGGCTCAAGTCAGGGTATGCGTCTGGTGTTTCTGACCCAAACTGAGTCATTCGGTATCTACGTATTTCCACACATTAATGGTTCGCTTTTTAAACAAACTCTGGCTTTACAATGGGTTATGAGAGTAAAATAATGCGATCATGATCATCCTAGAGGGTGTGTTTGCATGTGTGACTCTGGGACATAAATACACTCCAATGCTTCGTTCTCAAGGTTAAACACAAAGATGTTTCTCAGGCGAAGTGCATTACTGCATGAAACCAGAGAAATTAAATTACAACCTTCAGCAGGAGGACGTCTGAGGGAGGACGTTTGTGCAGTGGAATATCCACCTTTCCTCATAAAAGTACTACATCGTGTGTTCACAGATAAAACTGCCCTGCTGTTCTCTCAAAGAGAAATATACACTCGAATGTATCCGTCAATCAGCGGCTGATGTAAATCCCTGTCACCACGAGCAACCATCTCTGATCCCCACAAAAACCTGCAAGGATCGACAGGCGAACCGCTGGTGTAGGTTTTCTTTACTGTGAGGGTTGAAGGCAAAAGGCGAACGAGGAGATGAAGCAGGACAGAGGCGTAACGTGACGTCGCCTGACATTAACCGGGTGTGTCGCCTCTGCACAGGTTCATTACTGAAAATCAACAATTGTGTTTCTCACCTGCTGACGGTGGAACTCCGACCTTTTCAACACTTCCTCCCTGATCGCCGTTTCCTCCTAACGCTTGAGACATATTCTCCACTTCATTGTCTCCCTCAACCTCCAGAGCCTTGTTGTGATTTATTCAATTTCTTATTGTATTGCAGGATTGAATTCATGAACATTTATTTACATTGTAAGATAAGAAGTGGGAGCCACCTGGTTTTCATAATTATGTCCACTTGTAACTTTCACATTTGTTGTTGCTATTTGAGGATTTTGAGTGTTTGCTCATCAACGCGTCAGAAACTTTTGCTTTTGGCTCCATAAAGACTGGTCCCAGCAACTTGGACCCCTGCCCCTGTTGCCATGTTTCAGACCTTCTTCATTCAGAATCTTCACACTGACGTTCCTGCATTTTTGTACGACTTCTGTTGTATTTAGCATTATCTTCTTATTCAGTGAAATTTAGCAAAGAGTTTACGGGAAACTCTTAAAAATATAAAGGTTTGTGGGCCACAGAGGAGGGAGCGACACAGCCAAACACCCCCACCTTTAGCCCCTCGTCCTGCAGTGGAATCCCAAATCTCTCTTCGTCTTCCCAGGATTTACTCCTCTCACTGGCCATCTGGACAGTGGGGGCTGACAGTGTAAAAAGAAAAGGGGGCAGGGGCACCAGGGTTGCAAACCCACATTAGTCACAGGCTCTTAGGTCCTCAGACCCAAGAACACATATACACTCGCAAAAAGGGCCCAGGCCAAATGACCCCGACTCCCCCCTCACTGTTTTCCACTGCTGACATGCTCTTTCCTGCTGGACAAAAGCCTTTTAGCACCTCTCTCTACTGTCCAGACCAAAACACGCTCAGCACCCTCCGACCTGCCGGACAGGATGGGGCGCTTGTTTTGTTTTCTCAGAGGGAAGGAGGGACGGAAGGGGGGGGGGCACAAAAAGAACCCAGGACGAAGGGTGCTGGGGATGGATGCAGGAGTAGCGGATCTGATATGTGTAACTTTTAAAATGTAGCGCAAAAAAAAAATAGAGAACATCAGGAAAAGGCATGGACAAATCGCGTGAACGATAAAGGTGCTCGCTACAATGGGGATGGCGTGCTTCTTGACCGGCTTAATGTAGTTAACACAGAGCTTTTGTTGGGAGGAGCGCATGGGTGGAGGACTGCAGGGAAGTTACTGGGTGCTACAAGCACCCTTTGTCACTGAAGTCATATAGACTGCAAACACTCTGCAAGGTTTGCTGAGAGACGCCATTATTCCTGCCTGGTTTGCACCATGGTGTCACAACCTTGGAGGCAGTCAGACGCCGTCTGCTCCCAACTCGTATTTTACTGACCTTTGACTGCAATAAAGATGAAAAAATACTGATAGGACAATATATCGCAATACTTTAGTTCACCTGACGCTGATGCTCCAGCTCTTAATGCTGATTTGTTTCAAATAATCGCGTTTCACAAGGATTGAAAGTACAAAATGAACCTGGTCTACTGATGCGAATACCTCCACGTGCTAGCAGTCATCATGCTAAGCTAGCAGTCATCATGCTAAGCTAGCAGTCATCATGCTAAGCTAGCTAGCGTGTGCAAGGCTCCCGAGAGAAGGGGCTCTATCTTCTTCTCCGTCTCTGGGGGCGACAACAAGAGACTTACAAAAAGTTGGCGTTTTTACTCGCTAGATATCCCCGACAATATAAAACACATCAAAATGTGACATTATTTAATCTGTCAGTTGTAACAAGGCAGACATGCCGAAGCGTTAAAAAATCATCGTGTTCACTTACGCGCTGTGTGTGGTCAACGTTGAATGCGTGACATTAAAAAGGCGTCCAGGTGAGTTTACGTCTGTTTCCAACCAACAACAGTTTTGTGTAAAACACATTTAAAGTCATTTGGTGAATGAATTTGATATCTGGGGGGGAGGGGGGGGAAGTGACCTCGGAGCTAAACTGCGACGGCTGATGTGCCCTTGCGGGTTTGAAGAAAAGCTTTTATTTATGGATCAGCTGTGTGCCGATTGGCCTCCATCGAGCGGCTGCAGAGGAGCGAGGGCTGCTTTAGGAAGAACTAATACAGTCCTGCGCCTCCATCTCACTTAATTCCTTTTAAAAGAAATTGATTTGGATGTGTGGGGGGAGAGGACGCGCCTGTTCTCTCTCTATTATTGTGATGAAGTCTCTGCCTTGTTTCATGCGTTCGTGTCCTTTGGTGCTTCTACAGTAGATACACAAGTGTGCTGTTGTGCTAATAACACAGCAAAAAAAAAAAGAAGAAAAAGAAAGAGATGAAACATGAATGATCCCTGTGGGGGGAAGTGGCTCATTGCTGCAACAAGTCATAGAGCAAAAAGATGGAACACAGAAATTAGAACTGAATATAAATAAAGACCGGCGAGGACTGGGGTTACGAGGCGTAAATACTGCTAATATTGACACTAACGAAACTGCGACAGCGACGCACGTGCTGTACCCACAGCTGGGCCGTTTAACAAGCGTGTTACTGCCCAGTTATTTTGCCTTTTTCAGTCCATAACGCAGAGTTTCACGATGTGTATCGCATCAAATTGTATCAAAATATATCTTAATCACTTCATATCACGAGGTCTGGAGCTGGACATTCTCCAGGATTGACTCAGTTTGTTAAAGAACAGACATTTCCTCTGTCTGTGTTCAGCTTTTTCTCGCTATTTTAAGATATGAATGGAATAGTGTGTGTGTGTGTGTGTGGGGGGGGGGGGTCCTGAACGCAGCACCGCTGCACCTCAGTCTGACATCTCAGCCTGTGCTTCGTTTCTGGGGCGCGCAGTCGGGTCACTCCGGCTGGTCGAGGCAGAAGGCAGCCACACAGAGACTGCAGCAGCTCACATGTTTCTGCCTGTGGTGCAACATGAGGTTGGGTCTCTTACAACGACATCAGTTTACTGAGCGGGGGTCATGAGAGGTGTGGCTCGGTGCTGCAGAAGACAAACAGACTCAGGGGACAGTCGTCCACAGAGACCAGGGGAGTCCCAACGGGGACGGAGAAAATCCAAGACACCCCGTCTACAAATCACATGACTCGTGTGAACTTGGAGATTTAAAACTCTCCCCTCATCTTTTACAGAATTTTTGTTGTTACTACATAAACATTGTAAATGAAAACCTTTTTGGCCACAAGTCTTGTGGGCAAATTCTTGAGAGCGGAAACGTAAGCCTAATTATACCCACTGCGTAGTACTCTGATTTAGAAGTGAATACTTCACAGTCATGAATTTACAGTCATTTAAAGCTAAATTAGAATATGAACCTTTCCCAGTCCACCTGCAGTGCTGTCACGGCCCACCAGGGGGCTGCAGCAATCACTGTTTCTCTGGAGGACACATTTTATTATTAATATCTATTTCATCCAATTCAGTGATTTAATGTTACTACTACTACTACCATGTTACTACTACTTGAATATAGAGTTATTATTGATTGGAAACTGAAGTATTATTTTTCTCATGTATTTTATAATTGTTTTTTAGTTTTTCCTGTTGTATATTAGGTGTTTATTTATTGCTGTGTATATATATATATGTATATATGCATATACATGCATATATACATATATATACACACATACACACACATATATACATATATATACACACATACACACACACACACATTATATATATATATATATATTCGTCATGATGCTACAAACATAATCAGTCCCTGCTTCAACTGGAAAATAAACTACAGACGAGGACAAAGTGGATGTTCTGATTTGTCCTAAATCCACCACACATCAGCTTTGCCAGCATCACCATGCAACTTGGCGTCTCGTCGGTTTAGTAATTTTTTCCCGTGCACGCTCAGTCAGATCGGAAGCCAAGCACGTTCACCTGTCTGTGCGTGAAAATCAAAAGGAAGCTGAGAAACTCAAAAGCTTCTCCGGCAGAGAGAAAAAGGAGAGAAGACAAATGAGCTCAGTGCCAGGACTGTTAACAACCACCTGTACGTGCCCACCTGTGGTCTCTAAAATAGCTCTGACAAAGCGCCAGAACCCCGAGGGAATGGAAAATCATCCTAGAATATTCTTGAAGGATGAAGAATATTCACTCAAAGATGTGACAACAGAGCAGAGACTCAGATTGAGTGCGCTCAGGCAGCAGTTCAGAACGAACCTTCGCGATGATCAAATTGGGACTCACTAAAGGCAGAAATGAAATCATTACTAAAAGACCATCATCTTAAGCCTCCATCTCTGGAGAGAAGCGAGGCGCCTGCTGCCCCAGATTGCCTAAAAATGCAGATAAGAAACAATCGTGCTCCAGAAATTGGTCCTGCAGGACTATTACAAGGGAGAGATTAGTGGAAGATAATCATATAATAGCGATGATAGCGCCGATCACAACACAACGGCCCCATAAAGACACTCTGAATACAGAGCAGCCGATACAGACGGCGAGGAATGAAGTCAGCATGTGTGAGGCAGCTGTGTGAGGGGAGCAACGCCGCCTCTGGCCAGCGGGGGGCGCTCATCTGTCTCCACACATGGCGAAGTCCTCACATGACCTTTCACAGGAGTTGAAAGGCAAACACAGTTCACAGGAGTTTGCCTGCGGAAAAAAAGCCTCTTATATGGTATATGGTGAGACTTAACAGCCTCGGTGTCCTCGGCGGAGACGTTAATGGCTGAGAATGGAGATTAGAAAGTAGTTTAGAGGGTCAGGTGTTTGCTAAGGAGCGCGAGGTCACTGAGGGTGAATGGGGTACGACGGGAGAAGGGAATTCAGGTGACGGACGCAGAGGCACAACAGCGACGACTGCTCCGGGATGCTTCCCCGTCTGCTTTCTCCTCCTGCAAGTCGACACTTTTTAAATTTTTTATTGGGGATGAGCTGCTTAAAACAGGCGCGTGACCGACATTTGTACAAGAGCAGATTTAAATTCCTATTAAAAGTTATTTTTAGGGTTAATAACAGACTGAGTTAGTCGTGAAGACTGTCGTTTTTTGTATTGAAATCTTTTTTTTTAATTCATCCTTAAGTCCTTTAATCATAAAAAAATAAGTTAAATCTAACTGGGCCAAAGCAACAGAGATTAATTAGACGTATCAAAGATGACTTGTTAAAGCAAAGTGGTGTTAAAGACACAGTCAGATATGAACTTTCCAGTAGAGAGGAGCGATGTTCTGCCTGCTTCCTCTCCGAGTGCAACAGGAGTTTATATTCTTACTGTTTTTTAACAGGTAAACAAATAAAAATCGCCTACAGGATGTTGTCGGCTGTACAAACGCAGCCTCGACTCTCACTCTTCTCGGAACTTGATTCGATATATTTGGTATTTCTACATTTCTGCTCCTGATGAAGCTGCATTTGAGGTACATTTTCTTCCTTCCTGTCACTTTCTGAGAGCCTGAATCGTCTCTTCTTGTCTCCCTTTCGCTTTAATCCAAGAACATCCTGGATGATTATGTTTGGATGTCTGGTTGTCATCAACGCTGTGGTTTAGGTAACATGTCTACTTGTGGAGCGTTCTGTCCTCTCCTCAGCAGAAATGCAGACGATTCGCTCGCTGGCTCTCTCGCTAAAATAAAAAGACATGACAGGAGAGTGACTGTCAAACAGGTGGTAGACAAACGGGTGACAATGTCCTGCTGCTGGTCACGTGGTCAAAAGTCACGGTGGGAGAATCTAATGTTTTTAAGCCGACAACACAACCACCAGTGTTTCCAGAGTCCGCACTCGCATAATGAAATTTGACGACGGTGTGTTTTCTCCGTGGAGTGAGAAGAAAACAACCTATTGTGTCTTCATCAGCTCCGTCACCAAAGTCAGAAACCCCAGCTGAAGAGTGTGAGAGGGGCTTGTGTTTGCGTCTGGAGTGTGTTGCTGTCGAGTGTGTCGCTCGGCTCGTTTGCAGACCAGGTGTAAGAAAATGTGGATTTATAGCGTCTCGTCTGGGTCAGAGAGCCGGCGGCCTCTCCCTCCCACACTATAATTTCCTGGGCTCAGTCCGTGGAGAAATATGGCCGAGAAAAGAAGAGGAGGTAGAGGAAGACGGGAGGAGCTAAAGATAAAGATGATGGGGGACGGAGGATGTCAACAGGATCGCCTGTTTTCACACCGTTTCCATGTGAAGCACAAATCTCACGGGGGTCATCAACGCCGTATCCTGATCCTCTTTGTCCAAAAACCACTAAAAATCAATTTGCCTCGGCGTTGCTCAGTATGACACATCCCACACATCAAGAGTACTGTACATGAACACGGGATGTCACAGGAGGTATGAAGACGTCACACAAGCGTTTTGACATCAAACTGCTTCAGTGTGGATCCTCAGACGCATCATAAAATACAAAGTCCACCTGGTTACAGGTGAGGCTTCCGCCCAAACCGGCGGTGGATTGGGTCACGTTCTCGCAGACGGAGACCACCTCCTCCACAGGGCCCAAGTCTGTTCCTGGTGGTAGATAAACATCAGTTTGAAGTTTCTTCAGCTACAAGCCTGTTTGATTCACACGTCTGATAGAACCTCCTACATGCTTCATACATGTTCGGGGCTGCACCTCTCCTGTGTTTTGAAGTATTCAAGTCATTTCAACATGCGTCCTTTTTCTAATGTCCATCTATTTCAGTGCTTCTGCGTTTGATTCGACTGAAGTTCAAACATTTCCTTACACTTGAATGAAGATGTGAATAAAGGAGCTTTCATGTACTCGTGGAGGAGGAACAAAGCCTGGACGACGGTCTTCAGAGGTGGAATTCAAATGAAAGCCAGAGCCGCGTCAAACAGGGATGTTTAAAAGACAGACTCTCTCTTTTCTCCCTCCTTTTCTACCCTGTTTAGGATTCCTGGCCTTTCACCTGACCCCAGGCCTTAGCCGGGGGGGTCGGGGGAGCTGGTCGCTTGTGGAGGTGGCGGGGGGGGTTAAAGTGTAATCCTAGTCCTGTGACCACAAAGGCTTTGGCCCCTGAGGGCCAAGGACCAGCCGCATTTTCTGAATTGCACAGTTATCCTTCAGCAAACCCTTCGGACCGCCTCCGTACCGAAGGTTCCAGGCCCGGTCGCTGCTTCCCTCCACTTTCCACGTTCATCTGTTTATTTTTTCCGATATTACGGAAGAAAGATGGACTGTGACAGCAGCGCCGCCGCCAGAGGAAGCTTGTTATATTTCTGGATGCCTCAGTCCAAACACTTTCTCATCAATCTATTAGCAAGAGTAATTGCCACGCAGTATCATTACAAGTGACATATATTTTAAACCATTCAGATGCTGATATCTGGCTGCTTGCGAGCTGCTAATTGCTTGCTTAAGTAATTCATTAAGAAGTGTTTCTACAACAGCTTGCATGCTCCATTATCATTAGTTTTATTCGGAGGAAACGGCGCGGCCCTGAGCTCCTCTCTGCATTTAAACCTAAAGAATTTGCTGTTTTTAAAGAGCAACTTCAGAGGACAGCGAGAACTGAAGCGAGAGAGAGAATAGGTTTAATTGACGCCTTCTCTATTTTCCCAGGGTAGGATGGGGGGTTGGGGGGGGGGGGGGGTCAGGGAGTAAGGAGGAGGGGGGCGGTGGGACACTGGTCTCCTGGTGTTTCGACTGTACAAAAGGAAGCAGATTTGCAGAAGAGCTGACCCCTGACCTCTAAAGCTGCAGAGAGGGTGCTTAGTGGCCCCAGCACCACCCAATCAATCACCTCCCGGAGGCCGAAGCTCAGCCGGACTGTAAGAGGACACTGCAGCCACACCCCCAACATTCCGGGGGGGGGGGGGGTTGTCAGGATTTTTAATCTTCTCTAACTCTTCGACAAACTTCAGACAAAATGTTCAGACCAGAACATTTATCAGATGTCTTCATCGCTTTTGTTGGGTGCGCATCTATTCAACTTTTTAAAAGACACCAAACATTCCCTCTGGTTCTCCCCGTAGATTCACCACGATCATTGAATGGTTCATGTTTGGAAACGCGAATTATTCTCAATAAACTGTCACTTTCATTTTGTTTTTTAGAACAAAAAACCCCCCCAACAGTGGTGTAACAGTTAAGATATAAATACGTGGCAGAAAAATCACAACTGCTTTTATGTGTTCTGACGCGTATTCTGTTTATTTCATTAATTTTAAAGGTAATGTTTTGAAATGAGTATCAGATATTAAAAAAATAATGTGTATCACACCGTTATTGGGATGAAGACTGAAAAACCTGTGTTTTCGAGCCAAAGGGGTAACGTTTACACAGAATTATGAATTCAAATGTAGAGAGAAACACCTCAACGCCTGGAGCGCCTGGCCAGAGCTGCTGACGAGTGAAGGTTTTGGTCTGCGGGGATAAATATCAGGCCATTATTATTCCTGAAATCTTGCCGTTGATCACTTCATGATCTCACTGATGAGTGCTAGAAATAAAGACGTTCTAGAAACAGAACTGTTGCTAGCGAGTCAAGGTCAGTCCGGGGAACAGCTGGCTGCTGACATTCGGGTCCGTTACCGCAGCCGCCGAGACTTCTACCATACGTGCTTGCGAATAAATACATAATTAAATGCAAAATTAATTTTAAAGAGATCATTTACACACTACAGCGAAGAGATTATGAGTGAAGGACACTAACAAGGAGAGGAAATACATTAGCATAACGGTCTACATGTGCCTTTGTATGGCTTTTTGTAATCATCACTTATACACAGCTTTTCCATCCCATTGATACATTCCATGTCCTCCTGCTGCGGCTGCTGAATGCACGTTACCAGCAGCAGAGAACTCCTTCACCCCAAATCCCAGCGAGTTCGATGGCAAACACAACGAGACGGGGTTCTCGTTGAAGAATCTGCACAAACTCTGATTATTTATGATGTGCTGCGATGTGACGTTTCAGGTGACACTCGATAAACTGGCGTCGTGTTCCGTCGTGCCAGAAAAATATCAAAAATGCTGCTCAGCAGCTTTTTGTGTTGTTGTTTAAAGCTGAATATGAGAGGGATTAGCTCCACCTGATAGCGACCAGCTGAGCCAGAATATTCTGTGGTAGCTGGAGAAACTGCGTTTCGTCGTTGACTCCTCGTGAACTCGCTCTCCGTTTATGGCGCTGACAAGCAGCACAGATAGCAGGTCATTATGACTCGATGTGGGACTGATAATCGTGACATAAAGCTGAGGGTGTGGAGGTCGAACAAGATGAAAGCATTCCAGGCGCTGATGGAGCACGAACGTCTCTAATCAGGTGAGCTGCTGATTCACTACGGACACACCTGAGCAAATACGCCGGCGCTCATTGTTGCCATCAGCAAACAAGGACGGAGGAGGCGTCAGAGGAAAGTTTCACGCGGTCGTCAAACATCACAGGTGTGAGTCTTTTAAGGTTGAATCTGACAATGACAAAAATATGATTATTATTAGAACATTTTAATTTTATAAGAGAGAGCGCAGGTTATTGGTTCGGATTTCAATGTCCTTGTCCAAAAAGCACGACCGACATCTACCCTTGAGTCCAGGAGGCCTCAGAGCTCTTCCTTTTTAAAATAATCACACTTTAATTCAGTTGATCTCACCAGATGGACGGCAGGTGACGACGCAACCGCAGCGCCACAGACTCGCTCACCTCCCCATCACTTCAGATTAAGACATGGCGGGAGGGGAAAGCGTCTCATTCAAGAGCAGAGATAAACTGATAGCATTCTTTCATCCTGATAGTGATTCCAGGTGAACCAGGAAGTTCTCCCCTCCATGGTTCCCTCCATCATCCATACTGGATGAATGAATCAGCCAGTCAGCTCTGTGGCGAGCAAAAATTGGCTTTCAACTTCATCATCTTCACTAATGAACCACTCTGATGACGCTGGGAGCCTGAGTGCGATGGTTAGCAGTGCTAAGCTAACATTCGCCTATGAGGGGACTACACCACGGTCACATGACTTCAACGTCTCCACCACGAAGCTCCAGGCTTCTTCTGTTTTCACCCGATGACCTTTGAGGGCTGAAATCACCTGTGTTCACTCCCCTGACTTCTAGGTAGAGGCCACACTTTCAGAAGCCACAGATTTCCCTTCGTATTTTCCTCGCGGCCTCTGCCGTTTTTCTATCAGCTTGCGCAATGCATGATGGGATGTAGACAGCACATTTCGAATAAAATCATGGGATTATCGTAACATTTGCTGAGTGTTACCACCTGAAATTAACTGGTACGCTTACAGTAAAAGCACCCGGAAGCTGAGCGCGGCCTCGATACTGAGCGCGCTCACGTCTGATCGGTGGGATTTTACGCAGTACAACATTCACACATTGTGCGTATTCCAGCTCTGCCCCGCTGACAGCACGCACTTCCTGCTACTGTTGCAGAGCAGTGAAGAAGAACTGAAATCCTGTGCAGAATGTCAGTCAGAGAGTAAACTGGGAAGCAGCAGAGCATCGTTTCAAGGATAATTAATTATGAGGTATCAGACGGGGGCGTCTACTTGTATACTGACTGATACTGAGCCAATACTTTAGCCAGGAGTGTAGGTGTTGTCAGTACTAGTCGCTAATTACAGGATGCTCATGTTTTGTCCACTACCCAGACAGCAAAGCACAACAGTCACATTTTGCACTGCTGGTGTTGTCAGGACAGAATCTTGATTCCGCATCCAAATCTGTGCCAGTGAAGCGCATTGTTTTTTTTCATACTCCAGAACCTCTTAAACACAGTCACAATCATCCATCCACCACTGTACCAAACATGTGAGAAAATGTTCAAAGTAACACTCACACGCTTTACGTCCTCTCAGAACTCATCTAACACACTGGTGGATTTTTTTTTTTTTTATTGGTTGTGAAGGCCCGGCCAGGTGCCATCGTCTCCTCTCTGAGGGAAACCTGCTATTAACTGATAAGCGTCTGGCCTCAGCCGGGTGTAATGGGTCCCGCTGGAGCTCCTTTTTCGGAGTATTGTCCTATCAGGTCGCCACCAAGACAAACCCAACTCAATGACAGCTCTCAATCCAGACCCGTCTGAATGCTTGGCGCCTGGCAGTTGAATTCACTGGAGTCGGTTGAGGTGAGACTTCAGTTCTCCGTAGAAATGTCAGCTCTGTTCGTTAGCAACATGAGGTTTGACAATAGAACATTAAAGTTATCTGTTCCTCCAAGTCAGCTGCGTTCAGCAGCAACGATGCAGCTCTCGCATGAGTAACTTCAAACGTGCAGGGCAGGAATTCTCTCCGGCATTTGATTCCACTTTGATAATCACCTGCCTGCTACTCATCCTCAGTCCTAAAACCGCCATAAATGATGTCACCAATTGTTGAGGCATCGACGGATTTGGCACGTTGTCAAGTCGGCAGTAAAACAAGTCATCTGAAATATCTCACAAATTCCTGCCTTCAAAATGAAAGCAGCAAAGCTTTTCTGCTGTTGTGGTTCAGTCAGCACCGGGCTGGCGCTTGACTCTGTTGCTTGATTGTCATTTGTACTTAACGTGACTCTGTCTCTCCTTGTTGCTGTGTTACTGCTTTTTTTGAAACCATTAACTAACATTACGTTACTAACACACACACACACACACACACACACACACACACACACACAAATACATGAAATACTCCGTATACCAATACTGCAAAATAAAAGCTTCCAAAGTGATCGGAGAAGCCTCATGAGTAGAATCCTCTGAGATTTGTGATGAAGGAGCTAAAAAGTACGACACACCTGGACCTCTCCGGGTCGTCGAGTTGGACTTCCTGTGGTGTACAAGGGGTAAGGGTCAGATATTCTACTGGGACCAGAAAATCTGGCCAGAGTCCATGTCTCTCTCCTGGTTTTCCTGAATTAAACCACTGGAAAGCAAACAGCCCACCAGCCTGGAAACGCCCACCAAATGGGAAACAGAATCCAGTGAGAACTCACAACATTTTTGAAATAAATGAGCAGAACATATCCAACACACTCTGACATCCTGGAGAGGTGACAGCCGTAGAGCAGAGGTCTGAGGTGGGACGCAGGCATGAACGCAGGTTTTGCTTCTTAGGAACTCTGGTCAAACAGGACAAGCAGGTTTTTTTCCTTGTCGTGATGCTGCTGCATCTTGTTTGTCTTGGTACGTCTCTCTCTCTCTCGAAGCATGGAGTCGTAACTCATAACCGTGATCTAACGAGCTCGTATTTATGTCGTATATTTATATCCCAAGTGACCGGCGCCGACTTCAGGAGAGGGAAGCCCTTCCTTCTTGCAGACGTGAAGCACGGCGTCTACGGGAAGTCTGCCAAAATGACCCATCAGAGATTGACGGGGGTTAAGCTCCTATAATCAATATGACACTACTAAGTGCCCTTTGATTGAGTGTAAAAGGACATTTCTGTGTGCCCGGCTGCGCTCGCCGGCAAGAAACGCTGCATTTGTCCGTGCTGAGCAGTCCTCTGAATGTCATTGTCACGGGTACATTAAGTTTTATATGAGTCTGAGAGACGGGGAGAGGATGAACGGCCATTTTCATTAGCAGAGCTGCTCGCTGCCATTAAGGCTGCTGTCAAATGGTTTGCATGGGATGCGCCAGTGAAGATTCCTCCTCTGGAGAAGTACCGTGAGGAGCGGAGAGCAGCGGCAAAATTTGCTGGTGTGAAACCTCGAGTCACTAGGCAACTGGATCTGATGGCTCCTTTGTTTGGGGTGAAAGGTTGTAAGCACTCGTACTAATCTCCTTGCTTCACAATTAAGGAACACAGGAGAGCGGCTCGAACCTCTTCCTCGCTCTCAAACAACAACAACAAAAAGAAAAAGACTGAAAGACTCTTCTATTGTCCCTCCTCCTCGCCGTCCTCTCTCTCTCCGCTAATCGAAAGGTATTTGCACTGTAAATTAAAAGGGCCCTTGCTTTTTTAACAGTGACACACTCTCCTAAGATGTCCACAAACAGCTCCAATCTAATTACAGACGGAGATTTACTTCAAATAACATGGCGGACAAAAGAGCCCTGGCCATTGTTGATGTGAGGCCAGTGTTCCACGTCTCTTTCTCTCACTCCCTCTCTGGGGCGAATCCTTTTATATTCAAAGTCCTCGCCTCACCAAGGTTAAAATGCATCGGGATATCTGGAAGTGTCCTGACAAAAGCGGCCTTTTTTTTTTTTATTTCCCAGATGGCGAAAGCCTACGTTGATTTCCACTGTTAGCTTTTTCCTTATCTAGGTTCTTTTTTTTTTTTTTTTAAACCAAGCAGATCTCAAACAAAGGCACAGCGGCCGACATGCAAATGCAACACAGGAGAATAGCGACATCCAAGGGAGTGGAGATTGTCCGACGACGCTCGCCGGGGTTGCATTGTGACATACGCCTGAGACACATCCTCCGGGTCCACAGAGGGAGGAAGAGGATGGTGGATATTGGCTGGCCAGATTTGCAGCGTGTCCTGCTGACTTCCATTTTATGGCCCGTGAATCGCAGAGCCCTCTGGGAGTCTATAATCCCCCCCCCCCCCACACTCCAGCTCCCACCACATCATTTTATTGGCCTCTCTGGATGTGTGTGCCCGATTTACAATGACCCATCCATGTGGGGATTCTCCAGCAGCCACACTGTTGCACCACTATGGACATCCCAATTTGCTACTGGGTCCCACCCAGCTATTTTCCCCCTAATAAGAATACCAGCTCCCTCCCTGACATGCTGTTGTCCCCTGGTTTCCTGCGGCGATGCCTCAATGTGCCTGTGCCCACCATGACACTAAGCCTTGGCGCAGAGGTTCTGCAATGCAGGGGCCCGGTTGGGTATTTCTGAATGAATGAAGGAATGCAGCCGTGCCAACTCTCATTCACACATTTTATCTCATTTACACACAAACCACACATCTCCTATTCAAGTGCACAACACTTAGGGCCACGGAGGATGATTACGACTGGGTGCTGGTCACACCGCAGCCCTGCACCGTATCAATCAGCCCAAACACCGAATTTTGCTCTGCCTGGAAAAACTCATTTAGATCTTATCTGTGGAAAAATTTGTTTGCTAGGGGAGGATGGGGGGGGGGGGTAGTAGCAGGAGAAGTGACTGTAGTCTGGCTAGCACCACTTGATTTAATTTAGCCGCCGATAGAGTCTCTGACTACTTGTGCTCGTCTTATTTTGGAAGGTGAGTGAGAGTGAGAGCTGAGGAGGGGGAGACGGGGGGGGGGGGGGGGGAGAGAGACACAAGTGTTTGTTTCCAGAGGGGAAGAGAACCAACCAAACATTCTGACAGTAAACGGAGCAACTGGATGTCAGAGAAGTATGTGAAATAACCATGAAAACGACCACGACTCCTTAATATCCCATTATGTGGTGGTGCTCGGTTTAAAGGACATGCCAGCACAACGCCAATAGAAAGTCGTGAAGATGCTTTTGTTGTGGACACATGAAATCTCTGGAGCAACGGGGGGAGGGGGGGTGTTTTGTCTTTTGGAAAACATAGTTTTTCCATTATTCACTGTCAACAGCTATTTGAAATCATATTCACTGTGAAAAAATAATATTTTATGATGCATCCCCACAGTTACAGTCCGGATATGTCCAGAAACAAAGGGGACTTGATTCAGATTTCAGAGACGCACGTGTTGGGTTAGCGGCATTTCTTACCAGAGATTCTGTAATTTAAAAAGATTGGTAAACTACACGGTTGTGTGAAGGGATAAAAATAGCTCAGTGACATCGTGTATCAGCATTGGATGTGGTCGGTGTAGCTGCTCCAACTGATTAGCACGACTCCCGATGGAAGCGACCGACGCCACGCTCGCATGAGTTATCGTGGGGGGGGGTTTCAAGGCTGAAGGAACACCAGGTGGTTTGGGATGAAGTTGTGACAAACACTCGCTCATCTCTCCTCAACAGTCGCACCACACGTCGAGAGGATGCAGTTGTAGCACTGGTTCACCAGTTCTGCAATCAAACTTATTTCAACACAAGTTCTTGTAAACAACCCCCTCCCCCCCCCCCCCGGGGCCTCTGGGGCCTGGTCTCAGGGTTGTCCCTGCCGTTGTCTCTGGCTCACAGGGGGGGTTCACGGCCTCTTTGACCCAGGCGGCCATGGGTGTGTTTGTTTCTGTTTCGCCTCTGTAATCCACCACGAAGGCTGACAGACTCCGACTTTACACAAAGGAGCATTCATTCTTTACCATTTTGTGTGAATCTTTGTCATTTCAAGTTTCGCACAAAACCTGGGAAAGTTTCAAACCTGTGACGTTGAAAGACTTCTGACAGTTGGCTTCTCTTCCTCGTCCTCACGGTTCACGTTCACACTGCATCAAACCACACAGCTCAGCTTTCATTTTAGCTCAATGTTGGGGGGTAAATCCTGACATTTATTTCTCTGTCTCCTGTGACGACAGGTTTCAGACGTACGGTCAAGTGAGGATGAAGCTCTCGTTCTCTCCCAAGTGTACATTTATCTGTTGTTTCCCTCGGGGAGGATGACGGCTCTATTAGCCATCTTTTGCTGTGGGGGGAAGAGAGGGAGATCTCGATGAATATATTGTCTGAGACATGTTACTGATGTATATCTTTTCCATATCTGGCTCCCCCGCTGTGACCCGGGACGCCCGGCGGTGACAGGCAGGCCGCTAATCTGCCTCAAACCTCAGACAGCTTGTTCAATTATGAGTGGGACGCTGAAACGACGGGCGCTAATCATCATTTTGACTCACCAGATGATGACACACACGGAAAATCTCAACATGCCAACAATCAAAAATCACCATGCACATCTGGTCCACACACAAAAAAACCCCCTCACAAACAAGCTTATTTTATCTTCTGCAGCTCCGCCAGAGCAGGACCGCACTTGTAAGCATCTACATGTGCCGCCTGTCCAGCAGCAATATTTGCTTTGCTTATCGCCGCCCTAATGCTCACTGACAACTTAATAACATCACAATTAACTAAATGCTAAACAGATGTCAGTGTCGCACTAATGTGATTGAGACGCTCGGCACTTTTGACGTGACCCCTGTGTAGCGCTGCCATTGGCCTAATTTACTTGAGTGACACGAACGGACTTTGAGGGAGCTGATTGTGAGGCCACCGGTGTGAGAAAAGAAAAAAAAAAGGAGGCATGATCATGTGACTAAAAGAGCTCATTTTTTATAACCTTGTTGTACTCTCTCATCCCCATGTTCTCTTCTCTCCCTCCGTTCTCGCCAAACTATTTCTGGCTTGAGAAAAGAAAGTGTTTACTCTGCGGCGGAGGCCTGCTGGAATCACGCTGTGTTCCCACTGGCTAAACCCACTATTGCCACTCCATGGTTTGCATATTTTCCCTGTATTACACGGCTTAAAAAGGACAGAGGGAGATAAATTGAGAAAGAATGAAAAAGAAAAAGAGAATGAGTGCCGCCTCCCCTCCTATTATACATGGATTTTCTCTGGTTTTACTGCATGTGTGTGTGTGTGTGTGTGTGTGTGTGTGTGTGTGTGTGTGTGTGTGTGTGTGTGTGTGTGTGTGTGTGTGTGAGTAGATGATTCACGTATAAACAGGAACACAGTCAGACGACTCGTCCAAGGCCTGTGGATTCATTTCCACGCAGGTCACATGGGAGACGCAGTCTCATGGTGAAAACAGGCGACTGCTCATTCTGAAACGTGGCCTTCGCTTGTGCACATTTCAAAGGGCGCACTTGTGGATTCGTGGATTGGACTGGCGGTTTTAGAAGGGGAGCAGATTTTTAAATCTACAGACAAAATCAATTTATTGGTTTGTGAGTCACTTCTATTTTATTCTGACCTTTTCCTTTCCCACACCGAGCTGTAGTTTAATGAAGAGGAATGTTTGTGTGGTGGGCTTCACCAATAAAATACAAGTTATAAATTATGGTGGGGACAAAAACAGCTTAATGGAAGAAAAAAAAAGAAAAAGCACTGAAGACAGCTGGCAGAAGTGAAGACGACAAGAGAAAAACAGCTTTACTGGAAATGACAAGCTGGAGGGAGTTTGAACAACAAGACACGATGGTGACTTGAGGCTGTGAGACGAGCATGATGCCATCATGATCCTAATTCTGAGGTGGGCCCAGACTAACGCCTGGTCTCAGACGTGCTCGTACCGACAAGAGATGGTAGACAACCTCCCGCTGTCTCGCTAATGTGAAGCTAATCATTTATAATTTGTGGTCAGGTGATAAACTGAAGCGTCACATGGTTCTGAGAAGTTGCCCATAAACACGAAAATACCTAGTGGGTGATGGGAAGAACCGCCTGTCAGTCACCGTCTCCACAGGCATCCTTGGTCTTCCCTCAGCGTCCAGCTCTGATGCAACTGACGCAACTTATTCTGTGACTCTTCAATCTGATGTTGATTTAGAAAAAGAAGCTCAAATGCAGGTACAACCAACAGCCACATCTGGTCTGCAAAGTGGACAGAAATAAAGAGCATTTTGTTGGGGAAGACCTGCAGGTGGGGACGCCTCCACGCGCGTGCAACAAATGCCGGCGCAGGAAACGCAGCTTTGACACCCCTCAACGTGGGGCTATCAGTCCCTGTAGCTCACAAGGGATTTTGTCACATGAACGCAAGTTTTTGTTTCAACGAGTTCCAGGAGTTAAAAAAAAAAAACAGCCACATGATGTTTTGCTGCTTGTTCTGTTGGCATCCTGGCCAGCTTCCCCCTCCCCCACCCCCATGCATGTCTTTGAGAGTGACGACAACTTCAGGAATGCGGCCTCCAAACTATCCTGTGGTTCTGGATATGATATATACTTATATACAGTTACACCCACTTGAATAACACCGAGGTGTGTGATGCACCCAGCGTGTCAGAGAGAGAGAGAGAGAGACAGAGAGAGAGGTGAAGTCAGCTGATCAAGCAAGAGATGCCACAATAGTTCCCATTCTGAGCCACACAGAGAGAAAGAGCCACAGACTCAGAAGCCAAATATTGTCATCAGAGAACATTCGCCAAGAGCTGACGCGCGGCCAAGAGGCAGGCCGAGATCAAATCTGGCAGTAACCCCCCTGCTTCCTGGGTCCCGGACACACGGCCACTTCTGAATAAACACACCCGTGTTTGTGACGCTCCCTCGCTCACGGCTGGACTGTGACACGGCTCGTACATTTGGCTGGTGATATTTTCTACACACAGAAAGAAGGCCATATGTAAAAAATAGAATAAAAGCCCTGGTAGCAGTCCACAGGGGACGCCATATTTATCACAACACCACAGGCAACAAGAGAGGCCGGGATGAGAGGCGGTTCATCTTTGGGTGCATCTTTCCCACAGTTGGCCTGAAGATGGCGCCAGAGAAATGAGGTTCAGCTAATCAAAGGGTTCATCCTCAGGGGGGCCCGAAACCTGCTTTGTGGTTTTAACACCGGCTGTGCCAGGGTGGATGATTAAATATTCATACAGCAGATTTAAAGGCTGGCAGCCATAGAGCCACAAATATCAAAACAATCATAATGAAGACACCAAGAATATTTCACATGGACGTTTGCTTTATGAAGAATAAGGAGTCCGATGATGTTTCTTCACACTGATTTACTCGCTTGACTAACGAGTTGTGAAGGTGAGAGGAAAAGTGTTCGATGAAGTGTGCTAGCAAGTACACACTCTTTATGTAGTACACTCTGTACTGGCTACTGATTAAACGATTAGTACTGGAATCCATTTATACCTAAGAACACCAAGAAAAACTTCTGGCATTTTTGTAAATATCTTCAGAAAACCTGGGGCTTTTCTGACAAACCTGATAGGATTGCAGAATTATCGACATCCACATAAACCTTTACTTCTACTCTGCCGTCAGACAGGAACATGACGTCACACCACTTCCTGAGCGCTGCTGCTCATTAAATATCATCCAAAAAAAAAAAGATTACAACTGAGGTGGATTTCACTGCAGGTCCACAGCTTAAAGAAGTGAAGCAACTCTCAGAATGGAGAATTTGATTTGTTATTTAGATAAATGGACCTACAGTTCGTGGTCACTCCCCACTGAAATGATTAAAAAGTAAGATCACAACTGTCTATTATATTATATCATATTATCATATTAAATATTCAAGATCAGGCCTTTATGTTGTTATGAATGTGTTGCGAACGGAGCCGTGGGCGTCGCTCAGGGTCCGACCGTCCCATTCTGATCCACACACGAGCGGCTCGCCGGGTCTGATGATGGTCTGGACACACTGAGAAGACCCTGGAGGCGACTGTGTGATTCGTGGTACCAGACTACATAAATAATATATTTGTAAATTGACTTGCTGCTGCTTCACCCGTCTGGCCTCCTCCCGCCGCGGCCGCCCACCGCCAGCCCCTCCGCTCGTTCCAGACTGGAATGCCTATATTTAGAGAGCTCCTTTCCGCTGTTATGGCTGCTGGATCATTAGCCTCGTTTAACCCTTCTTTACCCCTGGCTCGCTGATTGGCTGAGGGCATGCCCCTCAGGACGAGCCCCCCTTCCCCTCCAAAACCCCGACCACACCGCCTCCCACTCTGAAATGTTGAGGGGGGCTCACAAAGAAAAAGCTGTTACTGGGAGCCTCAGATGAAGAGCAAAACACAAGATGATGGTGGTGATGATGATGATGACCTGCGGCTACTTTGGGGGACTCTTGCTGGCGTGTGCGCTCATCGGAAGCACTCACGTCTAATTTTGTTTGACATGCTAACACGGAGCTAAAACAGGGTATTGTTTAGTTCCTGGTTGGTGACCCTTTGACCTTTCCCATGACATCGTCGTCAGGCCAAAGGTCCCAATTATGTGGTACAATCTGCCAGGTAGATTGCTGTGAAATTTATGGCGTGCGCTCTGATGAAACATTTCCATTCAGGGCGTTTTTTTTTTTTCCAGCGTCGCCCACTGCAGGGAACACAAAGACTGCACCCCACGCCGGTGGTCAGACATCTCCGGTCATTAGCCACACAGCACAAACGACATCTGACATCTGCTGTTCCTCATACCACAACATTTTGTTGTTAATTCCAGGGATTGAAACCGAAAACCCACTGCTCTCAAGCAGGGGGCCCAGGACCCCCTGGGGGTCATGTATGACATTCATGAGTTACAGTTATTGATTCTCAAATAAATTACTGTAACATGATGATCTTATTCTCAACATCTCCTTTCCCTCAACGTGGCTGTTTCTTTGTCCCTATGATACCAACCTGAAGCTACAAGTGGCCACTTCAGCACTACAACGTTTGACATTTTGGCGAGCAGGACTTTGGCCCCTAACACATTTGTCTCGTGCAACTAAAATCAGGTAAATCTGCAATCCATCGACTTTCCTTAACAGCCGACATGTTTCTGGACGTCATGAGAGAATCATGGTGAATCTGGAGCGATGATCCAACGTGTCCGACCTGGCGCGACTATCAGGAAAGAAGATCCACAGATCCGCTAACGGTGGCGGACGCTCGGGACAGTTCTTCTCCCTGAATTAAAGAGTTCATCGTCAACACCGAAATCTTCCCTTCACATCTGCCGGAGAGGGATTTACTTCTTCCTATTTACATCTTGGCATCTCGGCCGTCCTCGTCTCCATCGCCGAGCGCTGATAAACAACGTTAGCCTGCCAAGTTTTCTGCGGTTGTTGATTACTGGTGGGTCTGTCTTGATTTAAGACCAGAGGGACTAATCCAAGATGATGTGATCTATCTGTCTGTCAATCTGAGGCTCCAGCTGGCCTCAAGAGGCTGAATGGGCCTCCACATACCACCACGCACACACACGCGCACACACACACGCACACACACACACACACACACACACACACACACACACACACACACACACACACACACACACCAGAACATCACATGCAAGCTGGTGAACACTCCGACGCAGGATGGGCCAGTTGATGCAGAAAGGTCAGACAAACTTGCTGAACGACCTCATGTCTTTGTGTTTATGTTCACGGTGTCATGATGACACTGTGTGTGTGTGTGTGTGTGTGTGTGTGTGTGTGTGTGTGTGTGTGTGTGTGTGTGTGTGTTCGTACCGGTGTGGATCTGCCGGTGAGCCTCCAGGGATTCCTCCGTCTGGAACTGGGCGCCACACTGGTCACAAACGATGGCCTTCTCACCAGCTGGACAACAAGAGACAAGAGTCTTAATACACACAAAAACACATGCGTGCCCGCGCTCACACACACACACACACACACACACACACACACACACACACACACACACACACAAACACACACATACGAGCCATGTTTGGAAAAAACAATATCAGAGGCAAAATCTCAGATGAAATCGATATTGCAAATGTTTTCCTCATTCATACCAACAAACTTCCATGCTGGTGCTACAACGTTTCATGACTCAGACCTGAAATGAAGAAGTGAAACACTCGGAGAGCCGCCGACTCGCCGGCGTTCTCCCGGGTTTCTCTGATTTCAACAGTTGGCATCAACACGTTTGACTCTGGAGAAGCTCGAGTGTCACTTCGGTTCATTTGGTTCATTGTAATTAGATATTTTCCCACCAAGAATGATTTGTGTTCTCCTTCATGAAGAAAATATCTCGCTGACTCCACAAAAGGCTGCTTACCATTTTATTATCATTAAATTAATGAGGAGGTCACGTTTTTAGTGGCGTTTGTTTATTTGTTTGTTTGCTTGCTGGAAGGCAAAAACAGTGAGGCTCATTTTCACCTGGCTTGGTGGAGGGGTGGAGCATGAATATGTGAAAATTGAATAACGTCAAATAAATCAACACGTCACGGCAAAGGCAATTTAGAAAAGGAATTTTTCAATTTTGCCACACTGGCAGTGGGGAGGGGGGGGTTGCTTTATCTGGGTGTACCTGCTAAATTGTCAACTTGAGTGTAAACTGTAAAGTTGAGTAAGAGGCGTTTGGTTTTGGCTCCAAGTGCCTCATCAGTTGAGCAGTTTTTGCCCGCGTTGCACCGCTCGGCTTCTGTTTATGCAAATAGGTGAAGAGTGTAGCCCTGCAGCTGTGAGCTCAACTGTCATGTTCTCCTATCATCTACCACCGCGTTCCACCGTGTTCAACCATAAAAGCAGGAGAGCATCGCAGGGCACATCAGATCAGGCCCAGGCGAATGTTTTACGGCTTGGCAACCGGCGCTGTACATGCCATACACATCACACATCAAACACACACACACACACACACACACACACACACACAAAAACATCCAACATCTGGATATCTGCGTGTGTGTGTCTAGAGTGTGTGCTTCCAGCGCGAGCACAGAGCGATCCCTCCCAACCAGACCTTGGTTTGTTCTTGGCACGGCCCCCTGGGTTACGACACCTCCAGAGAGAGAACACAATGAAAACAGGAAGTCGATTCTTAGATGACAGGAAAAAAAGAGTGAGAGAGAGAGAGAGAGAGAGAGAGAGAGAGAGAGAGAGATGGCTAGTGTGGTTTTGCAACAGCGGTGACATTAGGGAACGGTCTGTACTGTAATAAGCTCGACCGAAAGCAGAAATGACACAGGCCGTACATGACAGTGTGTGCCTGCCAGGTCTGTGCTTATGCAACAAGTTATGCAAAAGACAGTACGCTGCTGCACAAGCGAGCGTGACCAGATCATAAGCCGCTGTAATGCAACCTTTAAAACCAGCACATCCCAGATTCAAATTACTAGATGTGATCCAAACCGGCCGAGCTGCTGGTGAGCAGCCTCCTTCTTAACTGGCTACATATTCACAGGACATCGTTTGCAGCGCGAGCGTACAGGCACGTCGGTGTCAAATGCACAGACGAGCATATGGCCGAATTAGCAGGCAAAAGCAGCCACTTAACCTTTGGAGAGCAAGACATGTACACGGAATCCCCAACGCACCCACTGATGGCGCTCATTTGCATTAATCACATGGTCCCTCTGCTGCTCCTCAACTCCCTGATTCATCATTGTCGCAGTAATTATTATTGTTACGCGCTGCCGAGGCGCTGCCAGCCCTCCGTTTATTGATAATATTGTCAATACATGTGCGGCTGATGTGTGACGTCGTGATGATTTAACCAGTATCACGGCGCGGCGTGTTCCAGGCGTTCGTCAGATCGCGTCTCATTCAGGGGAAACAGAGATAACACTATTTTCAGAACACATTCACCCACAGTAAGAAAACATTTGCTTTGTATTGGTGGTTTTTTTTTGCTGATAAGTGTTGTATTATTGCAATTTTACACCAGAAGATGTGATTCATTGCTTAATTTTAATGTACTAGACAGAAAAAAAGAGCACAAACGGCAGCCTGAAAAGTAAGAAAACACACACATCTATGGTGTTGTAAAAGGAGGTTATTTGTAGTAAATCAGCTCTGGTGGCGCTTTAGGAGCAGCGATGGCAGCAGTGACTCTGCCCCACAGACAGCGGTGCAACACTATAACCAGTCTTCTGGGAGGCCCTGGCGGCATGTTGCTAAATGGGCCAGGGATAGGGTTTTAGTGCGGGGCATGCCCCCGCTTGTGGCACCAGGACATAAATTGTCAGGAAACGCCTGCACCGTGCTTCGCTTCAAGGAGAGGGGAGTTGTGCAAGGTCAGCATGGGGCAAAGGGGGAGGAAAAGAGGGAGCGGGGGGCACACGCAGCCAGGCAGCCCACCCGGCCAAATGCCCGTCACTCCGGTTAGCCGGCTAAGAGCTAACAGGGGGCCCTCGTCCTGGTAACAGCCGCCATTAGCGGTTTTCACTGCCAAATTAAAGTGATAAATCTTGAGGCCCCTTTGATTGTGAGAGGGTGAGCAGAGACACTCGACATCAGCTGCTCTGCAGAGAGTCCTCCTCAAACTGAAATACTCCATCAACAAGCCCATTCACAAATTTCAGCCCTGAAATCAACCTTGAATTATTTGTAACATTGCCGCGCGGCTGCAGCGACACCCCCCTCCCCCCAGCGGTGCCACGGTTGCCCGCGGCACGGGCTGCAGCGCCTTGGTGACATAATAAAAGTTGCTCAACTCATATTGAGTTAGTGTGCGGGTGGCGATCAGGTGCCGCTGAAGCCGCTTCCCGTTTCACTTCCCCATCTGAAAGATTTCACAACTGTTGTTGCAGCTCAGTTATTTCATAAAAGGCTGTAAAAGAGAACAAGCTCGCTGCCAATCAAGCAAACGTCCCACAAAGGCTGGCAGCAAAAAGTAATATAACAGTCACTTCTATACAGTGGAGCCTGCATCCTGCTGATAAAGACAGATGTCCTTCCTGCGCTGCTGCAAACATTCGACTGTTCTGATTAATACAAGGTAGATTGTTGCCGTTTCAGGTTCACGTCAGGTTCAAGCACAGAGAGGCTTAAGTGAGCTTAGTCCTTAAGTGAATGAACACAACAGTAATTAAGTTTGTTTTTTAGCTGCATGTCTGCATGCAAGTCAAGTCCACACCAGGTCTTCAGAGTCAGTTCAGGGAGGGATTACCTCGTCACCAGGTTCCACATGCCGGAACTCCTAAAGTGATGCTTCAACGCAGAAGTGGAACTCAAGAACTCACAATCCCGATATCCCCCCCCCCCCCCCCCGGCCGTTTTACTTCCATGGGATTTCACAATGCAGGAATAGCCGGACATGTATATTTAGCGCGAAAGCTAACAGATGCTCAAATCAGCAAAAATGCCCCAAAACGTCCGTTTGCAAACTCTCAAGGTCGTCGTCCACAAGTGACAAAAAAAAAATAAATTTGCAATTATTTTCACTAATATTGCGATTTAACTTGCAATATCGGACGAAATATTCATTCTGACATCATTATTCCTGTTAACATTTAAATGACCGCGGTCTTATTTTGTGGTAACTTTGATCGAACAAAGATGTTTTTTGAAGATGAAGATGCTTCCAGCAAGTGCAAACACTCACTAGGCCTGAACACTCGCCAGCGCCAGGCCTTGTCGAGCTGTCCTTGACTGGCCAGAAAGAAAAAAACGCTTCAACGGTCATTAAACAAAAACGCACCTGAATGTTTTTCCATGCATTTTTAGCTTCAATAGTAAACTTTTTATAAATAAACTCTGGAGTTTGGCTGTTGATGGAATTATGTCTAATTTTGTACTATTTATTTCTAAATGTAGGCATTCTTTCCAATACGATGCTCAGTAAGATGCTCCTATCTTTTCATTTACTTTCCCTGATTGCTTTTTTATTCTGTTGCTGGGTTTTATTCTGCCTTTTGAATTTCCTCAGTTCCTCTCGTCATCTGTCTCTTTTGTTAGAGCTTTACTAAGTTACACAGTCAATGCTTTTGATGTGTGTGTGTGTGTGTTTTGTAGTTACTCTTTTATTAAATGACACAGTTTGTGTCATATTTTCTTGGTATAAAAGTGAAACACAATGAGGCCCGACTGACTGAATAAACATTCATAGTTCGGTATTTCCAGTGAAACGCCGTCAACCCTGCGTCTCTGTGATACTTGCTAACATTTCAGGTCCAGATGACCCCTGCCACTCTCACCATTTCCTCACAGTGGCTCAAGAGTCTTCCACTTCACCGCGCTGGGCTTCTCCCGACATTTCACCACGAAGACATGACGAGGGTTGCGGATTAGTCCACCGCGGCGGCGGCCTCACAGGGAAGCGATGGTGAATTCCCCCGACTGTAATTCTCCCTGACATGCTAAGTGCTCATGCTCCCATTTCCCTAAATAATGTGGCGTGCAATGGCGCATCGTTCCATTTGTTACTACGCTCAGTCTGTGAGCAGTTGCAGTGTCACTGCATTAGGATGCAGAGACCACAGTAACCTAAACAGCCATTTGAGGGGTTTGCGGGTGCGCGCACACACGCACACACACACACGCACGCACACACACACACACACACACGCACGAACACACACGCACGCACGCACACACGCACACTCCTGCGTCTCAACAGTGTGATCTCATAATGCTGCCATTCAGAAGAATATGAAAACAGAAGGGCTTTTGTTTGTTTGGGGTCCTGTTCTTCACTCTGACACTTGTTGTTCCAACCTACTTTCCTTTACAGGTAGAAGTTAGCAACAGATGTCCCCCTCCGGGACTCGCAGTCTAAACAGAATCCTTCATCAAAGACCATCTTAGAATTAAACATTAGAGAGCCCGACTCTGCTGATAGCAAAAGTGGGCCACCGCCTTGATAGTGGAGCTAAACATCTCATCTCTCTCAGGATTCAACCACCACGAAGAAAAAAAACGTTTGTTTCTTCTCTAACAGCCGCCGGTCATCATTCATCGATCCTGTGCAGTGAATTGTTTAGCCGGCTAATCACACTCAAGTTCCTCAATTAAACATAACTGTTTTGAGGAAAACCACGTGTTTCATGTGTGGCGCAGCTTCTATTGTAAAGGAGACGGAAATCCTTGGAGCTCCTCAGCGTGGAAGCGTTCAGCAACAGGCCGACTGCTCCAGGAGAATGAACCTGCTGAGATGCTGGTCAACACGCGAACAGTAAAACCACACAGCCAGAAAAGAAGACAGAGCCCTTCCTCAGGGGAGCTGAGACCCGGGCTAATTAGCTTAGCACAATGAATGGTAGTGGGTGGGATGTGTTAGCATAGCTCTGTTAAAGCGGTCCTCTGAGTGAAATGAGGAAACATTGCAGCGTTACAATCAGACACGTAGCCAGAACTACTTTGCTGACTGGGCGCAGTGATTTGACGCAGCACCTCCAAAGCTCCACTGGAACTTGGGTCAACAGAAACAAACGTTTGTTGAGGACTAGAAGAGCGACTGCTGCTACTGATGATGAGGAGGAGGAGGATTCCTGCTGGACACACCAGCATCTTGGATCTGAGCTTGCTGATGCTAACACTTCCCGCCCACTACCAGCCATTGGGCTAAGCTAACTAGCCTGGACCTGAGCTAGCTGATGCTAACACTTTCCGCCCACTACCAGCCATTGGGCTAAGCTAACTAGCCTGGACCTGAGCTAGCTGATGCTAACACTTTCCGCCCACTACCAGCCCTTGGGCTAAGCTAACTAGCTTGGGTCTCAGTTACCTAATGTTGCACAGAGGAGAGCAGGGGGTCTGTCTTTATCCTATTATGATATATCAATACTGCTAAAGTGATGCAGTATCATGAACTCTATCAAAATTGTTGACACTGTCACATACAGTATTGCTGTATTGATTTTAATAAACAGATCGAGTTTTATGTTGAATTCAAGCTCACCTCAGTTAAGTACGGCATCATGTAGGCATTCTCCCTACATACTAAGATGCACTAGTAAAACATATGCTTGAAAGAGCCTCGGGCCACACAGAGGTTTACTTTACAGCAGCGGGTCAAACATTAAAGCAGCACTGAAGAGTCACTGAGGCCTGAAATTCTAATTACCTGGATAATATTTGCACTGAAATGATCACGGGAAGGTTAACGTGACGGCTCCAGCTCAGATTGTTCCCCGGCGAATCCCTCTGCTGCCTTGTTTTCTTGCATGGCAGGACACAGTTTACTGCGTGTGCACATATTTCTGCAGGACGCGGCTGCACGGCGTGTTTTCAGGAGACACAGAGGCTAAATGGGAAATTAAGAAGGCTAATTGGAGTGAATCTGTGGATGGACGACCAATATCACACCCGATGGTTTTTAACCATTACAAAGCGCAGGAGAGAGAGAGAGAGCGCGAGGAGATTGTGTGTGTGTGTGTGTGTGTGTGTGTGTGTGTGTGTGTGTGTGTGTGTGTGTGTGTGACAGAGGGAGGGAGGCAGACAAGCAGAGTCGCCAACAAAAACATAGCCTGGCTGTTCACTGAGCCTACATAAATGGCTTACGTAAGACAGAACTCTCAGTACCAAAAAAACAGCAAAAATCCCTTAACACACACACAACAACACCCCCCTCCCCACCCCACATTTATGCACACACGCATGCATGCACACACACACACACACACACACACACACACACACACACACACACACACACACACACACACACACACACACACACTCCAGCTCCGAGGACTTTACTCCTTCACCTACCAAGCAGTCATCTTTACTAGACTCATAATGGCAATCTTTTAAAATAAAAAGTAAAGACGAAGCCTTTTTCTCAGGAGTTTAATGGCAGAACCCACACAGACATTGCCGCACGCCGTCAGAACAATGAGTACAGACACCGCACGTTCTCCCCGCTCTACCTTCAGCCTCATAATGAGTCGTGCTGTACAGTTTTATTTACACCAGTGTCTTATCAGCGCTGCAGCAGCACTCTGGCTGCCAAACGGGAGGACAGGCCACAGTACTGCCTGTACCCTGCAGTGGAGTAGGTGTGTACCGCCATGCACACAGCACGCCGAGGCTGGGAAAAGACCGGGGCTGCTGCCAGGACGCCTCGCAAAACAATACAACATACTTACTTAGACAAACACACGCAGGAGGAGGAGCTGAACTGCCACAACAGAGGAGTCACTGCTCAGCTCCTGCACAGCTTTAACAACTATTTAACATGCAGGAATCAAATCCAGCGACTGGATCTTTCATCATTTCTAACTTCTTTTGGCAGATAGTTGATAATAATTGATGTAACTATTATCTGTATGAAAACAAGCCGGTAAGAAATTCATATTTTGCACGTAAACCACTTTGATGACGCTTGAAGCCTAAATGCAACGGGTAGCAGCATAAAGCTAATGTTAGCCTGTGAAGGAGCTCCACCTCGGTCACATGACTGCAGCGTCACCAGAACTAATGCTGGCTCCAGGTGCACACGAAAAAAAAACCATGGCGGAGAAACCAACTGATTTCTTTGTGGTAGGATGGCAAAACCGCACCGATTGCAGTGTCCCTGCGAACGGCGTCAGTGGAGGATTTGGGTTTTTCATTTATTTCCTTTGACATTTTCCTCAATAGCTTTGGTGCAGAAACAGACGAGCGTCACGATTTGCTCGCTGGATCCAAAAACTATGTTTATTTGCAAATAATTGGGGCAAATATACTTACAATTTTACTTTTAGGTTTTTGTTTTTTTTTAACCATTAATGTAGTTAATCTCTGAGGCTGCCAATTCTCCGTGGTGTCGTGGTAGAAGTAGGAGGTCGGAGGTTTCTGGAACACAGCATTCGTATCACGCGCCTTCTGCTTTCGCCGTGATGATGTTTAAAGCCCCCGACAACCTCAGCAGTCTCCCTTTAACACCTGTTTGTTGAATTATTCAGAATAATGCCAATAAAAGCAGCCCCGACAAATAAACTCTAATGATAAAACATTGCTGCTTTTATTTTGAAGGCTCTGGAAGTGCTAATGTCCCGGGATCTCGCCTGCTAAAGCAGACCTGCTCAATTTGTTGGACATTTATAGCTGCTTTTGCTATTATTTCACAACTAGTTAGATTATTAAGCAATAAAAGAAATACCGGTTGTGTTTATTGTCCACTACAGAAGATTATCGATGATGACTTGCATCGTTAAGTCGTCTCAATAATGGTATCAGCATCAATAAAAAGGAACGGTCCCTCTCTCTGTGACAGAGTGTACCGGACAAACACAGCACGCCTGCCAGGAACCACACAGAACATCATGTAACTATAAAACACACGTGCTGCTGGTTCTCGCAACCATCACACGGCCAGAAATGACTTGATGTTGTGAGCAAACAGCGCCGAAGATAAGAAGAGATAATCTTTAGAGGGTTGGGGGGGTTGGGGGGAGGGGGGGGGTTCGACGGGCCATCAAAAGCAGAGCAACATGTTTGCTCCCGATGATATTGTTATCGAAGGAGGGAAGGAAGAAATCAAAGGGAAGCGAGAGAGTGCGAGGAAGAGGGAGGAAACAGATGAAGACAGAGAATATTCAGGTCGCATCTGACAGCTTTACGGTCTGTCGCGCCGAGCGGGATATCTAGGGACGTGGCAAAGCAGACAAATATTGACTTGAACACACACACACACACACACACACACACACGGCCTCTACATGAAGCCTTTAAATTCAACCCCCTTCAGAACAGATGAGCTCACGTTGCAACATCCGTCGCCGTTTCAGCCGACTCACTCTCTTAATCCATTTCTCCTGTGAAACAATTTGTTTGTCCAGTAGGTTGCAGACAGTTTCCTGCCCTCGCTGTTCCCTCCACTGTTTGTTTCTCCTTTGCCTTACTTTCTCTCCACCGCCGGGACATTTCCAGAGTTTTGGGCCCCTGAGACATGGAGGGAACCTCAGTCCATTCATGCATCCCTCCCCTCCCCTGCTTCATCCACCTCTTCCTCCCCCTTCATCCAGGTTCATCTCACACTGACTCAAGTCTGAAAACTCCCTGTTTAGCTTTCTAAAGTAACGCCATCAGATTACACTGAACAAGGATGACCTTCTAACAGACGGCCTGCTCTGACTGGGTTCTGGGATGAACCGCCACACTTCTCCTCGTGGGTCAACCCGTCTCAGATGGGGTCAGAACCCCCTTCAGAACTTGGTGATGTGTCACTGTGAAGGCCTTTCATTAAACCGTGTAACTGTGGTGAGGCGGCCATGTTTGCTACTTGGCAGTGACACCGGGTTCTCTTCACCTGGGTTGTCAGGAAGTGACGTTGGCACCACAGAGCCGCATTAGTCCAGTATGATCACAACGAGTGCTGCTTCCAACTGGGATTTAATAGGAATAAGGAGATTAAAATAATGCCGAAGTGACGACATCATGATGCTGATTTGTTCCAAGTATAAACTCGTGTTTTGTCCTGTCTTTCCAGAAGACAAGAAGGAAGCAACTTTTAAAATGCTGGTTTTCTGAATGGATTTCTGATTTGTTGAGCTACAGTCGGTCTGACACAAGTCTAACAAATTTCTTTGCGTTATGCCACACAAGTTGTCGATACAAACAATAAACAATGGATGAATTAGAGATATAGAAAGAAGAGGGAAGACTAAGAAAAAAAAGAGTAGGCAGGATAAAGCTAATAAAATAGGAAGCTTATTCCCTAAACTTGATGAAAAGATCGCCCGCCTTCTTTTTAACCTGCAGAACAGAACAAACAACAGTTTGAGTCACCGACTGTCGGCTGGATCACCGTGAACTTTTATAATTACTTCAGAATCCACGTTTGCACTCTCTCACTCACTCACTCACAACACTGTTGTCAGTTATAATGAATTAAATCAGATCCAGGTTGTTAAAAGGAGTAGAGTGTCATTACGCTGCCGTTGCCAGACACTGACCAAATGTTTCACAACCCCCCCAACCATCTAGCCCCCCTCCCCCCTTCCCGGCTGCCCCTTGAGGTGAAAGGTGCCATGTGTTTTCAGCTTTGCTTTCAACCCCCCTCTCTTTTCAAAAAGACGCAGGAAAATGAGGCTTTGACATATATCCCGTGTGCCGCTGCAGGCCACAGTGGATGCAGGGATGCCTTCAGGGCCAGTGTGTGTGTGTGTGTGTGTGTGTGTGTGTGTGTGTGTGGTGAGGGGTGTACATGCATGTGTGTGTGGAGGAAGGAAACAAGAGCTGGATCCAGAGAGGAACCACCCCTGGGCGCTCCTGGTGTGAAGAGGCAGGAAGTAAGTTAGGCTGCTGGGCCAAAGTGGAGCGTTTCTCACAGCCTGGGGGTCTGGTATTAATAGACCGGTCGGACAAAGGTGGGTGGGCCTCTGCTGGAGTACATGCTGACATGTGTGACCCACTCAAGCTAAACTTTAAATTAACTTGAATTTCAGTCCAAACAAACTGATCTGATGCTTGAGAATGCACGATGCCATGATGGGAAATGATTTAAGGTGTTCCGACTATTCCCAAGTAATTTTTAAAACACATTTTTTGCCAGGTTGCAAGTCTGAATGAAGATTATTTTGCAAAATCCTGAGGAACTTTATCACGGGCATTGGATTTGTCTAATGAGCTAATCAACCGTCGCCAGCAGAGGCACATGATAGAAAGTGTTATTTGTAACTGGGCTTCTTTTTTTGTGTTCTTCCCTCAGAATCCTTGGAAATTTTTGATGATTTGCTTCTCACTTTTCTTTCTTTCTTTTTTTTTTTTTAAAGCAGAAACAAGAAATACAGAGCTTCATTTTAAGGCTGTTCTTTAGCTGTGTGTCTGGTAAAAGTCTTTGTTACAGACTCGGGTCGTTCCTCCACCTCAGCGGTTCAGGGCTGGTGCTGCTTTAGTGAGAGGGAAAAGCTCTTTGGCATGCAAAAGAGAAAAAAAAGTGTGTTTGTGGGGAAGTTATGAACATTGTTCAGGCTACGGTCACGTTAGCTTCGGTCACTTAAAGACATCAAACTGGTTGAGGATCATGAGTTCCACTGTTTATCTGTCTGGTGGTTGAATTCTTCGACTGGCATCATCGTCCTCACGCCGCTCGCCGGCCCGAAGTTGCACATAACAGCATCTTTCTTCTCAGAGTGCCGGGAAGACATTCAGACAGACCTGAGACGCTGACCAGCAGTTGAACCTTTAGCCCCGTGACCATCACACGCTGCTGCTCCACCAGCTGCTGGGAATGCAGCAATTGACATCATCTTTACAGTGCTGTAAATGCATTTATAGTTCAAGGGATGAGGAGGCTGGCGGGCCGCGGCAGGAAAACTCATTTCGGTTGCCGTTTGCACATGTTGGCGGGTGAAACTTGACAGCCGAGCTGCGCCGGAGAAAACCTGCATCATGGACATACAAGTCACCCTCACAGTTTCATGCTAGCTTAAGTGGAAACAAACGCCTACATTACATTTAGTTTTACCGTCCTTCTGTCCAGTACAGTGAAGCAAAATGGCCACATAAGCAGAGGAATAACACTCTGGCTCTGCCTCCCCAGGCCAATAACCTGTAAAGATTTAGTGTTTAGGGCCCATTATTTCCTGCTTTCAAGTCACACATTGTCAAAGGCAACGCTGAGTTTATTAAGGCAGGAGTTGTGGGGCCAGAGTGGGAAGCAGGGAATACCGTGGTCGCTTGGGTAGTAAAACTGTGACAAAAAGAAGGAATGAGGAAAAAACTGAGGGCTGGAAGGATTTAACACCTTTAAATACCCTAAAATCTGGTAACAAAATAATCATTCGAGAAAAATGAACCATCGAGACACCAACGGGGTGATGGAGGCCGAGCTGTGTGGCTTTTGGAAATCTTAACAACAGGAAATTCTTAAAACACGCCATTTTTCTTTACAGCTCTCAGGTGCATTGATTTACATACTTGTTTGTTTTGTTCGACTCCAAAAATCCTCTCTTCCACCCCGTTAAAACTTCCACATAAAACTTAATAAGCGCTGACTTCAAACACGCGAATCGGATCAATTAGGGAAAACGCACAACAAGAGCTATTTAGAGGAATACACATACATGAAAATAGCACAAGATGTGTAGTTGTCAAGGCTGTGTTATCTGCCAATTGACACCATACAGCGGTTACTAGCTCTTTTCCATTAAGTCATCTGTTTCCCCCAAATGGGGTGTCAGAGTGAGGATATTATTTGTTGAGTGAGAGAGGAAAATCTCAGCGCAGATGACATTGAGATCCAATTAGTTATCAGTTATTAGAGCTGCTTTCAATTTGAGCTACGAAAAAGTTATGACATGCGTGCTGCGCTGGATAAATATAGTCCTGAACATTCTGTTATCTGTTCTGTTTTGTCGTCTCAACGCCGCCAAGAGAAGCAGTCAATAACGTGAGCTGAAGTGGCCCCGGCTGTTAAAACTGTTTTGGTTTGGGGGCTCGCCGACCCTCGTCCTCCTGCAGACCCGTCACTTTGTGCACGGGCCGCTGCACAGCTCGGATATAAATACAGCAGAACTGATACTGTAGAGGCAATGACAGCTCCGGGCAGGCGGCCAAAAGTAGGGAAGTGTGTGTGTGTGTATATATGTGGGTGGAGGCAGTGGAGGTGGGGGGGGGTACAATCAGCTGAGGCAGAAATAGGCCAAATGGTGACTCCACGGTTCAGAGGGTTCGCCTGTCCTCACGCGTTGCTCTCTGGATGTTTTTCACTTCTGCTCCTGCTGTTACCTCACTCTTGCTGTGCTTGCGTAGGGTATATTTCACCTCCAAAATAAAGGTACGCAGAAGTCACCAGCAAAGTATGAAACGCTGGTGTTTTAAATCCACCGAAACAAACTGAAGAAAGTGGGATGTAAACCCGTCTGACGCTGCACACGCAGAAGCTATGCTCGCTTTTTGGTTTATTCTGCCGCGTGACCTCCGACGTCATTGATGAAAAGTGGTAAACCAACTTAAAAAACAAAAGCAGCCACGTCAGTGTTTGCGTGGTTAATATTTTATACAGAGAAGTAAAGAAGCACCACACTGGATTTGTGAGCAGAAAGCCAATAAAACATCAGCAAACAATTCATCTGCTCGCCGGTCGTCTTCTGTTGAAACGTCAGACAGAATCGAACCTGAGACGTACAGAACAGAAACATCTCTCAAAGTCCACTGATATACTATGACAGAATGTCACGCAGGTGCGTGTGTGTGTTCTCCAGCGCCACCCAGCGGTCGCTACATGCAGAATCCACGTAAGATCCCGGTTCAGAATCCTGTTGCTCAGCACAATGGCCCGCGAGGCTCTGGTCAACACACTCACTGCTTTAATTCATTTATTTGGAGTTTGGAATGCAAATGACATCAAAACTAGATTGTGTTCTCGAGAAGGAAGGAATCCTGTTTGTGGACAAAGGCCCAACCAGACACAAATATTTGTAGCGTATAAGCAGAAACTTCAGATTTCCCTGAATCCTGCCCGGCAACCCGGAGGTCGATTGATGTTCTTGGTTGTTGTTGTGCACAAACAATTCTTAGATCTTATCTGATTGCATGAGCCTTGATGTCAAATAGAATATCATCAGTTCATAGGCATGCAATGACGTCCCCATATTTAGGACTGAGCGGCATCTCAATTCAATAGATTCCCCTTTCAGTATCTGGCGCTAAACAAATATGGGGTCAAACTTCCTTGAACGGCCGACAACCAGTGCATGTTTTCATGACGTTGATCTACAAGAGTGAAAAGCCTCAGACCGACACTCGGCCGCGCCGTCGCTCACTCAGTGCCTCAGCATCATAAAGAGCTCTGACCTGAACGTGGATGACGGGTCGGGACGCTCCGTCAGCTGGACGCGCTTCAACCAGCCTCACTTGGAATTGCATGCAACGTTTTTAATCTTCGTCTGAAAGCGGGTGACAGTTTGACAGTAACATCTGTACTGGCACATGTTGCACTCATTACGTCTCCCGGTCGAACCCGCGGAGACGTCTCTGCATATTTGGTGGACATCTACAGCAGCAAAAACTCCTTCCACGGCACTTTCATTTCCCTTTAACGTTTGTTAAGAAGAAGGAAACGCGGACCGCCAAGGCTGAGAGCCCCCCGGGAGAATATATTGTATTGTCAATCACGTTTATCAGGATCAGCACTAATTCCACAACATTAGTTGAGATTATCGCTGGGAACATGACTGGAGGTTTTTCCAGAGGCTTGAACAAAAATCCTGCAACATCAAATTAATATTTCTCATGTAACCTCACAGAGAAACAAACTAAACAACAAAAAAGAAAGAAACACATCACTTTCCTGGAAGTGGAGATGAGTTTAAAGAACCAGAATATTAACAGATCGTCTGAGACGTACGAGAACGAACAGTAACGTCACTGGTCTGCCGACCTGGTTGGTGTTCTGCTAGCTTGAGTGGGAATCGAGGTCAATCTAGCCTGGATGTTTTCACACTGACTGGGCAGCATGGAGGTGGAGGGGGGAGCCGCTGCAGCGGGGTGGAGCTGGAGGAGGGACAGCAACACCTGGAAAGGCTTTTTCATTGGACACTAAATTAATTTAGTCCACGCCCCTGCGAGCAGGACGAGTCATCAAACATGTGATTGTTCATACGGGAGGAGCAAATACAGACATTTTTGGTGTAACAAATCCTCTGATCTGCATTTTATTCTCATATTTGGAATCTCTATCAAGAGATAAACAAACCCGTGGTTCACATCAGAAAACAGCTCCGTTTTGTTGAAATCACACGGAATCACCGTCACACCGATTCTTTCACTGTGCGTGATTTCACTCCGACATATTTAAAGGCAGTTCATCTCATAAACAGGCTTTTCATTGTCGCGACTCTTCGGTCCCTAACCTGTGAATATAGGGATGAAAATCAGGATTTAAGAATGTCTCGCAACTGATGTGTGAAGCCTGAAAGTCTGAATGAGCCAAAATAGTCAACTAGTAGTTGTGAATCAATAGACCCTGAACCCCCCAGCCCCCCCGCCCCTACATCCTCCGAGGGGGTGTCCAGAAAGCCTGTTTACTCCTGGATTGAAGTGATTTTCCCTGTGACCGGCCATATTAGTATTCCTTGGCCACTTGCTTGTTTTCAACAGTTATAACACAATATCCATGCTTTGCTTTTATGTCGCACCTCCCAGTGGAATTAGTAGCATAAAAGCAATCCTTATGTGTCCCGGCTACTTCCAGATGGCTTTGGGAGTGCTTTTATCTTCTCCCTCTGCCTCTCTCTCTCTCTCTCTCTCTCTCCTTTCACTTTCTCTTGCTTTCTTTCTTCCCCCCACATGAAAGTGCCGTCGGCAGATCTTTGCTTAGCCGGGTTCATTCTCTCTTCATCCGAAAATATAAAAGTTTCAAAGAGCATTTCATGAGGGAGCTCTTCCATAAATGGGATTCATAGCTTTCTAATCTGCGCTGCGAAATTGATCTAAAAAGTTTCCCAGAGCTATTGGCCAACTTACATAATGCAATAAAGAGTCCTGCCTGAGAGAATATTTACTTTTATTACTATTTGTGTCACAAACAATCCCCCCGCTCTGGTTCCCGGGACGGGACTGTGACAGAATCTAGATCCCACGCAAAGACATTTCATTCAAATGTACAAACTGATTTTCAGATGTCAAAGCAAAAGCGACTCTTCAAAACGCATTCTTAAATGATTCGAGGCCGAGCGAATCAAATGTCGCCACGTTCTGGACCCAAAGTTGACTCTGGATGTGGCGCGGACCCAGTTTTAAGTGCTCAGCGGGGAACCTGACAGATGCTCTCCTTGATGCTCAGACACCTCTCACAAGCATTTAAACACAAGGAACCCTGAGGACTTCACTATAAACAGAACTTTGTATGGTTTTTTTAATGGTTAAAGAGTTGCAAGTTGCATAAAAAAATATCAAACTGCAAGAAGCTGAGGAAAAAAGATGCACGAAGGCAAGAAGTTGTATAAATGGGAGGGATGAGCAGGAGCATTAGCTTAGCATATAAAAAATAGGAAAATGAAGCACCAGGAATATATAAATCTCTATGTCAAGAAGAGCGAACCGCATTTCTGATGATTGAAATGAGAAAATTAAAGGTGATTCTTTACTGAGTTTCAACACTTGGGGGAACCACAGGGGTCACCGGGGGGGGGGCGTCAGCAGCCACCATGTTGAGAACCCTTCGGAGCGCGGCGTCCGGACCAGTTAGAGACAACGGCATCAGTACGAGTGTTCAGTCAGCTGACTGTCACATGGCGCCGCTGAATGATAAACGAAAATTTGATGAAGATGTGAAGAGCAGCCTCGACAGCCCCGCGTCCACCTGGAGGACTCGGCGGGACACGTGAGCGACTCGTGTGAAAGCTGCTCCGTGTCACACACACACTGTCAAGACTCAGTGGCGGAGCCGTCATGTTTAACTGGCCCCATTTGTGCCGATGTCGGTGCATACCAAGACTCATTAGAGAATCTGCCAGAGCCGGTGAAAATCTAATAGCCGGCGTGAACATATGACACAGTTATGTCATTACCAGAACAAGGTTTTACTGTCAGACAAAGCGATGCAAACAAGGACAATGTCTCGTCTTTCCTGGAAGGACTCGGCCACACGCTGCCACAGTGACCCGCTGTTCACTTCCAGGTGCGACGCTCCGCACAGCTCATGAGCGGACGACGAGTCCATGATGGGAGAGAGGTTTGTTACAGGAAGCTCAGCAGAGGACGATGGCCAATGAGCGTTTTTACCCCCAAAAAGTTGAGAAATATTATTTTTTTACATGTCGCCGTTTCTTGTGTCCAAACGGTGTCAATTACTTTTGTTTATGTTTCACTTTCTCTCTAATTTCTTTCTTTTAGGGATCATTTTTCATCTCTTCGTTGGTCAGAACTCAAACCCAAACACACAACGAGGGTGTGACGCGCACACTTTTTTTTTAGGACACCAGTTGCTTTGAATAATGTTTTGAGGTGTGCAGAAGTACGTGAGCGCCTCCACTTCAAGAACTAGTTTTCATTTTGGAGCGTGGAAGGAGGACAATGTGCCCGTCACCACAGCGGCTTCTACAAATGTGGGCACTCCAGCTCTACCGGCAGCGTCATGGCGACGGTCACCACAGTGGAAGCGCGTTGATTTCCTCCACAGCACAAACTCTGCATGAAAAGCAGCTCAGTCTTCTTCTGTGAGCCGTCCTGGATAAATGTCCCACCAGTTAGTTTTTGCTCTTTACGCGCACGTGTATGTGTGTGTGTGTGTGTGTAAGGTTTTACAGTCTCACTCATTACATGCACGCACGCACGCGCACACACACACACACACACACACACACACACACACACACACACACACACACACACTCACACTCACACTCTGAGCAACACAAATCCATACTAGCCACAGGCTCCTCTCCAATCTATTTTCTGCTCAGCTGGTTTTAAATGAAGTTATTATGACTCATTAAAATGCCCACAAGCTTGTGGAAGTCGGCCAATTACGATTTAAATTTAGCCTCCTGCTCTCACAACCTTATCTCCCCCCTGTGCTACCCACCTCTCATCACCACGGCTGCTTTTTCTTTTTTTGTTTATGCCCCCCGCCCCCCCCCCCAACACCCTCACCTCGGCACACACGACTCTAACAATATCAAAGAAGTGTGATAAGGTTGTGGAACTTCAGCGATCCATGTGAATATCTCTGTCTTTTCAAAGAGTAATTACATGTATCAAAGTGGAACATATAAAAAAAGAATACAAGGGATTATATCAACATGTGCAGTCCAGATACGCAGCAGCGGCGGCTCCTCTGAAATGTGGCGAATACCACTAATTGCTATACAGAACGGCACGACTTGACCTTGCCAGTACCACACAACCAAAGTCTCTCACACACACACTTTTAAGTTTTTACATAACTGGAGATTTTGTTTTCACACAATAATCCTTCAAATTTACTAGAAAATGCATGTTCTTACTGTCACTGTCACATCTGACATGTCACACAGGTTCAGCGCCTCTGAAGCCTGGCGTGCACAACACGACTGCATGAAGGCTTTCAGGAAGAAGTAGAGACCACAGATAATGACAGATCTAACAGATGCTTAATATTTTAACTCTAGTAGGTTACACTTAAAGGGACATGCCACCTTTAAAAAAAAAAAAAATCTTTATTGTCCGTGATCCCTGAAGCTGGACAAGAAGATAGACACCATTGTCTCCACAGAGGCCGGCTGACCACTAGCTAGCTTAGCACAATCAATAATAATGGGCGGGAAGTGTTAGCATACCTCGGTAAAAAGTCTTCAAATATACTTTTCACCGAAATAGTCGTTGTCTGTATTAATATGACAATTAGCAGAATAGCTGATGTCATCTAGTAGCTGCAGTGATTATGACCACCCGTAATAAAAAGGGAGGGAAACCCGTATATCGAGGTGGAGGGAGCAGCCGATGAACCGTTGGATAGGCAACTACGAGATAACAAAACCGTTATGCTGGTTGGTGCTGTGTCTCAGCTGTTTTAAGGAAATTTAAGGGAACAACTTGCTTCCATTTTTGTCGACAAAAAATGCTAATATGAACCGAAACCTAATCAAGTGATACTGTGCCTAAACCAAACCAAACCGAGCTGAAAATGTGTTGTATCAGGTGGTCAGATGGTTTAAATGTTCTAAGGTCATACATGTCATTTTGTTCGAAATACCTCAAAATTATGAGACGTTCTAATATTCTAAACAGACAGATGGAACTACTTTCCTGACTGGGTGCAGTGATTCGACACAGCACCTCCAAAGCTCCACTGTGAAACTAGTTTGTTTGTTTGTAGCAACTGGCGCTAGTAATCCTGGTCGACTACCTCTGAACACACCAACATCCTGAACCTGATCCATTTGAAGAATAATAACAGAGCTATGCTAACACTTCCCACCCAGTACCATTCATTGCACTAAGCTAACTAGATAGCTAACTAGCTAGCTAACTAGGGTGGGTATCAGCCTCAGCATATTTATTTCACCGGTGCCTTTGGGTCAATAGAGTCTCAAAAGAGGAGGAACGAGACAAGAACTAGTACTGACTTGTGCGCCTCTGAAAATGTTCCCTTAAAGTACATTATTGGTCCTCAGAAGGCCTGAAGGGCACCTGTTGACTCATGGAAAGATCATTTAAAGTGATTCAAAAACACACCGAAGGGGTCATCAGTGTATTAAAAAAAACTCAGTGTGTACTTGGTGTCAGCATCTGTATCGGGAAGGAAACAGTGGTGATGGCACACCTCCTCAAAGAGGGCTAGCGCTAAAAGCCAAGTCCCAAAAACCACAGGATGACTTGGGTGGATGACGGGTTACGACCGGGACCTCGAATCAGCCCTGTCATTCTGCAGTGCTCTTCCTCCTCAGGCCTGCTACGTGTTTGATGACTGAAGTGGAGTTTTATTTTTTCTGATGGCACAGATGTTTCTATTTTTTGGTAACTAAGTAAATATTGTAGCAGGTGGTACGTGATGATGAAGATGAGGAGTGGCGAGTGCTTTAGAAACAAGACTTTCTGTGTCCAGCTAAGTGTCCCGAGGGATTCACAGTCAGCTCTGCCCTTCTGCCTCGGCGGCGCCCTGAGACAGTCTGGAGGACCCTTCGCCTAAAAAAAGACACTCCCGGAATACCTGGAGACTCGACTGAGCGATTCCACCTGATCCCGCTTTAGCCCCCTCGAGCAGCGTTCACTATTCATCGAGTAAGAACACACACACACGACCTAATTTGACATCACACTCTGGAGCAAACATGCAGCTCTTTTCCTTTCCAGTTAATGGTGAGCAGTGTGAGCGTTCTACAGTATCATTCAAATTTCCAGGAGAACAAATTAATTGGCTGCCTTTTGCAATAATTGACTTTTACCACACGCACGCTCACACGCACACACACACACACACGTATACAGACACACACCTCCTTCTCCCAGACACGTACACAGACATGCCGCTCTCTGACAACAAAGCTGCCGGGAGGAGGGAGGGAGGGAGGGAGGGCAGGAGGGAGGGATGATGAAGCGAATCCAAAATTTAATCGACTGTGTTCTTGTTTTGAGCAGAAGGCACACAGTGTACTGTACTGAGAGAGGCCATAAAACTCTCACCAAAAAAAGAAAAAAAAAAAAGACAGCCTTTGGTAGACACACAGACGTTTCAGCAATCACCCTCCATCAAAACACTTTGTCTCGCATACAAAAATAAGACCTGGCATCGGAGCGGAATACCAAATCAGGCCCATTAAGGGAGCAGAGGGGCACTCGCTACTTAGCAACCAAAAGGATTTAAAGCTGCAATATCCCTGTAATAAAAGCTCTAAGATCAAATCGTCCTGGTTTTCCTTTCTTGTCTGAAAATAAGAGGTCGACTTTGAAATTTAACCGTTTGATTGACAGGCCCCGTGAATACGAAGGGAAGGAGGGATGGAAGCGACGATGTTTCGGCCGCTGTTCTGAGAAAAGGTGATTAGAGGACGGATTATTCTATTAGCAGTATTTACTCTGCACACACGCCTGATCTTTCTCACATCTCGTAAAAAACAAAAAGAACGTTAGGCCGAGGCAAGTATGCAACGCCGCCATAGTTCTGCTAATTCAACCTGAACACCATAAACCTCTTTGCTGACGTAAGTCATTTATCACATTGATGATCGGCTGCCTGAAGTCAGAACTTTTAAATCGTTGTCTCATGCATTGCCATTTTTCTGTATTTAAATGACAGTGAATGCACATTTGTTTTCATGCTTTCCTCATTTTTTTCTTAGTCCTTACATCCCGTACGTGACAGACGCAGCGCATTTCACAACCATCAAGTGCTGGTTACAGTTGATGCACTGCAGTTTCATGTTGACAACTGCAGCTGGCAGCAGCTCACTGTTATTTACAGATTAATATACATGATTCATGTATAATCTATATAATATATTGTACAAATGCAGTTAAACATTTCAGTAAAATGCAAATATTTTTACATGCTCTTTATTTTTACAAAGATTTGTTGTGCTACTAAGAACGTACATCAATCTGTTTTATTTTCTATTATTTCTTTATTGTTACTGATCGTGAACGATTCCCACCTTTGGACTGATGAATTGTTTCTGAGTGCATTCATGAGTTTTCATAAAAAAATATAATAAATAGTAAAGACGCATAACATCTGAACAATCATCTCTTTTTACCTCAAGTCATGCGACCGAGGCGTAGACATGGCGCGATCCCATTGGCTGCTGCTGGAGGGAACCATGGAGACGATCACTTCCTGTTGGACTACAAACACACCTCACCCCTGACATAACAACATCCTGGTAGGACAACAAATAAACCTCCTCCCTGACATGATAACTTCCTGTTGGATCAGTCTACTTCCAGTAACACACTGCAACAGGAAAATGATAATAAAAACTCGCAATAATGCAACATTTTATTGAATATTGAAGGAAGACATCCTTTTTTAATTATGGATCACTGTGAATAGCAATACTTGGCTCTGCCATCACACAATCCTAAACCCATCATGAGACCATGAGCTGTCCTTGGTCACATTTCTCGGCAGAGCAAATTCCTCTTCCAAGAACGCAGCTACAGGTGTCTGCTCAATTCAAGCTGAGCAAAATTACATTTACAGCAACAGGCTGCGTGGTGCGTATGCGCCTGCAGACACGGAGCCGTCAGCCTGGTCCGCCAGCGACTCCACCACCCAGAGGATCATCCTTCACGTACTCCTCAGCCGGGCTATTTTTATGTTTCATTTCTCTAAAAACACTGCTTTTCCCAGAAACCCTCAGAACAGGTACAGCAAGTCCTGGCTAAAGAGCGCAGCTGCTCAGTGTAACACGTTTCCAATGAAGCCCCATTACTCCGGATGCAGGCCAAACAAGTCTCCCCATCCCACCCCCGTCCCTGGCTCTGCTGGAATAAAAATATCAGTCTGGCAGCACAGACGGATGCTACAGTATAATAAGTCGACCCCTGCATTGTCCCCGACGTGCCCTCCTCTCGTGTAATAGAAGCCAGCTGAGACGTGCGCGGCGGTTTAATCCCACCGCTGCTCGGAACAGAACATCAACAGGTCACTGGAAGTATTGCACACGCAGCTTTAAGTTGCAGAGCAGTTACATTCTGCTCCCGAAGCGTGACCTACTGCTGTTTATCCACGCCGTCTGTCGTCCTGAGATAATGTACCCTGGGTATATGTGTGTGTGTGTGCGTGTATGCGTGTGTGTGTATGCGTGTGCATGCAGGACTAAACATCAGCTGTGGTAAAAATGTACAAACCGCTTAACACTTTGGGCCATACTTTTATTTTTTTCTGAACTACTTCTTTTCCACTACTTGCTTTTAATAGCACTCACGCCCCCACCACCCTTCCCCTCCTGTCTCTCATCTCTCTCTCTCTCTCTCTCTCTCTCTCTCTCACACACACACACACACACACACACACACATATTTAGGAATTTGCGGCCTGGAAGGCAGTCAAGTTTCATTAATTTCTGGGTTTGGGTACAGTACAGTGTGTTCCTGGACTCACATCTGCGAGTGATCATAAATACTGGAATGCTGGCAGAACATCCAGACCTGCCGGCACAAATATGTCGTCATCACTGTGAGGGAAGAGCCGGCGCCGGGCCAAAACAGCCGACCGGCCGTCAGCCTGAACAGCCAAACAAATGCAACAGGGTTAGAAGCAGAGAGAGGGAGAGGGAGACGGAGGAGAGAGGATCCAGATTCTTCACGTTTCTCCTCATCTGGACATTAACACCCCCCCCCCTCCAAATCTGGATCGGATCTTAATTCGGGGGAGCCAAAAAAAAAAAAACAAGTCCGAGGTCAAGTCAAGTCAAGACAAGTTCTTAGTTAAGACAAGTCAAGTCTTACCTGCAGTGAGAAGAGGACAGAAGTAGAACCATGTTTGTTCTCAATCGCTGGCTCACTCTCACACGAATGCGTCTTGTTTCAAATCTTAAGAGTGATTTTCTCGTTACAGGTTATTTTGTTTATTACAAACAAAAACACACTGCATTCATTGTTTTTGCTTTCCAAATATGAAGTAGACGGTGAAGCAAAATTGACAGCTGTTAAAATTTCTTGCGATCAGAAGCGTCGTCTGGCTGAGGTTTGTACTTCTTTAGGTGTGAGACGGGACAAATGTACTCCCTCGGCTGACAGAGAGACAAAAGCAAACGCGCTCAAGTGTTGAATCAGCTGTGACACACGCGGGCCTGGAGCGCCTGCAGATCGCCGCGACCATCCCGTCGACGGACGCCGGGCTTGTTTCCCACTTGCACTGGAACGTTGACGTGTTTTTAAAATGTCTTTCATTCTTTCACAGCTGAGTCCAAAATAAAAATGGCATCAAATTATCAACGTGGATGTAATTAATCACCAACGTGGAGCGACACAAGGGTTCAGGGAGGAGAGACGGCCGAGGCTTCATTACAGCTTATTTTCAAAAAACGAATCCTGAACGAAAAAAACTTACATTTGATTTTCATTGTCATGTATTTTTCTAGACATTTAATTGGAAAAAATTAAAAGCATTACCAATACTTCAAAAGTAAATCAAATGTAAATGGAAGAACTGTCTTCTGTTAGTTGTTTTGTATTCAAAGTCACAACCCATATTCAGGTAAACAGCGCGGCTGTTTATCCGTCTCCAGATGACCACAGGAAACCCAACACATCCCAGCTCCGGTCAGGCTGCTCGTTCCACCTGCCGCCGCCCTGCTGTTTGCATGAGGGTTTAACGCTTGTTGCTTTTCTGTCTATGTCACACGTGGCGCCTGAATCACTGAAACACCGCAGCCGCTGGTGTCTCTAAGTTGGCTCGGAGCAGGACGCCACAGACGCGTCTCCTCTCCTCCACAGGAGGAAAACGTTTTCATTTTGAAGATTTTCACAAAATGACTTGATAAAGCAGTGCTAGACAAAGGGCAAGATTGCTTCACTGAGACAGGAAATGACATCAGACCACGTTTGTACAGTGCTAAGCCTCCAATTTAGCGACTAAGAACCTTCATGTGGACATTAGCGCCCCCTCTGGTCAAAAGTAGGGCTGACTGTAAAACTTCTGCCTCTGCTGCTTCATAATCAGAATGTAATTTTTGTCTGATTTTGCTGAAATACTTTTGCTTTCTTTTATCATTTAAATGTGACAAAAATGTGAACATTTTTTGAATAAAACAAGCTGTAGTTTAAAAATTCCCATTTTATGTAGTTCTCCTTTTTTCTTTTTTAAATAACAAACAACACCCAGGGCCCCCCTGCCATTCCTTGACGGCCTGCTTGTGGGCTCCAGCCCCCACTTTCACCACAACAACCACAGCTGTAGATAAACCTCAAGTCTCTGGCCGATGTTTTACCACTGCAGGTCAAATGGAGGCGCCAGTATCAAACTGACACGGCTACTGAATGAGTTTAAAAAGTCCTCGTAGAGGTTCAAAGTGGCGCCTTCCGGTGGTGGGATCATTAACGAGCCTCCCCACATGATCAAACCCATAATGGTGGATCATTAAATATTCTTTTTAGCTCCCTCGCTAACTAGCAAAGATAACGGCGACAGCTCAGCTGCTGGTCAAATGAAATCGTGTCACTTTTAAAAATGTGCTTTTTCCTCTAATGCGCGCGCGCACACACACACGCTAACGCATAGACGCCTAATCCAGCAACCCTTTACCATGTATACATCCTGTAAACGGAGGATTAAGCCTTCAGAGCTATAAAGGCAGCGGGCTGAGAAGTTGCTGGTAACAGAGACGAGGAAACGACTCATCTGTAATCTCATTACGCCGCATCGGTTCGCTCAGAAACAACACAGTGAATCATATCAGTGCGGCCTGGCGAGTGAGGACACACACACATGGATTCCATCTTCAACAAGGTTTGATACGTTGAATGTGATGCTGTTTGACAGCTGCATATTTACCGTTCACTTAATTGAAATTACATCGGTTTGGAGGTGGAAGACCTTGGAAACACACAACTGCCAAAACTGACTGGAGGGTATTGGGTTAGGGGTCACACGTCAACATGCTTCCCTTCAAAATGCTGCAGCACGGAATAATTATCATAACTCACAACCGCCCGAACGTTTTTAATTCTGGATTCATTTGATAAGTGATTTAAATGTCAACTTTTGCTCAGTGTTTGATTTGGCTCCACCGCTCTGAGCTTCAACAGCCAGAGTTCTGATTAGAGCTCTGGGATTTCTGAGCATTTTAAAGTCCAAATCAAACTGCAAGCTCCTGTATTGTGTCTCATTTCATGGAAGAACAGGTTAATCAGGAGGGGCGGAGCAAATTCGTTACAACGCTAAAAGTGCGCGCGTCATGGACCATCAAAGGGAGACAGCACCCATCAAAAGAATGAAAAAAGATTATTTTCTATTACTTTTTTGTCTGTCTGTTTGTTTGTTGCAACCATGACGTTATGGTACAATAATGATAAATACATTAAAGAAAAAAAACAAGTAAAAAAATGAACATGTAATACATTAATAAATGGATCCCACTGTCCTCAAAGTCACTAACTTCTTCTTTTTTTTGAAGAAACTGAACAACAATTCTGATGGTACATCAACTAGCTTGACGCTATTGATTAATACAAGCTGCTATGGGGATGATATTCATTAATAGTCACTATAATGATATTTAATGGACTCGTGTCCCTTTTGCTCATTGTCTGCTTTGGGGATATTTTGTTCTGCAGCTGTTTGTGTTTCCTTTCATTCTCTTCAGTGGAATGTTAGTTATTAGATCTTTTGTCTGTCTTTTGCGGTTGCTGGAATTGAGTTTTTATGTGAGTTTAGACCCCCCCCCCCCCCCCCCGAAAAAAAATTGTGCAAGCTGTAAACTTCAGCTAACACTCAAAGGCGTAGCATGCAACAGCTAGCTGGCTAACTGAAGCTAACAGCTGGATCCCGTGATTGGAGATGAACACGGGATGATGTTGGGTGAGTCTTAAATGGACAAAACAGAAGTTTATGCTTTATTTCGACTGAGGAAGGATCGTCTTTCATGAACGCACGTTTGGAGAAATTATGTTGGACAGTCTGGTCACGTGTAACACTTTAACCAGACAATAGGAAAACAATGACCCTTGGTCTTTCTGACAAGCCTCCCTAGTTGGAATTTGCACAGCTGCACGTAACACCATTATTAGTAGAATATTAATTCTCCATAGTCATGTAAACAGCTTAGTCAGAATATTGTCATTTCTGGAATAAGTGGGAAAAACAGGGGAATGATGTTGGAACACTGAGCGCTTGTGAAGAGAGTCACTGTGAAATGAAGGCACAAGCAGGACTGCTCTTTCAAGACTGGAGTTAAAAATGTGGCCTACATGTTTGCACAGCAGTTCAACACCAGAGGTATGGTGCATTAATTGTTGTTTAAAAATCCTTCTGCCAATTTCATAAAACCACGTCTAAGACCTCAAAATGCACCCAAGAGGGGCTGAGTCACACTCCTAAACCCTGTTCGAACCCCCATCTGCAGGCTTTGGCTCAGCAAAGACTGTCAAACACTAAACGTCAGGCGGAGATTAAAAAACAACAACAACAACAACAACAGTGAGACAGAATGAGATGAGAGAGGGAAAAAAACATAGCTGGCACAAGGTAGACTGTACATACTGTACCCTCACTGGTGGCAGGCAGCCCAGACTGGCGAGCCGCCAATCCTGCCTTCAACAAGCACAGAGAGTCAGACAGTAGACAGACAGACAGACAGACAGACAGACAGCAGAGGGGAGGGAGGAGACAACAGCAGCAGCAGCGGTGGCGACTGAAACGCTCCACCACACGCTGCGCATACCAAACAGCCTCTCTCGCTTCATCTCCCCAATATTCTGTCTGAAGCGAGCTGAAGGATGATGGTGGTGGCAGTGGAAGGGGGGGGGCTGAGGTTGAGGGGTTTGGGACTCGATGAAGTGTCATCATTACAGAGAGACACGATAAGAATCGAGACGCGGTGTCAAACCGAGAAAAGCCTTGAAAGTCAAACGGTGGAGGCGGAGGATAAAAAAAAGACAACAAAAAGTATCAAAGAAGCTTTGCCTGAGCGCCGTCTCTTCCCTAACCGACGCCTGTCTCAACACAAGCGCTTGTCTCGCATTTTACACCCGACCAAAGCGGCTGTGAATCAACACTGATGTGTGTAACAGTACAGGTTGATGCCGCGTGTCAAAACAGAGCTACTCGGAGAGAGGAAAAAAGAGAATGAAAGAGAAAAGTTTGTGCACTTGCTGCCAAAAATACACTGCCCACATCCTCTGCTCGCTCGCTCACCTCTCTCAAGTGTGTGCTTCCTCCTGCAGTTTTCAATGTTCTGTTTTTTCCACTTGATCCCATATAAACACCTGATGTCAAGTACAAAGCGCGATATTATTCGCCTGTTGATGTCAGAGATTTAAATGATCAACAAAGTGAGACATACTGAGGGAGTGAAAACCTCAGATCAGACAAACAAACCCGAACCTTCAACACCGTAACACCGGTCTGGTCTGGAGTCGCTCTGAACCCACCGGGATCCAGCCCGCCGCCAACCCCTCCATCTTTGAGATATTTCAAGAACATTTCCCACTCAGGAGGTGCATCAGCTCGAGATTCAATGGACCTCAATCATCAATCAATCAGCAACCGTCAATCACCCAGAGGCGTTAATTCTGCACGAGCTGAACAATCGATGTCAGGAGCAGGTTAATCGTCATAGGGCTTTGCTTCCTGTCTGTGAGACTGAGATGAGGGTCAAATAAGTCCTCCTGTGCACAAATGTGTGAGAGAACAAAATGACCTTCGAGCTGCTCGGTACCGATGAGGTGACACGTCACCCAAAAAGGTGTATTTGGCTTTTCATGCACTAAAAAAATAGGTGTTTTGCTAAAACACCAAGACTTTTTTTTAACCTCCCACGTCATTTCTTTGTGATTCCAGCATGCAGAAAGAGCCAGCCACGTCTCTTTAGCTAGACGCTAACGGGGACTGACAGCTAACAGCAGCTAAACTTCCTGTTTACCACCCACAAACACTCTAAAGAGCTAAAACAAACCAACTACAACATTTAGCATTCAGCGCTACCATGTTATGTTGTACTTTCAGCCCTATTTTAAAATTTTCAGTGAATTATTTAGCATTTCATCACATCATAGCGCAGCGTGCTAAAATTGTCATGTGACTCATACATGGTGATACGTACATGAAGCCTGATGTACAGATCTGACGGCTCAGGCAGTGAGTTGCAGTTGCAGCTCTACTTTGAAATGTTTTAATATCGTACCACAGTATACGTTGAATCATATCGTACCACAGTATATCGTGGTACAATTGTATCATATTTAGTGAAATATGATCTACATATGCAGTAATTATACTAGTCAGGCCGGAAACAGCAAGTTGCATCTTGAGCTGTGTATTAAAAAAAATGAGTGAGTCATGTATAGTACCACAATACTTATTGTATCATAAAGTATTGTTTCGCAGTATATTGTTATAAAACCTATGTATCGTGATGTGATCACTTCCTGTTGCCAGCTGGCAGCAGTTTGAACCATCTGCCCCAAAACGGGCTCCTCCTCGGCTCTTACTACCACTGTGTCCGGTAGTTTCCGTGGGATCCCGCTGACAGACGGTGCTGCCAGCAGCGATGATGACTGCGATGAAGGTAGGTGGCGGTAGAAGGTCTGATTTATTTACCTGAGTGAGACAGCAAATGCATCCGTAGACGGAGACTGTCCAGGAAGCTCTTCCCACACAGCTCACAGCCGTAGGTCTTCATACCACTGTGCATCTTCCTGTTGACAAACGGGGAAACAAACACTTGAGTGTCTAGGAAGTCTATTCAATGTGCACGCATGTCTCAAATAGTTCAGTGTGAATAGAATAAAAGTCACACTCCATCAATCATAACATCAGCTCATAATAAGTGAACAAGCTTTCACTCTTGTGCAGGAGCACCAACGCATGACTTGGTGCTGTAAATCACAGGAGGCGTTATCACCTCACTCATCTGAAGTGCTGCAGACGGATAAGAGCAATAAAGTGAAATAGCAGGATTTAATCAGGCAAACACACAGGACAGCTACTTATGAAGCATTTACAGGCCTGTCTTTGATAACTGCTGCCCAAACTTTTAAGTGCCACGCAGCTTAAAGAAGATGTGCAATGAATTGCTGTCCTCCAAACGGACAGTCGTTAAGCTGTAACCTGGTTTAAACTCACAAGGTCAGACAAGACTAAGGGTCAATATTTGATTATGTGGTAAAGGCCTTGAAGGTTAGGTAACTAAATAACATCTGACAACACAAAGCCTCGCCTCACGAAACTCTCTGTTACGAAATCCTCCAAGACCCCACGGCTCGGCACAAAGCATATAATTCTTTAGAGATATCCGAAGGTGCTCTAAAGCAATTAAAGTGACACAAATTGCCAAACAACTGCTGCAACACCTTGAGCCCCACCAACTCCAAATACCCGTGACTGAGGAAGGAGCTCGCACCACGGGGTCAAGCCGGTCGTCATATTGGGCACATTCAGTTTGATTACAAGCTTAGAATCACGCAGAATGAAAACTGAACGAAAGAAAAAAAGACTCTAAATATGCACGGAACATACATTCGCTGGCATGGAAACAAGACAACGGCAAACAAAAGGATTTCTGTGCCGCCGAGTCAGGTGGCGAGGAGTGATCAGTCGAGTGCATTCTTGGGGAAACAATGCCCTTGATAAGAGATCCACTCAACTTGGGTGAGATGACAGCCATCCATCTCGCCGTCTCTCAACAAAAGCCGCGGAGGCAGAGGTGGTGCCACTCTCCCAAAACATGACTGATTGATGTCACATGTCGAATGCAAATGGATTTACAGCTCGCTGGCTTTTGTGCCTCCAGAGAGAGAGAGAGAGGAGCAGAGAGACAAAAATCCAGCTTTACGCTGAGAATCCTGGTATACTGATGTTAAGAAGACACCGCCATTATCCGCCCTTGCGTCGTCGTCGCTCTGCGCCGCCATGACACCTTTCCCCACGGCCAGTCCAAAAAACCCGACAGCAAGTTAGCACGGCAGAACGCTCGGTTCACTCTCCTCCGACTGGGTTTTTGGTTCAATGCCTGAAATATCAAGAGCGTATTAGAAAACACTGCAAATCTCTTACAACGCCAGCTCCCCACCATCGGCGACGTAAGAGTGTTCACATCGCGAAAAGCTGCAGCCAATACACTTTTATAGAGTCACTTGACTCCCGCGTGAATGCAGATGAAAGCTGTTCCCACTGCGGACAAACATCCGGAGGTTAGCGGGTGTTCAACCAGGCCGGATCCCCGATAAGCATAATGGCGGCCATTTACTGTAATTCGTGTTTACAAATTATTCTTTAGAAAAGCGCAAAATAGCTTCATGTGATTCTCCTCAACAGGTTATTCACATGAAGGAGGCGAATTCCCAAACAACCTAATAGGCGAAGGAATGGACAAAGGAAGGATTTTTTTTCCTCTCGGAGGAATCATAGGTGAAGTACACACTTTCAGCCCGATAAGGCAAAACACACTTAAGGGGTAAAGCACAACACACCGCCAGTACAAAGCCTTTCAAAGGCCTTTTGTGTCCCTCCTCAATCTGACTATTGTGCCCCCCAGACAGCGCACTGATAAGGTATGGATGGACTTATTAAGGCCACTCGGAGTGGAAACCGTGCCATGTATTCTCACCGTAAATGTAGTGGTGATGAGCAAAGTGCAGTGTGTGTGTGTTCCGAGCTGGAGTGTGTTAAATTTAACTGTAATAGCTACTCTTTGGAACAGCACCTTACTTCATGTTCAACAGGAGGGTAACAACGGCTGACCGACAGTGCGGTCTGGTATTGTAGGTTGAGCCTGTCTCGCGGAGTCGGGCTTCGTTAATGACGCTCCTGCTGCTGGAGCGTAGTAACGTTAAAAATCCCAGAAACTACAAACCCAAAAAGAATTTGTATACTTTCACACCAAAATCCCTGTCTTATTTCTTCGTCTAAGAAATATCTGATGACTCATCCTGCTCGAAGGGGTGCAGGCTAATTTTGTGTTTGATTATAATGACTTCCCAGATTCCTTCCTTCATTCGCCAACCCACGTTACTTTTCCCCACAGATATATAAACTTTAACATCCCAGAGACGAGGCTTAGAGATGGCAAAAGAACAACAATGCTTTACAGCACTTAAACTCAAAAGCAACTGTGATAACATTTGAACGTCTAGCAGAGATGCCCGTTCATTTTCAGGCTAACCCTACGTAGCTTGCTCCATCTTTGCTTTGTGACTCCCAGCAGTTACGGACGAAAAAAACACAGGATAAATTATTTACAACATCCCAAAACCCAGTGTAATTGCTCATTTCATGTCTTTGCATGTCAAATCTTAAGGGGCGGATGAATAAATTATTTACTTCTCTTGAAGTTAGCAAAGGGCTAACATGAAGTAGCTTACTACACTGTTGCGTCTTTACAGTTTTGGCAGTAAAATGGAGGATCATTTCCTTTGAGCATCACACAACTGTGGTGAAATGACTCATTCCAATACTGCAATGTCATAAATTTCGTCTGATAACTTTTAGAAAGTGTGCAGGAGCCCATTTAACCAGACGTAGCCTGTTTAGCTAATGTGAATGTCTGGTGTGCTCATGCCGGGGGTGGAGTGCACGCTCGGCGCTGACGGCGATTAGAAACACACGTGAAACAAACACAACTCTGACGTCCTTTAACTGTAACCTCCATCCACTACTGGAATATTAGCAGTTTGTACAACATCAGACAACAGTCGGTACTTAAAGCGTGTTTTATACTTTCAAATGTTGTAAATGAGCTTTAAACGACTCATTAATTCAACAAAGTTTGATGCGATATAAAATATTGTCTCATCTCAGTGATTTAGCTCTTCACACGCTCTTAAATCCCTTCGTAAGTGCCTGCTTTCCTGTGCTGCAACAGATGACGAGGTGTGTGTGTGTGTGTGTGTGTGTGTGTGTGTGTGTGTGTGTGTGTGTGTGTGTGTGTGGCAGAGGGGGATGATTTGAAACAGACTGACTGTAGCCATTAAAGAAGTTCACATAAAACTCTCTCGGGCCATTTAGTCAGTTAATAATCGACTTTGTCCAACAGTCACTTTTGACAACCACCATAAATTTTAAATTTATGTCAACAAAACATATGCTGATCACCTCATACAGTGTTCCTCCTCGTAAAAGCCAGCCCCACCGAGGGCTGTTGGAGCGTGAGTGTTTGAAATGTGAGTTGATTACAGGCCGGCGTTATTGAGCCGTAACAGCTTGCCTCGTGCAATTCTCAACTTTCTTCTCGCCACAATTTTGCCGGTGGACTTGGCTGGCCATATATCATAACTAGCGTTGCATCCGGTGAAATAAAGTCCCACACTTACCACCTGCACTTCAATTGGTTGTATTACACAAAACAAAATAAGGCGATGCAGTAATACTACAAATGACGGAGAGCTCTAGATGGTCCTCGTTAAATCAAACGACTTGAAACATCACCAAATCCCAACCAAAAAAAAAAAAAAAAAAAGCGGTCATGCCTGATGGCGTGCTCTTATTTCTCATTGCATTCCCTAAAATCTATTCTCCCTCAGCAGCCTTGAGTGTTGCTCTCCATCTTCATCTATCCTTTCATCTTTTATTTTTCTTCTATTTCCTCCATCCACCGTTCCTGAAGGGAGCTATAAAGCAACCTGGAACGATGTTCGTAAATAAGCGTTACAGAGAAAGAGGGATGGGAGGGTTAGGATGGAGAGGAGAAAACACTAAAAGATAAAGGGAGGCAATTGATAAGAAGTGGTAAATGGAGGAAAGGCTGTGTAGAGTGTGTGTGTGTGTGTGTGTGTGTGTGTGTGTGTGTGTGTGTGTGTGTGTGTGTGTGTGTGTGTGTGTGTGTGTGTGCACGAATGTATGTGAAAGACTATTTGTTCATTTATTCTTCTGGGCCAGAAGAAAAGGAACTGGAAATTGGGGGAAGAGGAGCTGTTTAATAGAGTTTTGGATTAAGTGTAAGGGATGTGCTGAAGACGTTTGCTTCATTTCTCTGTAGAAATTGCATCCCGTGAATGCCTAAAGATGCATTCATCAATATGTTCAAATAACTGTGTGTGAAGCGTCACTGCAAGTCTGCATTTACACTGCAGGCCTGGCTTTGCGCCTCGACTCAACTGCCCTTTTCCATCTTCTCCCTCCCATATCTGACATGTGTCTCCATTGATAATAGTTTCATGCCAGAGTGCTCAATCAGCCTTGATGAAGCATACTTTATCATGTGTTAATGCTCTTTGTTAAGCTTGCCCTAACAGAGTTTGCTTGGATTTGCCACGTCCACTGGGACTGCAGGATGAAGTGAGAGGATTGTGAAAGGTCAAATACAATTCAGTACTTTTATTTTTTTTTTTAAAGGCACATAAAACGACACCAACTGTAACAAATAAAGAACATTTCACTGTATTGTCGAGGCAGCAGAGCAATGTCGCTGTTGCTTTTCCTCCACATCATGAAGTAAATCATCCAACTCGCATGACCTCCGACCTGCTAGAAATGTTCTCCTTTCAGGTACGGCCTCATTTTGTTCATCTTTGCAAGTGTCTCATTCATCTAAATGCAAATGTCCCAAAGTGAACAGATGCGAAATCATACAGTGGCATTGCAGGGTTCGCTGGAGCACGCAGGCAGAGCCACAGCCACGCAGCACCGCCGCGAAGCAGGAAGACGACACGTCGCCGGAGTTAATAGCAAACACAGGTCAGTAAGTGTTGCACTATGAACACGGGTCAATAACGAAAATTATTCACGGTATAAAGCACTTTAGAGCCCAGCCAGTGGATTCATCCGTTTGAGGATAAAAGCCGCCGGGTGGAAGAGGACCACCGCCTCACACACAACTCCCTGTCATCGCGAACAAAGCCGGGATGATGCACGACTCGACTCAGTGACACTCTGGTGGCCGATCCTAATGTGGCCATAAGTGGCCCAGTGTGCAGCCGCCACCTCTTATTTTGGTTTTCTGACAGAGAAGGACGGAGTGGATTCTTTCCCAACATGAATTTCCAGTCCATTAGGAGGCTGACCATGTCACGCAGACAAACATGGTGGCGGCAGGGAGAAGAGGCGGCGGTGGTCGATGAAACAAAAGGGCCGTCACAGAAGAAAATGCTAACTGAATTACAGCACATTTAGGAGTAAAGACACAATGAGGCAGCGGCACCTCATCTGTTTGTCTGGTCTGGAGGCTCCATGTGTGGTTCCTCACATTTACATGGGTCCATTTTGTGGCTGTCTGGAGAAGCAGGTGAAAAAAAAGCTCTCTTTCTGTCATTTTATCCCTGCTTTTAAGCCTCCCAATTCCATTACCCCTCCATCCCCACCCCTCTGTCTCTGCTCAATCAAAATGTATCAGGCAGGCTGGCGTAACACCGGTCGGCGTGGGCTGTTTATCCTGAGTCCTCCTGCACATATCAATGACTTGGCCCCCGTTGTCCCCTGCCGCGGAGACGTTCATATAAATTCAAGCCACACACACCAACGCCGAGGCACTCGTGTTGAGCATAGATGAGTAGCAGGGCGAGAGGAAAAGTCGAGAGACAGGGAAGCGAGGGGGGGGGGGGGGAGGGCGCCTCTGCCTTTCATCCTGACTGTGTTATTTATAATATCATCAACGCCGCAACCCCCAAATCTGACCTGAGGGAGTCTCGGGAGGAAAAAGGAACATTGTCAGGGCAAAGACAACAGAACAGATTAACAACAATAAACACGCTTCCCTGCCTAACACAGTCTTTGTGTCAGCCGACGTCTACGCCACCTGTTATCATGGCTCTGCCGATCAGATGCACATCTACATCCGTCTCGTTTTGTCAGCTGGCCGTCGATGGTTTGATTTATGGCATCCAGATTTTTCAATTAAAATCCAACAGGCCCTGTCCTAACCTGGAGGGCTAATTAATGTACCGCACCGCCACACCACAATGTCACGGTGTTGCCGAGGCGCCGTACGCAGTCTTTTGTGTCACTTAACCATGTATGAATCCCGTCAACGCCCCCAGAGTGGCAAAGACGGAATGTCACATGTGCTTTTCAACATGCTTTTCTTTGCAACATGCGCCAACTAGCTAGCAGTGCCTGTAGCTACTTCAACAGCCTTCTGGTTAAGTGCAGGCTAAAGTTGGTGCATCGCAGCCAAATCGCTGTTGTGGCGGCGCGGTCTTCCTCTGGACACGACACCACTGATGGTTCAGGTGTGGTCGACTGGTGCTGCCACGGTTGTTGTGTGAAAATACATTTTTAAAAAACTAAATTTAATAAGGGACTTGCTCCAAAGCACCTCATCATCTTTCATCAGGTCATAGTTTGGATTCATCCAGATTGTAATTGTAGTTTTATGGGCTGCTAATTCACACAGCACTATTTTGTTCAGGAGTGACGGTGAACGATATTTGTAATTTCAGTCACAAAAATGGAAAATGGTTTTCCACTGTCTTCCTTCTTTCAGCAGAGATGCTGTTTAGCTCTGGACTGACGAGCAGCTTTGGACTGCTGTTCTCTCATTTTTCCTCAAGATGATTAAAAAAAAAATCAGACTGGATTTCAATCCCTGGGAGAAAAAAAAAGCTTCAGCAGGAAGTTGCAGAATGAACCTAATTGCTAATTTACCAAATTCGCCGTCAGCTGAGAGGTTATCCGTCATTTGACCATGGCAATGTTTGGAACAATTAGGCTTGTCACGAGAACCGATACTTCGGTACCAAGTCGGTACTAAGATTCTGAAAATGTGACAGTACTGACTTTTCTAGAATACCCGAAGTACCGTTGGTACCGAGGAGCCAGATCTGGCCGCTTCTTTAGGGTTGTTTTTTTGGCTGTAAATGAGCCATTATCTGGCAACCCTCCAACGGCGCTGATCACGTGACTGACTACCCTGCTAAGAAGAACAACATGGCGGAGGCACACGCATCTGGGTCGTCAACGACAGAGAAGAAAAACGCCAAAAGTCGTGTCTGGAAACACTTTGGATTCGAGGCTGATGAGGAGGGTTTACTTATTGATCCGCAAAAAACGATATGCAAAAAATGCCGTCACCGTACCACGGCGAGGGGGGGCGACACGTCAACCTTGGCAAAGCATTTAAAAGACAAACATCCAAATTTGTACAAAGAATTCAAGGTGAGTGCATTTGAATTCAAACAATATTGTTTGTTGTTCACTTGGTTCAAATAAAGGAGTGCATGTTGAACTACAGGGGATCTATTGTTGATTGTTTATCTTTACTGTGGTGTCGAGTATCGTGGAATTTAAGTGGTATTGGTATCGATGACTACATTTCTGGTATCGTGACAAGCCGAGGAACAATATTGGCCTTATTGACATCAGAAGAACATTAGTATTCAAAAACGGTTTATTGATAGCAGCTCTTTGTCATCAGAACCATCTGTTGGAGTACACAACCCTTGAGTCAAAGTATAAATACTCCAAGGAAAGCATCAGTCCAAATGTAAGTACTACAGTCATATTTTTGACACAAGTAAAAAAATGTGTCAGCAGTGAAAAGTACATGTTCCTTTTAGAAAATGTACTTAGTCTAGTATTTTAACTGAAGTAAAAAAACAAAACTTTCACTTTGACTCAAGTACTGAGGATTTGTACTTTGTCCCAGACTGTCTGCTGCACGCGCGCGCGCACACACACACACACACACACACACACACACACACACACACACACACACACACACACACACACACACACACACACACACACACACACACACACACAACTACATGATAGTGCGGAGAAACCACAATACTACATTGGTATTCTTTTTTCCTGCATATGAAAACAGAGCTGTTATGAAAACCATTTTGCATCACATTCAGGCGTTGGGAATTATGTTAACTTGCCAACATGTTGCATCTGCGGCCAGATACTCATAATTTTACCTCCAGGGATTTGTTCTTCTCCTGCCGTTCTCCATGTCGGGAGGAAAACGTAACCTCACATGAACCTACATGCTGAAAACTAAATTGCTGCCAGACCCGTTTCCTGCGAGATCGGGTTCACACATGCAGAGCAGAGGCTGTTTATATTCACTCGACATGTGAGTTCACTCAAGTCTGGATATTAATGGAATAAAGCGAGAGGCGAAAGCTCTTCAGCTGCTCCCAAACACTACGTACACATCACCACCCAGGCGGGACTGCTGCAGTGAGCACTTATGGTTGGAAAAGCCCGGTAATAGAAGGAAAATAATCCCAGAACTTCTAATTGTGCTTCCCTGCCTGTAAAACACCATTTCAACTTAATCCCAGTTAGATAGCTGGATTCCACCACAGCTAAGAAGGTGAGATTCCCTCTCTAATACCCTCGGAATTATTCAGGAAACCTTTTTCCACCGCGGTTCCACCTGGAGTGAAGTACTTTCACCCTTTGACAAAGATATTGTATTCAATGGGACGTGACAATAGAGCGAGAAGGTGATCCAGACTGGTGGGAGTATCGTTTTAGGCTCTGGGTCCAACATACCCTTCTAATTCTGTCATAGAATGTGGATGTTGAAACGCCTCAACCCTCCTCCCCTGGCTAAAGTTGTGTGCTCCCACATTTTACCCTCACGGTTCTGGTGGCGTTGGACTGACAGCAGGATTGCACGGAGACGCTACGGGTCAACGTCACCACATTTGGTGCAGGAGTGCAGTACGTGCCGAGGAAGAGTGCAAGATTTTTTTTTTTTAATTTAAGGGCAGATAAGTCACACTGCCACCTGGTGGCAACAGGGAATTACAATGACACAAAGGAACCAGAGAACAAGCGTTGACTGCGCCGACAGCTAAAGAAGACATCGATCATACCGGACGATGACCCGGAGAGTTTGTGAACCAACTTCATTTGAACTGTTTTGCCGTTATTAGCTGTCAGTCTCTGTTAGCTTCCAGCTAAGCACACGTGGCTGGCTCTTCCTGCATCCCCGAGTCAGAGAGAAGAAATGCAGGGGGGAGAAAAAAACCTCTTTGTGAGCTTGAGATGCTCACTTATCAGTACGTGATAAACAAGATACATTTCTGAGTGAAGTACTACTTAAAGATTCACTCCACGGTCATTTTAAGGAAAACAACAATACAGCAGATGAATGAGCCCCCCCCCCCCCCCCCCCCCCCAACGTGCTCTGAGTCAACCAGCCTGGTTAAATACAGATTAGAGGGATATAAGGAGAAAATAACTCCACACTTTTGAGGGCAGAAAATGGTGTTAGCAAAGTCTGCAGCCAGAAGTAGAGCCCCCCCCCCCCCCCCCCCCACACACACACACACACTCTTTTTTTATCTCTGACTGGAGTGTTGGAACAGTGAGAACAAAGATGAAGAAAGATCACATGTATAAAGTATTCCTGTTAAAGACCATCTCAGAGACAAACACCTCATCCCTCTTCACCCTGCCTCGTCTTTAGCATCAAAAGACGCCTGAAAATAGCACGTCAACATTTCTGTTTTGTCTTGCCCCCCCCACACACACACACACTCTTGACAATGTTGCCAGTTTGCTCGATTCCTGTTTTTCCTCTGCTCCTGCATTCTTGATCTGAGGGAAGTTACAGCGCGTCGAGCGAGACGGTTGGCTCGGGCGCTTGTGTGTGCAGTAGCAGAGCTTTGGTGATCTATAAAAAGCTGCCAGACAAAGCCTACCCCTCTCTCCTCATGCATTATGCATCGGCATCACCTTCCATCAAGTGGCAGAAAAACCTCAAAGATGTCTAACTTTAGCTTCCATTCTGAAAGCCAAACAGAGAAGGAGACGTGTTATTTTGACTGCCACAGTTGAGCTAAGCACCTGTTACATCAATAAAAGACGCATTTCGCAACAAGAGCGGCAGCGACGACTACCTGTGTGATGCCTCGGCTAGAGCTGACAAAAAAGCTGTTAAATGCAGCGAGTAGAGAGAGAGAGAGAGAGAGAGAGAGAGGGAGGGAGGGAGGGAGCAGGGAGCGACTTCAGATCAGATGAGATGACATTAGATCAAACTTTGACCTTGTGGAGAAGTTTTGGCTTTTTCTTGGCACTGTTAACGGCTCTGGGAGAATCCAAGAACAGAGCCGAGACTCAAAGTGTCTCCAGTGGGAAGGCAAATTAGAAAATTATATAAAAGCAAGTAAATTGGATTCAAGATTTTTGGAGCATGAGAGGGTCCAGGGCTGTTTCTAGGCTGCTAAAATCTTTTCTTTTTTAAAGAGATGCACCAACTGCACTTCATTTTGAAATTGAAAATCCAAGACAAAGAAGATCAGCAGACACTTCTGATGTACTAAATACCAACAATTTGTATTTAAACTCCTTTTTTGGCGCCTTGCCTTCTTTTTCCTCCTTGAAATGTGCAGCTGTTGGATGCATTTTTTTTCTACCTGACAGTGAGGGGCTTCCCCAGGGGGGGTCGGATCACGGCATTCACCCAACCTACCTGGGTCCAGGTGCCAGGTGCCAGGATGGCCAATTCGAGCGGGTCGGTTCCCCTCCTATTACTGACCTTTTCACATATTTCATTAGCAACTTTCTCGGTGTGGAATCGGATCATTGATGGATTTAAAGTGTCAATCACAGTTGTGCAGCACCAGGAGGGGACGAAGCCTCCTGCATCAGCTCAGACACAAAGTTCGGTTCTGACAACTTTGTAGTAACGGTACACAAGTATGACAGGGATCTGCAGGTCTCAGTCTTGTAATGATAAACAGTCCAGCTTGGTTCTGGTTAGCACTTTCCTGGTTCTTCTGGACCTGTCCAGAGCTCTAGCTTTGAGTTTATTGTTTAAAAATTGCTTCAGAATCGTCTTCCTCACGCGTCACTTCCATTGTCAGCATCACAAAAACAAATTCTACAACAATAAATTCTGTCTCATGCAGCTTTAGTGAGTCATACGTAGAAATGAAGGAGCTGCGGCAAAATATTTACATTCATTTCCAATATAACTGAGATATACGACACACAACACCTCTGAAATTATTATGACCTCCTGAGCTGACCAGCTGGTTCTTATCTCAGGAAACACTGGCTCGCCGTCAATAGTCCGTCTCAACTTCTTACTGCTGTTCAGTGTAAACACTCTTGTTTGTCTGGAAATGTTGGAGGGAGCTTGTGATTTTATTTTTTGTGGCCAGCACAGACCGGTCGTCAGGGTGATTATTTTGGTATTTGGACACGGATCTATTATGCAACAGCTCTGGGATTGATTTACTGTACACCGCACTCGCAACACTGAACGGATCACATTCTGGGAAAAAGATAGTGGCTGGCCAGGGTTTGTTTGTGTCACTGTGTGTGTGTGTGTGTGTCACTGTGTGTGTGTGTGTGTGTGTGTGTATGTGTGTGTGCGCCCGCAGAATAACGCATCTGTGCAAAATAACACATGACATTCTTAGCAGAGAGGACGACATGTGAAGGGAGGAGAGAGGTAAGAGTGCCGGGGCTTATTGTGACAGTCGAGGTGGCCTCAGGCATGTTGTTTTGACGTGTCTGACCTCGGGATCTGTTCGTGTGTTAGTGTGTGTGTGTGTTAGTGTGTGTGTGGGTGGAAGCTTGGGGAGGTTCAGGTGGCAGCAGTGTCGCGAGGCCATCTGTACTGTCATTCAGCGCACGTCCGCCTTCTAAGACTCCCAGAGCACCCACAGGCGTCCGAAAACAACCCTGGTTGGAGCTCCGCGGGGCGGCAGTAAACAAGTTGCTCTCATCTCAGAGCGGGTGTGAGTGTGTTGGTGTGTATGTGTGTGTGTGTGTGTGTGGGGGGGGGGGGGGGTTGATGGAGCACTGTTTCCTGAGTGTCTATACCACGCGTACATGTACATACTCTCAACAGACGTAAGCAAACTGCCCAGACATCACGTCTGAACCCATTACGTCCTGAACAAACTTAATATGCTGTAAAACACACAAGGTAACGTGCATGCATTTGTAAAGTTAAAGTACTACAATACTCAATGGTCTTGTCACTTGGTACTTTTAACAAACTGATTACAGTTGAATTGTTTGAAACTTGCAGAGCCGCTCACATGAAAAAAACCCCATGCATTTGCTGTAACGTCATAGATTTGATGTTTAAACAACCCTTAATCTTCACGACCAGAGCGAAAAGGTTTGCTTTCCACATCAATGTTAATTCATGCTGAGGTGAGGGTTTGTGTATTTTACATTGAGACTTAGCCTCTCTCTCTGACAAGAAATAAATACAAATATTTGACTCCCTGTTAAAGAGTTTTTTTTTTCCTCACTGGAATTGAAAGTTGAAGGAAAGAGGAGGTCAGGAAGACCGTGAAGACCCCTGAAGCCGACAGTGAGTTGTGATTCTTCAGCTTATCTAGAAAACATTTTCTTGACTTCTATCAATATTAAAATGCAGCTGTGATGCAGCCTGTTAACTCACTGGTGCACAAAACTACCGTCCCCCATCAGGAGCCATAATTCACCCTCAGTGACACAGTTGATAACATCAACGCTACAACACGTCAGTTCAAGACTAAAAGCAAGGGTTTAGACTGTTCATCACTGGAGATTTAGAAAATCACAACTTCCCAGAGCCCAAAGAGTTGAAATGGCCTCTTCTGTCACAAACCTCTTCATTGTTCGGTCATAAATGACAAAAAAGCAGCACAAAACCTGATATTTAAGACATTAAGGAATGAAAAAATGACTGAAACGATGCATCGATTCTCAAAATAGTTTTCACTTTACTCCAATCAAGTAATAGCTTAGTTGTTGCAGCGCTGGGAGAAATTCAGCTTTTCATAGGTTCATTAAGTAGATCAAGACTGTAATCTGAAACTGTAACTTAATTAATCTCATATTTACTTGCTGGAACGGTGTTTAACTTAATGCCGTCATTTATCCAGAGACGCAACTGCTCCTGTTTCTGGCCGAGGCCTGACACTCCTACACCTGCGGGAGTTGTTGATGTAGCTTGTGTAACGTCCCCTGCTCACATTCGCGGCAGACGTCTCACGCTGCAGCTTCCTGTCATCACGTCGGACCTAAACGGCGTGGATCGACGTACTGTCACGGCTCCTGTTAGGACCTTCATCTCTGCACAGGAAGTCTTGGGCGAGCCGCTATGACAGCCGAGCGGCAGCTGGTGAATGGAGTGGGAGGTCTGAGCCAAGAATTTCTGTCGGCTTGAATCAGCGCCTTCGCTCGCACAGCGGAGGGTCATGTGAGATGTGGAGCTGGTGTGAAATATAGCTAATAACACAGCGATGGGGGCTTTTCATGTGCCGCCACTGACCCTGCATGGAGCCGCCCGAGCTAATGATGCTGGTGCAGCTGATAAGAGAAAACTACATCGTGATATTTTTGTGTTGCTCATCAATTAAAACGAACACAAGAAGAAAATGTCTTCACTGCAGGTGAAATTACAAGACGCATGATGTTCTGTTTAGTGAAGGAACACATTGTTCTTCTTGGGTTCTGCCCAGAACCAGAAGCTGCTAACATCAGGATCTAACAAATTAAGACGTAAGGACCCTTCAAAATATTGAATCGCTGCCACCGCTCTGTACACAGACCACGAGACAGGAGCTCTGACAAGAAAAGAGGGAGAGAGGGGAAATATACTGAGCGAATGAAAGGATAAAATATGTGCTGACAGCTTTTTGGCCAGAGGGCCAGAACGCTGAAATAGTAGCGTCTGGGTGTCAGGCCGGGGTCGCTGCCTTCACTGGAGAGCAGCCTTTAGCCGACCCCGGCCAGCAAAACATCACGCACACGGCCAGCTGATCATGCAGAACCTGACAGATAATGTACGCACTCATCTGAACGTGACACCCAACGGGGAGACACCTGCAAATGGGCACTGAGCAGGAAGATTTTCATCTGAAGGCAAAGTGAAGGAATGGCCGTTGTAGTAAATTGAATTATTACACAATGCCACACCTGCTTATCGTAGACGGAAGGAAAAAAACGTTAAAAGCGCAGCTGCTGTTTGGTGAACACCTCTGTTCCTGAATAAACGTGTGTACTCAGTCCTGATTCCACGTATGAAGGCAACACTTCCCCACCAAAATGTATTTCACCTTCAAGGACTCACAAATACGGGACTTGAGCTCACAAAGAAGTTTTTGTTTCGGAGCAACGTGGCACCACAGCACTAAATCTGACTTTTTCTTTATGGATAATGAGTGATTTTTGTCTCGGCCGACCAGAAATGGAAGGAATGTGTCTGAACGATGTACTTTAGATTCGAAGTCGATGCTGCTTCTTGATCGCGATCGGTGTGAATTGCTGGCGAACAAACCAGCTGGGAGGGGCGCTATCGCCACCAGGTGGACTGGGGCGGCTACATGTGCTACTTTATCTTCATATCAAATCAGACTCAACTCCTTCGACGGTCCAGCGATGGCCAGCGGCGACGGGTAGCAGCAGTGGTAATGACGGCGGCGGCGGGTGGCGGCGAGTTCCTTCTCTTCACTAACTGGTGAGAAGAAGCATGGAGGATAAAATCGATATGACTGCTAATGCAGTGACTCACAGTGTGCTTTCATTTGTGGGGGTGTGTGTGTGTGTGGGGGGGGGGCTGCAGACAGGGAGGAGGATGTAAACAACAAACAAAAAAAACAAAAAAAGAACCATGAATAAACCTCCTCCCACAGCACAGTCACAAACGAGTCCTCGAGTGTTTGAACGTGGAAACAAACGAAGCCTCAGAGATCCTGAACCAGGACACGAAACCCTGAGGAACAAGACTCTGGGGTCTGGGCCATTAATTAAAGCGACGGACCGCCATGGATCAGCCACATCGAGACACAACCTTGATCGATTTCCCCAATCATAATAATAATCATAATAATAATAATAACAACAACAATGTAGCAGAGGTGCTTTCTGACATCGAGGGGACGCTCATCATCTTTCCCCCCAGATTTCTTTCAAACACAGAAAAAGTCTCATTAAACAAATCACAAGAAATTTGAAAGGAAAAAAGAATCAAACATTTAGGACATTTTGGTTTTTTTCCCCACCAAAGTACTTTTTTTTTGGTAGTCGTTTCTATGGAGATATAGACTTGTGTATTATTAGACATGAGGAAGGAAGACATAAGCAGGCCAGAATTTCATTTAAAAATATATCTAAATAAAGATGAGAAAATCTGCAAAGTAAAAAAAAAAACCTAAAAACTAAAAACGAACTAAACCAGGAATTAAATACGAAAAACCCCATATTTTGAATTCTTGAAGTGATCGTTTTACAGGCCGGACCAGAGACGCTGCGTTCACAAGCATTTTCAGAAAAAAATAAAGCAAACTATCTGGCTGGAAGACGGCACAACCTGGTTCATGTTCCCAACAAATCAAAAGAAACAACACACACACACACACACACACACACACACACACACACACACACACACACACACACACACACACACACACACACACACACACACACTTTTGGAACGAACACCCTGGTTTTCTCTTCCAGAACAGCAAATCAAACAGCTGCTCAGAAAATGTCCCGCCCTACTTGAACAGCATCTTAGTGCGTCTCATGGTTGGTTAAATATTTGCCAGCTGGGGTGCTTTTCTCTGCTGTGTGTGTGTGTGTGTGTGTGTGGTCATGAAAAGCACAGTTCAGGTGCTGAATCAATCATACATGTAGATAGAATCCAATAAGCGCCAAGCGCAACTGCAGCTGGGTCTCAGAGAGAAGGGGGGGGCTCGTGTTGGCGGCGCTCGCTCGATCGCCCCGTCTCAGCAGATGCCATGTTACAGAGAGGGTAATTAATAGCCCAGTGGGGCCTCGGTGTGAATCGCCAAGACACCCTCACACACACACACCCTCACACACACACACCCTCACACACACACACACACACACACACACACACACACACACACACACACACACACACAATAATAATGTCTCCATTTGGCCCTTGGAGCAGCTCTGTGCCAACTAGCCTTCACCTCATTATGCCAATCAAATGGACCGGGAGGGAGTGGTGTGTGTGTGTATGTGTGTGTGTGTGTGTGTGTGTGTTGGGGGGGTTCATTGGAGGGAGGGAACAAGCTGTCCTTCCTCACTTTCACTGTCCACATGTTCATTGTAAAGAAATATTTGATCTTAACGAGAACGGTGACACCTCACGAGCTGCTTGGGAATAAACGTCAGCATTCCTCCTCCTCCTCCTCCTCCTCCTTCGTCTGGACCGAGGAGGTAAACTATTTACTGTCCCGCTGCCAGAGAACTACTTTAACACAATAACAGAGATTTCAGGAGAAACAAGTTCTCAAACTTCACATTCACTCCAGAAAAATCCCTGGAACCTTGGAGTTGATTCCCCTCAGTATTTGTCCGCCTGTTGCAGTTCTGCTTCAGCCTGAAATTCATGTTTCCATCAAATCATCTTTGTAGCATTGTTCAATTCCGCTTTTAAAAAAAAGCATAAAGAGGAAAAGCTGAAAATTTAGGGGAACCTCCAAATAGATTCTTAAGCTCACAGGCGTTTTTAAAAATATTTTTTCCAATTTTTTTTATTTCAAGAAAACTGCAGGCATAGAGATGAGAAGATGCTGAGGACACGAGATGCAGCCTCAGACCTCAGGGCTTGATAGGAGAAAAAGCTCATGTGAATCAACAAAAGGTTCAAAATTAAAACTGGATAAAGAAGACAGGTTAGCCATCAGTGTCCACTAGCATCAAGCTAAGTTCACGTGGCAGGCTCCTGGAGTCACAAAGAAGGGATGCAGGAGGAAAAATGTCATCTGGACACGTACGTCTGAGCACTTGAAAAGAAAAATTCACTTTTGAAATATCGCTTCAACATTAATGCCCTCATAATTTCTGCAGTGTCCCGCCACCCGTTATCCTCGCTCTGCCCGACCACCTTCCTTCGTTCCGTTTATTTTAGCAGTCCCGGGCCCACGTGGCTAAAAAGACCAAACATTTGAACAACGAGCCCCGACCCGCCGTCTTCAGCAGCGGCGCACCAATAAGGAGACGTACTTAGCGCCCGCCAGCGTCAGCCGAGGGTCCTCTCGGTGTCAGGACAGCGTTTAGACCGTTTCAGTAAACTGCATTGCTGCGTTTCATCCCCCGTCGCCTCATGGAAATCAGCCTCTTAACAAACACATCTCCATCTTCTTATTTCGCTGCTGACCCTCTCCTCCAACCCCCCTCCACCCACCCCACCCACCACCCCCCACGTGTTACCTGAGACAAGCAATTTACCTTTTTTGTTGTTTGCCTGACCTAGAGAAAACAATTTCAGAGGGGTCTTCCTGAGCTCTTAACAGCCCTCCGTTTGAACAGGTAAAGGCGGCTGCAGCGCCACAATGGCTTTTTTTTTTTTCCTTTAGAAGATGAATTGGCGAGCTGTCAGCTTCAGACAGGCCGAGTAGCGGTGTTTCTGTAATGGGACACTGGAAGTGTCTTTGATTAATGGAAGAGCCATACTGAGCTGTTAGGGAACCCGCCGCGGCCCAGCGAGAGCGATTGAGCGGCGGATACATGCCGACAGATGAGCGAGGGAGCGCGGGCCTTGATACTAGAAGAGGAGGAAGAGGAGGAGGAGGGTAGTCTGCCTGGCTTGAAGCCATTTTTAACTTGAAGCCTATTTTCACATCTTCTTTCATAACACAGACGGATTCAGACCTAAATCTTGTCAGCGGAGCGACTTACATCGTTGCTGTTTAGCTGCCGCTCGCCGACTTCTTTTGATGCTTCAAAAATAATGAAGGCAGTGAAAAATTCTGTCTATTGGAGCCTGACTGATAGCGTGCAGGAGAGAAAGAGACGTGTTCAGGGTTTTATATTCAGTTGTAACATGAAAATGAGACAAATGTTTAAATAAGGATCATTTAAATTTGGTTAAAAGTCGAGGAAGAAGCGAGCAGACATACAGAAATCAGGGATTCTGCTGCAGAGAAGCTAAAAAAAACAACCTCCGAAGAAGTGCAGCTTTCAAACAGTCAACATTGTGCATCAACATTTCTGAGTTCATCTCCAGTCACATTCTTCCCCCTGCAAGTATCGCTGTCAACATTTTCAGTGTTGCATTTTAATTCAGATTCTTTTGAGCCAACTGAACCTCTGAAATGATGATGTCAAAACCAAGTGAGAGGCAGCAGCAGGTACACGCGGCGACGTCTGGACTCCACTGATGCATTCATTTGGTTTTCAGAAACATAGAAAGTCACTGGTGTTGGTAAAAACTCGCACGTTTCTAATCTGGGCAGCCATTAGTTTCTATTCCTGTCACATTACTCACAAACACGGAGGGACTGGTGCACAGCTCTGGTGCACACCCCGCTACTGGCTGATGGATTTGCATCCATCTGAACATCCACCAGTGTGCTGATCCTAAAAAGAGGTGTGGCGAGGTGCCGTGTTGGTGCATTCCTGTCTCGGGAGGTTCTCATTCCCTCTTCGTACCTCTACAGAAAGTAACTAATTCCCAGGAATCAGAGCGAGACCATCGCAGGCGCGTGTGTGTTATTAAAGGTCCCGATGTGTTGGCTGAACCCGTCTTACAGAAAGCCGGGTGGTTTTACTGAGATGTCAGGACTTTTTCAGCTGTTGCATTTCCACAACAATTTTTTTGTTTCGTTTTTTTTTTTTGGAAAAATTGCATTTTCTACTGAGAAGAGCTGCAGGTTCCTGCTGCTGCGGTTGGTGCAGGTCCACAGGTCGCTCGGTCGGAGGGTTGTACAGGAAAAATGTTGCATGAAATTGTGACACGTCTGTTTCCCGTAAAGGAGGTTTTGGTGGATTCCTGCTGCTGAAAAAAGCCTCATGGCAATATCACGATGCAGCTATGAATATCCATCAACCATCTCTGAGGCCACCAACTATCTGATAAAATGTAACATTCAAAGCCCCCCCCCCCAAAAAAAGAATTTTTAACAGCGGGGACATCTCACTCTCACTCCATTTCAGAGCAGAAAAATGCTACTTTCACTCCGTTTTGGATTCAAATTTGTTTTGGCTCAAGCTGATAAATAATTCTAAAAAAGGAGAAGAACGCCTCATGTGGAGAAGACAGAGGAACATTATTTTATTCACTTGAGTGCCGGGAGAGAAGAACTGTACTGTAAACAGTCTCTAATTCCTCCCTGAACAAATATGTCACAATAAACACTTATCTTCCAGAGCAGCTGAGCAGACTTATGTGAAATCTTTCCCCTCTCAACATATAAATTCCCACGTTTTAAATGCTGCCTGATAAAAATGGAACAAAATCATCCATCCATGACGGCAGCTGTTTACAAGACAGCTGGAACACAGGGTTCCAGGCCGCGCGCTCGCCACTTTTTGTTTGGAATAATGCTTGTTTATTTGAATTGTGGCACTGCTGTTGTTTTAAATGGAAGAAACAGCATTTTACAAGGTAATTAGTCAGGCTATAATCCCTCACTCGCTCCCTCTCTCTCCCTCTCTCTTCCTCGGAACACATGACGAACCTCGCGGAGAGGAGTTAAAACAAGCCCTCTCTACATTTCAAGGTAGCATTGTCTACCGTTCTTTGTCTCCACCTGCTGCGACCTCATTATCAGCTCTGACCGGGATCGGAGGGGTTTAGGTGAGAGCCGGTGGGGGTTGGGGATGGGTGTTTATGTTGGCCCTTATTTCCAGGGTCAGGAAAGCGTCCCGAGGGAGCGCATTCCTCACCCAGAGTACGACTAAAGGTATGTGAACCATCTGGACAAAGCCATCGGTCACAATGGTCCTACACAGGCCCGTCCATGTGCCTCGCCGGCCAGCTAGCCGGCGCGCTCACACTGGCCGCTTGTTCACTCCCCTCAGCGCTGGAGGCATGCGCCCAGATATCCATCGATGGGCCGGCCGCCGCTTCCACTGTGTGTGTTCCGCTGTTCCTTCCTGCTGGTCTCAGCCAGGGTGAACAGGGTCGTTCACGAGGCCCACCGCACTGCCCGCACAACTGTGTGGATGTAAAGAATGCTGCCTAAGGTCAACGTATCATAAGCTGAAGGGTCAATGAGAATGATTGTTTCCTTAAAACAAGGGTTTTATGGCTGTTTCAGACCATCACATGACTCTAAAAACTGCACACATACCAGCGATAAAGTGCCAAATGCCATTGCCTCGCTGATTTATTCTGCTCTGCTGGAAACCACCCAAAAAAACACAGTTTGACCTCCAGAGTTTCCCAGTTTAAAGACGATGAAAATTGAGATGTTGGTGTCAGAGCAAGTCAGAGGAGGGAAGCTGCGTTTGTTTCCGGCTGGACGCGGGAACATCAGATCCACCAGCTGAGCACATCTCGCTGATCTGACGTGTGTCGTTTTCATGTACAATAAACCAAACTAAACCTCGAGCAGCGGCAGAGGAGATGAACACGGTCAGCTGGGAACATGCGCGTGAAGGAAAGCTCCTAGGATGTCGCCTGCATGAAAATGCGATTGATTCATTATTGTGGAGCTGAAAACAACGCCAATCATAGAAACTTCCACATTGGAACACGAGGCCTTCATTAGATTCCACTCATTTCTAAATGGTTAATAACTTTCAGTATTAAGTGCTCTGAGGCCTTGATGTCCCAAGTTGTTTTAAAACCGATGCCATCGGCTTCCCTGAAGCTCTCAGCCATTAGTTTGGACTAAAAAGCCTCTCCTGACCCTCCGTCAGCACGACTGGATTTCCATTTTTGGGTGAAATGTCTTAAATGTTGGCGCGGTGGCTGGGTGAAGCACCTCAAGGCCCTACGAGCCTCCACAGAGCTGTTTTTTTCATTTTAATTTTTACAGAGGCAAAGACCTATAAAAGGTTCTTCTCCTCTCGCAACAGACTTCCTGATTGACTGTTTTAGAGGGAAATATTGTCCTTCTGTCCACTACCTGACAGCTGCAGGCCCAAATTAACACCCGCCAAGCACCAAATGTGGGCTGGTCTTCTCAGACGGCGCTCTGCCACGCTGGCGGGGAAAAGTTTGTACCAAAATAGTTGTGTAATAAAAACTATGCTGAGAGTCTGTTTTGGGGATCTTGGTGTGATTTTTGGATGCAAAGATCCTGTCTTCTGCTGTGTGACACTGACACACACACACACACACACACACACACACTCACACACACAGTGTTTTATGTTTGTCAGTGCAGCAGAACTGTAAAGCCCCCGGAGATCAACTGTAATTCATGATTTCAGGATTTAAGACCTGATTTGATTGTAATGTCTTTGTTTTTTCAGCAAAATCAAAGTTTTTCCAACACTTTCAGGCCTCAGGAGGTTTCTCTGTTTTTTTTCTGTCTCGTGTGTGTTTACTCATCAGTATCAGCTGATATAATAAGAAAAAGATACAAATAGTTTAGAAGAGCAGCCTTCAGTCAGTCCAGCACGATGGCTGTCCTGCCACGGCTCTCCAGCACGAACAAGTGTGTGTGTGTGTGTGTGTGTGTGTGTGTGGGTGTGCGCGTTTCTGTGGAGTTGATGGCAGCAGTGCCCTCTAGGCGGAAACCAAAACCTCCCCCAAGCCCAAACCAGGCAAACGCTGATGATGAGGAGACGGCGAGTCAAGACTCAATCCTCACGTGTGTTTGAGACGCAGCGAAGATAAACTAGGATTAATCTGACTACCGTCAAAATCATAGCATATCGCGTGTGAGTGAGGTCACAGACGTCCCTCCGCTGAGATGCAGACAGCCAGATAGAAGTGCTGCAGAGCTGGAAGGAAGGAATTTATTGAGGGGTGGGGGTTGTCCTGCTTGTTGTACTGGTGGTGCTGGGAAGGAGGGAACCTAGCAGGGCTAGGGGTCAGAGGTCAGCTGCTTGCACTCAACAGCTGTCCTAAAAGCAGCAGAGATAAGGACTGAAAGCATCCTGTGTGTGTGTGTGTGTGTGTGTGTGTGTGTGTGTGTGTGTGTGTGTGTGTGTGTGTGTGTGTGTGTGTGTGTGTGTGTGTGTGTGTGTGATACCAGCCACTGGGCAAATACAGTAAAGCTTGACCAAGTGGAATCTTGGAGCTCCGCCTCCCACATCCAACAGGCTGGACACTTTTTGAAAGAAGGAGTAGATTACCGAGGGAGGGAGGTCAAGCCTTGACCGGTAGGCCGGGTCATTCATCAACCACTAATGGCCAGAGCTTTATGCTGTCATGATGAATGACCTTTGTCCTGGAGGGAACTGGAGCAAAGCTTGACCGCGAGACAATGGCATCAACATCCATTCTGCACATGTCAATCGAGTTGTGAGGGAAGCTGGCGTGGAGCGTAAAAAGTTTCAGCCCACGCCGACGGCTGATCTCCAGCAGGACGAGCGCAGGCAAGCAAGGGAGGGGACAGGTGGCGACCGGGATCCTCCGTCCTCTGGCCAGCTAGGGAACTGGTTTACCAGTCCAACAGGGGAGTTAAAGTCAAACTTCTATCTTACTGGAATCTCATTACTGTCGTTGCAGGGAGGCTCATAATGATCAAAGTACAACTGATTAATTAGCTCGTTGATAAAGAAATGACCCATAAAAGCAGAAAATAAAACGCTCGATACACAATCGAGAGATCAAGGTGGCACAGAATTGAACAAACATTTGAACTTCATAAAACCTTTCAGTGAAAGTTCCTAGCAGCAGCTGCTCTGTCCACAGATCAGACTTCTGAAAATTCCATTTTTTGCATCATGTTTCTTCATGAAATACGCTTGAAGATGCAGTGTTGAGCGCCGCAGCGTCTAATTGCAGTGACATCCGACCGCGGCCACTTCCTCCCGCACCCCGTTGCTCCAAGGGAGATCCGCCTCCCCGGGAGCAACAATGTCATTTCGTCTTTCTCCGGAATTTGAACAGCTACCAAGCTCAGAATTCTCTGCAGAGCTTCAGGTGCTGAGCTTCTGCCATTAGCACCTTTCGTTAGCTCGCTTGCTTCTTTCGTTTGCGTCAAAAACACAAGAAAACGTCTAATATTGGCAAGTAAATCTGTCTCTGATACCAGTTACTACAATAAATTATCACTCAACAAGCAGCACCTCAGTAAGATAAAGGTGCTTCATCTTTTTTAGCAAAAACAGTGGTGAGTAAATGGAGATTATTCTTCTGCTAGAAAACCGCAGCAGAAACCATCGTTACTGGGTGTTTTTTCACTTCTAATCAGTTAAACTCTGCCTAACAATTAGTAAGAAATTGACAAGAAATCAGACAAATCTACTTGCGAGATTTGACCGGCAGCCCGGCAGCAGCGGCTCCAAACCACACGTCTGACGTCTTCACCAAAACAAAGACGCTGTCAAGCTATGCTGCTAACGTTTCATTTCATAAAGTAAAAGCACAGAGTGAAGCCCAACTGACTACTTAATAATCTGCTCAGCAAAAAAACACTCCATCGGCCACAGTGACTTGTTAAGTTGTTAAGAGGTGAACACACACGCACACACACACGCACACACACACACACACGCACAGCTGACTCGAGGTGTAGACTCTCAGTAAACTGTGTCTAAAACACTGCTATAAAGAATACTTTTCCAATTTGTTACTGATAAAACATCTGTAAATTTCATATAACACAGAATCACAAAGTCATTTGTGAGCAAGATAAAGAGATATTTTACTTGTTAAAAGTAAAAAATAACTTTTTCTCATCACAAATAAAATACAGTAATAGTGATGATATTAATATAAAACAATATTAATGTAATAACTGAGTATTCCCGCACTTAAAAAAAAAACAGCTTTTCCTAGCTGAGAGGTTGCCGGTTCAAGGATTCCGTCTCAACTCAGTGGCGAGACATTTTTTGTTTACAAATAAAATAAACACGTGATGAGGTTTCTGCAGTGCAGATGGTGAGTTCACTTGTCACCTGGCAACCACTTACATGTGATATTCCTCTGAGATTCTCTCAACTCAAAAGACACTATTTATATTATATATATTATTTATATATTATTATCATGACATTAAAATGATAAATAAAGGCTTCTAACAAATAAAACAACCCGGTGCAGTCAATTTTCTGGTAATAAGATCAACTTCCATTCATGTTACTTTGATACAACATGTCAAGCGTTATGAGAATTTATATACGACTGAAAATTACAAAGATGACCATGAGATATTGTGCAGCTTTGGTTAAAATTTCTTGAGGGAAGAAAACTCCCTCAAACACTGACGTGGCTTGTATTTCTGTAATGAGATCCTCCGAAATCAGACTGAGGGTTTCTGCAGTTCAGCAGTATTTTCTGGTGTTAATTTGAGGTTTAAAAGCAGATAAAAGGTAGTTTTTAGTCTTGGAGCTGTCAGATTCCCCATAGTTCCTTAGTAAGCTGCACTCTAGTAAACTCAATCATGTACAAAGTGTGTGCACACGTGTGTGTTGGTGTGCGTTTGTGTGTGCCAGCTCATGTGAGCGATGCTCCTCTTCCTCCGTGTCACTATCACTTCCTTGTTTTGAGGTCTGTGCTCATTTCACCAGATGCTGAATAAGTTCAAATATCTGCACGCTTGTGTTATTGTTGCAGGAAGTAGCTGCTTACACACACACACACACACACACACACCTTCCTTTGTTAATGTGAGTGTGTTCTGTTCTCAGTCCAGGCTGCTTTATTATTGAAAGCGATACAAAAAGGAATAGATTACAAGGGCGGATTAAATCTGTCCCCCTAAAGTCTGTGAAGGCAGACGGCCGGCGTGGCCGCACGGATCCAGACACCTTATCGTTTTATTAAAATGACGCCGGGTGCATTTTCCCCTCTCTGATCATGCCACATTTGGCTGAGCAGCACTTCTGGCGGCGAGTCTGCCTCTCTGATGTGTTTTAATAAACACAACCTTGATTGTTCCCTGGTGTTATTTGGAAGCGTGGAAATGAGGGTTCTTTTCAGAGGTCTCTGCTGGACGCATTCCTACTGGCAACGTCCAGGCCGTCCACACAAACTGTGGCTGGCCGAGTCAGACAAAACACCCAGTTATTAATTAGCCTTGTTGCTAAACAGAGGAAGTGAAGGACCAGCGGGACAAGTCTGCTCCCCCGGACTCCTAGCAGTCCTGTCCATCCCAGCAGGTCAGAAGCCCGAGAGCTGGATGAATGCAGGTCGTGACGTCAGGTGACTAAAATTCAACAACAGGAAGATGGGACAACAAATTGTTTGTAAACACAAACAACAGACGTCAATAGTTGGGCTCGATTTTCTTAGAGAGAAACAGCAGTTCCTCTTACTGTCCATCAGCCCCAGAACCAGGGACTCACGCTAGTTAGCTTAGCACAAGGAATGGTAGTGGGCGGGAGGTGTCAGCATCAGCAAGTGGGCCATTACTAGTTTGGTTGGCTGTAGTTTGGCGGTGCTGCACCACCCTCCGCTGACTCTGCGCTGCCCTCAGCTGCAGTGGTAGCTGGAAACGCATAACCACGTCTGTAACCTGTGAAATATGTGTGACTGTACTTGTGTAAGGCTTTTTTAATTCTTAGAATTCTTCCAAGTAATACATGGACGCCTCCGCCATAGCAGGAACGCTCAGGTTTGAATAACAAGCTTCACTTTGTAGAACAACAAAGACAAATTGTTTTACAGAAGCGGAAAGATGCAGAATCCAGTGTGGCGAGAGCGTATTCAGCCTCGAGTATTAACTGAGATTCTGATGTTTTGAAGCTCTGTGTGTTCCTCTTCAGGAGCAATGGCGCTCTACAAGGTCTTTGGCTTGTCTCACACTCGACAGCCCCATTCAAAGCATTTAAAACAGCTTCTGACATTTTCATCAGCACAATAACAGATGAAGGATGTTTTCCCTGAGTGGAGGACTTGATGTTACCCTGCTTTCAGTCCTCCACGTCACCAAGCCCTTGGATAAACATTAAATTAAACATTAAAGAGTGAGCATGGTTTCACTCCACACGATCACTTTGATTCAAGGCTTTTTAAGACATTTAGAAAGCAGAGATGTGTGACTGTACGACATGTAGCTGGTTAGGTAGAGCAACTGTTTACAACCCTGTTGATGTAAATAAAGACAGAGGTGAGGAGACGTGAGATCGAGGCTCTACTAGCATCGCTGTGCAATTACGCCCACCACCACTCGAGCGTCAGGTCACATCTGTAAATGAATCCTGCTTCTAAACTCTGCCGATGACCCAGGGTTACGTCAAAGGCCGTAGTTTGCCTTCGTTTATTCGTCTAGAAAATGTCAAACCTCTCAAATCATCTATGCCAAGTGAACCTGATCATTTTCGCTCCTCTTAGCGTTTCAGCACATTCAGCGTTTTGAAAAGACTCTGATTCTCATGAGAAATAAGATGATTGTCAGCTCATATCTTGACTGTGGGAGTTTATGGACAAAATAATAAAATAAATCACATTCATAAAACCCAGCAAGATAAATAAGAAATACAGAACGTTACCAAATTCAGTTTCTTTTCCAATGTCAAATTTTCTTCCTTTTTTTGGGTTCATTCTACTTTTCACGGTGAGAGGGAGTGAAAGTGTTCATTGACTCAGCGGCGTCTACTTCTGAGGGTCGGATTATTAAAAAGTCAAGTTCAGCAGCAGAAGCTGAGATGTGCTGGTTATAGCTTCCTCTACCTTTCTGCTCCGTAACATGGCTGCGTGTCAGAAACGTTTAGCTACAAACGTACAGTTTGTACGTACAGCTACAGTGCAGCATTTCTGTCTCCATCTTCTGGCAGTGGCCGGTATCACAGCGCCGCAGTCTCCGCCTACTCTGTTGTTACTGTTGCTGCTAAAACAGGAGATGTATTGTTTTTTTTGAGTGTCGCACAATGCAGAAGTGGATAACAAAACAATGCAGCATGCATTCAAGTTAGCAGAGGACTAACAGGAAGTAGCACGCGCTGGTGCTCTGTGTGCTTCCTCCTGGCAGCGCCGGAGTATCGCCTTTGAGGAGAGATTTACCTGATGGCAAAGAGCTTTGTGGCAAGAATTGCTTTGACAACAAATTTTGAGGGTGTCCATTTATATAAACATGACGCACTTGTTGGCGTACCGACCCCTCGACCCCGGGATCCTACATCCTCCAAAGAGCCCCTGATAGCCTCTTTAGGTGAACCCGTCTCTCCGGGGAAACACCCTGGTCTTTCGAACGCCACCAAACCAGACAAGAAAAGCGAGATAAATCTCGTGTTCTGACAATGTTTTACACTCATCACAGGTCAAACTGAACTGCTGATGTCAGAGCAGCACACACACACATACACACACACACATCCTGTCAAAGCAGATTTGAGGTGCACGGTCGAGGGATTAACGCCGCAGCATCATCATCATCAGGATGTTTACAATATAATAGCAGTGCAGCGCTCCGTCGCTGTGTTGTGGCTCCAAGAGGATAAAGTTCATTCTTTCTTATCGAGGCTGTAATTCTTGATAGCCATGCACACATCTGTCAGCGGCTCCATTTCTCCGGAGGATTATCTGACCAGCCACGATATGAGACGCTGCTGCTACTGTAGAGGAGTTTATTGGTCCGAGCGAGATTCCCCCTCCTGTGGGTGATTGTTTGGCATCGTGGAAAAGTGGCAACAGGAGCTGATGAGGCAGCTGCTGTCTGGAGTTTTTGCGTGTTTGAGGGAGATTTATCCTTTAAGAGTTATGTAAGGAAAGGGATTTTACTTTACGAATCAATGACCCTATTTTCTTTCGATCACCTGCGGGGTTCTAAAAGGTAAACAGCCTAGAGAAGATCACTTATCACAAAAGCCGTTGATTATTTTTGGTGTCATTCTTAAGTAAAGGGTTAAAGTCAGCAATGTCTTTCGTGCCATTTGGTAAAGTATGAGGTGATTTATTGTTAAGATAAAAGTAATCATAAAAACCCTTAAAACAACCATATCAAATATAAGTTAAGGAAGATTGTGAGAAGTTATAGTTCTTAAGAGGATGCTTGGCGCCACGTGAACAAGCACCAGATCAGTGTGATGATGCACGTGAGGGTTTGTTCATGGGGACTTCAGTTGTAGTTTGCATCAAGGCTCCATTAGCTTGAAGCTAAAAATATACACATGACTGGCTCTTTCTGCATTTGGGTTAAGAACTCCACTCTGAGCTCCCTGCGTTATTAGCAACTAGCCGCTGCGCCACCTCTTCATGTCTGGAGACGTCAGTGAATCCAAACGTGGTGACAAAGGCCAGCGTGCACTTGAATCTCTGCAGGACTCCATTTAGGCGTGTCTGCAGTCAGGAGCCGGACTTTGCTCTCTAACATTTAAACAGGAATATGAATGAAATATTCACTAAGGAAGTCATGCAAACATGTCAACGGGATTCATCTCGCATGAAGAACAGAATTATTGAAAACCTACATAAACATCGTCAGTGTGTCTCTTTGTTCTAGGCTATTTTAGGTAATTTCTCCAGCGATGTTTGTCAGAGGCAAAAGGTTTAACCTTAAAAATAGAGATTCTGAATGCTTCTGTTACCAGGCTGTACACACACTGTACACACACACACACACACACACACACACACGCACGCACGCACGAAGCCTTTGCTCTCCACCTGGTCTGAAATTATAGTATCAGAGGCTAAATAGACGCCACATTCCCTCACCGCTGTCACTCTGCAACCAAACGCTGTGACTCCTGTACAGACACGAACCAGCAGACGGCCGTGGTGTGTAGCAATGTTGTGACACAGAGAGCAGAGATAATGGTCCAACACCTTCCCAGCAATGCTTCCTCTGACCCAATAAAATCATAAAAGGCCTCTCAGGCTGTTTCCCTCTCTTTCAGCGTCTCTTTGAACTGGCGTGACACTGAATGCAGCCGAGGAGACGGCAGACATGACAGTGTGAACAGCAACAGTCTGGCACTAGACATCATTTTACACCCGCGCTGCAATTCACAGTTTAAAGCCTGCAAGGAAATATTTTAGGATGATGGGCGGATTATCAATACGTGTGCCGAATGTTAAAAGGTGATTTGGCACTTCATGGTAGCTGACGGGGTTAGCATCAAAATGGCGGCGGATCAGATGTGTGGGAAGGTCTCGCCAAGGCGCGAGGTACATAGTGGGTACTTGTCACTCCTCTCGCAGGAATAAAAGTGAAGCGATGCCAGCGGTGAAGGGTGAGACAGAAATGGAACGGGCAGAGCGAGAGGGGAGGGCCATGTTTTCACAACAAGCTTGAATGGAAGCACATTTACTGTAACACAAAGACGTAAATGAAAGCCTTTGAGCGACGGAGACGTGTTTGACCAAAGAACGCAGAGAAACCAGCAATTTTGCGATTCTTCTTTTGAGGGTTTCCCTGTGTCCGGGGTGGAGTGTTGGGGGGTTTGTGGCGCGCTGGAGGCTGAAGCAATCTGGGTCTCAAGCACATCTAAGGTTGGGCAATTAGTTCCAGTGCCACTATTAATGTGCTGAAGGGGCGCGCTCGGCAGGGGGTCGAGGGCTCAGCTCAAAGGGCTTCGGTCCTCGCTGGGAGGAGGGGGGGGTGGATATGGCCAACAAAGGTGGGGGTCAGGACCTCAGGGCCATGTGAAAGCTGTACTATGTCCACTGACCTCTGTACAGGCCCCGGCGCCGCACCTCCGCCTGGCGACAGCCACTCAGGCCTTTACAGTTCTGACTGTTAACCATAAAACGATCATTTCACCGAGACCTCCGTGTTGGTTCCTGAGCCGCCGAGGTTATCGCAGTTACGAAAGGATTTTTGTTTTTATTCTGATCAATTATTTTAAAACAAGGATATGACATCATGGCGGCGTGTATAACATCAACCAGAATTCAACAACAAATGAGATGATGCTCGATGGTCACTGCCAATTTTCATCTGTTTTGAAAAGATTCAAAAATAGCTGAGTTACATTTAGCATGCTTTTTTATTTCCCCGGCACTCAAGGGCAAATTAAGAATTATTAGAAGAAAATCTGCGAACCAACAATCCAGAGAGACCAATAATTATTCTAAAAATCAGAATGGATATCGGCCCAGACCTTCACTAGCGGGTCAAGCCCAGACACTCTAAGATAATAATTTCATTTAAATGTATTTCTTTAATAGAATCATCCATTCAAAATGCCGTTTACATGCTTAAAGGCAATGGATGAGCAAGGACACGCCCCCATTACATCATGACAGTGGAGTATCCCCCTGGAATCAAAGCATTTCCATGTTTTCCATGTTGCTGCCGTGGTATATTTTTGCTAATTATGTCAAATTCTGTCCCAGTGGGATTAATGGCCTTCAATGGTCCAACCCAGACTGGGATGGTCCATGCGTCTTGATTTGATTTTCGTTTACTCACTCGATCAGGTTGAGGTCATCAGAAACCATTCAGTTTTCCTCTGATAAATACATTTTTACGTTTACATTTCAAAAACACAAGTAAAGACAATCCTTCTCAGTAGACGTTCCCGATTCACCTCCCTGGCACAACATGAGCAGAACTCTGAAGCTGCTCTGGAGTTCAGCTTAGATTATCATTATTATTATTATTATCATTATTATTATTATCATCGTCATTATTATCATCATTATTATCATCATTGTATCAAAATATTAGATGCATTTAGGCCTGTAACCCCATGTGTTAGTGATGAACCCACAGCGATCCTTTAGACCATGTAAAGACTGATCTGAGCCAAACTTGATGGATGTGTGACACGGGTTGTGTTCATGAGGAGCTGGTATTCCTCCCAAGTTTCCTGCAGCTCCTGATTTGGTCTGCAAACACACCACAGCTGTAACGGCATGAGCGAGAGGACTGGCAGGTCCCCCCGTCTCCCAAGCTTTGGCACATTCCCCCATAAATGTCTTAAATCTTTCGTGGATTATCAAACTTTCCCATTTACTGACAAAGCAGTTACGCAAGACGACGACCCAGTTTATTCATCCACTTCTTGTGAACTTTCCAGTTTGTGAGTGGGAATTGCAGAGCGTCGACTCCACCAACAATGACCAGATCATCAGGCGCAGGCAGTGACCAATCAGACGGCGTATTATTGGTATTAAGGCCTCGCTCCAGCCTCCACGCCACCTTGACAACCAGCCCTCTCCTGAGCTTTTGATCTCCTCTGTAATATGTCAAGGGTGTTTAGAGGACAGAGAGCTCCACGCACGCAGAGGAAATGTGATGTCGGCGAGCCCTCTCGCACCGCCGCTGTGCTCTCTCATCCGCTACTTCTTACCACTTTTTTTGCATCTTTTTTTTCTTCCCTCTTTCTCTTTTGAGCTGAAAAATGTCAGCGGGACTTTTGCCACCGTCTCATTTTTAATGCGAGCTGCACTCAGTTGCCGTTTCAGACGGATGAATGAGGACAGCGCCGAATGCCAAACGCTCGCCGAGTTTGAAATGTGGCTCCTCAAGGCCCATCAGGATGTTCACTTGTTTGAATTAAATAAATGATTCCACCTCAAACAGGCGACGAACTGATGGATGAGAAACGCACGCCTTCTACATCTGCCGATTTATTTTCCTGGATGGCGAACCTGACCATGTGAATTATCTTTTTTTTTTTTTTTTTTTTAGGGGGGGGGACATCTGAAATCCTGACTTCTTCATCTTCCAAACCTGTTAAATTTTATTTTTAGTTGAAAAAAGTTTTTTTTTTTTTTTACAATTACTCCTAATTCCATAAAGTTCTATTTTACTGTATGTTTGAAAAATTAAATTATTCCAACACATTTTGACCAAAAATTCCAACAAAAATCTCTTTTTTTCCTTTTAGGTGCAACTACAAAACACTTTATTTGAAGGGGTGAAGAGGAAGAAGGCTGGAAGGTTCAACATTTTAGTCTCCAGGTACCAAGCACGGTCAGTGTCATACTACGGTACATGTTACTGAATTATTATACCAGCTGTTGAACTCAATAGAAATGCATCTTATCTTATAAGGGGATCATATTTTTACACGGGAAATATTCTTTGATGTTAGCTGTTAAATGCGTGGATGAATAAGTAATAAACCACCTGGACATTCATGAGAGGCGGTGGACTTCCTGGTGACGCCGCCTGGCTGCTGCGCTTCTGCACCTTCAGTGTTTACGCATTCTGTTTGTCGCTTGTGTCGTTTTGTGTTGACTGTTGTATGTAAATGTTCTTGCTGATGTCATCATTGCAGTAGGAAAATGTTTGCAGCTGAATTTACCTTGAACAGGAAATTCAAATGCTGTTTTTTTCACTGCTTACATGCTGAACAATCTGCCGTTTCCCCTTTTGGGCACTTTTCATTATTAAGTACTATTAAATATATTTAGGAACTTGATGAATCAACGCTAAGTCAGCCGTGGTCGACGATTACGCTCCTCCACAGGCTGCATAAAAGGTCAGAAGTACAATTAATGTCCATTTAAATTTTGTGTAAAAGCCGAGTGAGTGACGTAGGCCCCGCCTCCTCCTCCTCCTCCGATTGGTCGGCAGTTTCCAGTGCTGCGTCTGCGGCTCGGCGGGCTCGGCCAAAGCGCTGACCACTAGAGTTTGACAGGAGCCTTTTGTGTTCTCTCTGGACAATAGGGGTGAGAGGTGGGGGGTCAACCAAAAACCCTTACCCCCGCCACCGCACCCCGCTTCATCTGTAAAGTTCTTGCCTGCTGACCTTTAACCCCTACTGTCATTGTCCAAGTAAAAATAATAAAATGTGTTGGGGCCAATGAATGCCTGAGAGGCTGCTGTCTTTATTGTAAGTCTTTGCCGGCTTTTCCCTCCGTAGCCGGACGTTTGACACCAAGATTATGGCCAGATTAGAGTTCCGGCCTCTGGCAGATGGTACCAGGTCTTCCCCGTGCGAGGCAGAACCTGGGCTGCTTCCAGTGTCTTAATGAAACCCAATAAACAGGAACTGGGTTGGTAATGAATCGTGTACGATTAAGATAAAAGCATTAACTCCACCGCTTTAGTAGCGAGGAGAAATACTCAGCGTTTTAGAGTTGACCATAAATAGTGAGGCGTTGAGTTGAGCGTCTGAGCACGTCACAGGAGAACCAGGATGTCCTGACTGACTGAAGCATCAGGTTACAGTGTGTGCCTGTGCGTGTGTGTTCTTGTGGGTTCTATAGCGGGTCACCTGTGTTCTGAGCCTATGTAGGTCACTGAGCCACTTCAGGACAATTGAAACGAGCTCGCAGTCATTATTTGTTTTGTGATGTTGTCACTTTTTCTGACGCCGACGCCCGCGTAAAAACAACGAGTAAATAAACACCCAGAAGTCTTTGTGCTCTTTGTAGACGATTCCCACTCAGACCAGTTTCACCCCCCCCCCCCCCGACTGTTGGAGAGCGAACCTGAAACGGCGGCAGAACTCTGACATCCTGTCGCCTGCTGAATGGCAGCGACTGGTAAACCAAAGTGGTATCAAAATTAAGCCCCAAATCGCTTTGGTATCGACCTATCAAACAAAAACTGAACACAAATCAAAACACTTTCCTGTCATCAATAACTGATCGACACTGAGATCAATACCCAAATACATGACAAAAAATGTACTGATTCAAAAATATTTGTGACTCATAAACATCCTCTTAGCAAATGAGAAAGTTTTTTTTTTTTTGCGCCTGGTGGGCGGGGCTTATGCACGGTTCACATCTCCAGGTTGACCAGGTGTCACTCTAATCAAGACCGACCAATAGACAGGGATCTCATGCCTTTCTACATAAGTCCCGCCCACAAGATGCAGCTAAATACATTTGAAATATGAGCTAACACTTTTCCGTTCGCAAGTTTATTGCAAGAAATCTTCTTTTTGACTTGTAAGAGTCGAAAGTTCGGCTTCGAAACGATGCCCTTGGTTGCACAGCTGTTTGGTGTTTGTGTGTTTCAGTCTCAGCCCATCTTGAAAATCCTACCTCCCACTCAGCTGTCCTACCTTCGTTTGTATCACTTTTACACCCTAGTTAGATTCACTTCGGTCAAATAGTCCATAGCTCAAACTTGGTTTGAGTTGGAAAACCAGAACCTCGACCTCCAGCTGAATCCTTTGGTCTTCTTTCTCCAGAAGAAACCAAACGTTTGTGATGATCCGGACTGATTCCACACTCAAGTTCAACAGTTTGATTTATAGCAAATACGTTTGAGTGTAAAATGTTCACATGTCCCAGACGTGTGCGTGTGTGTGGTAGTCATCATTGCTGCCTTTCACTCTGAAGCCTTTCTGTTTCCTCTACGAAGCAGCAAACCCCCCAACCCACAGACAAAAGTCAGTTCTGTAACCCCGGCCTCCCCACCCCCCGTGCTCTTTGACCTATAGTGGAGGCCTGGCTGAGCACAAACAGTGGTCGTCCCCTGAAGACCCCACCACCACCCCCCAGCCACCGTGGGCTCCTGTTTCACTCAGCCAATGAAAAGGTCTACTGTAAATAACAGGGGCTTGGTTGACCCCAGCGTTTATCTGAGCCTAAGACCCCTGCATCCATCCTACTGTATCCCGGCCCGCCACTCACAATAGGCTCTCTCATGGGTGTTAGTCGGTGGGCTCTTTCCCCACAGTACCCTCTCCCAATAGGGATTAGAAAAAAAGAAGGGCCCCTGTCAGGTCCTCCAAGGGGGTCAACCCCCTCCAAACCAGCATCACAACCCCATCAGACAGACACTTTAGCCTTTGTCCCTGTGGGAGACATGGGAGCAGGGAAGGAAGGAGAGAATGTGGAGGCGGAGCTAAAGCCTGAGACCAATCACTCCCAACACCACCACAGCCGCTCACTCATGTTCACTCTTCTTTCACCATTGCAGGTGCCACTTCGACTGAAACATGCAATGCAGCACCGGAACAGTTCTTGGCTCATATAAAATCCACATCGGTTTCTTTGAGTCAGCAGTAGAACCACGGCGGTACGCCCATCACATCTGAGCACAACACGCCACACCAACAACTTTCAAAACAGAGCTGCGTATCGACGTCATGGCTGAATGTCAGCACAACATAGAATGTTGTCAGTTACATCTGGAGGCCTCCAAATATGCCTGAACAATTCAAACTACTCAAAACAACTGGAGGGAACAAGTTACTGTCTGGTTCCCTGGTGGCCTCAGATCTGGAGACGAGCGCTAAATTACCTCCCACTTTCATCCGGAGATCTGGGGTCTCTTGTAGTCGGTGGGTTCTATGAAGAATACGAGAGCGGGAACGAGAGGCGGCCATGAAACATCTTCACCGTTTCGCCACGGCCGTTGGCTACCCGGCACTGCTGTGTGAGTGTGTGTGTGTGTGTGTGTGTGTGTGTGTGTGTGTGTGTGTGTGTGAGAGAGAGTGAGAGAGAGAGAGAGAGAATGAAAGAGAGTGAGGAGAGACGGTCGAGAGACCCAAAGAGATAGAGAGGAAGGTTTCGGGTCAGAGGCTAAGTGAAATATATCCTCACTCGGAGGCATGCAAGAGAGAGGATGCAGGAAGCTGAGGGCCAGAGATAAGGGCGCCGACGTGGCCGATAAGAACCCAAACACCTGTTAGGAAGCTTGAGCTGCTCGCCTCAGACCAACACTCACAGGACGCAATAAACCACGCGGGAAAGGAAGAAAATGAGAGAATACAGACAAACCCATCAGAGAGAGAAAACTGTAATCGGCTTTTCCTCTCCTAAAGGTGGGAGTGAAGCTGCACGTATGACGAGGATAGAAGCCATCCTGTCTTACACCGCAGCTAATGGCATATGGCGGGAGCCCACAGCATCATTTGTAAGGTCAGCGGCGAGACAGGAGTGGCAGAAATGATGCTGTTTGAGTCATGACATGTCAGAGCCCCCCGCCTTAGTGATCAGTCCAGGAAATGGAATGGCTTTTTTTTCCTCTTCTTTTACTATCCCAGTCTCGCCGTTCGAGGCCCAGGGACAAACAGACGAACACAAAACAATCTGGAAGCGGTCAAGGGAGACCTTGGAGATGCCTGACAGCAGGGCCGTAAACATGAGAGACGGCGTTCATAATGTGTCACAGGAGAAATCCGCCTGCTGATTATGGCGGGAAAACTGAAGTGACGATCAGCGAACAATGACGTTAATTAGCATCGCACGTCTACCTTCCAATCAAAGGCATCAGCATCAGCTGATGTTCAATCAATTCCATCTTTTCTTTTCTGAAAATGTTCTCGTGGGTTGCAAATCTAGCCTGCTGGCAGTATCAAGGTCATGTGATCAATAATAGTTCTGTATTTAAGCCAAAGGAAAAAAGAAATCAGTAACAAGAAATATTCACCATCGAGCTCAAGAGGACGACAGAATCGAACGCAGGACTACGTGGAAAACAGGTTCACATTTCAGATGCGGTGGTTTTGATTCAAGACGTTTGGACGTTTTGATGCTTGATTAGTGAACAAATGTTGAGTAAACATCATAGTCGATGCAAAATTGGCTTTGGATGGATTCATATCAGACAAACCCAGTGTGTGGGCACCCACCTTATACGAGGAGGAGGGGGCCGATCAGGACTGAGCACATCCTTGTTTTAATCGTCTCCAGAGGCTCCTTTTCCTTTGCACGATTTCTGCTGAAATATTTGATTCCTTTTTTTGTTGTTGTTATTTTGGTCTATTATTCGATTGTCAGCTGTTGGTAAATTGTTATTGATTACTTTCCTGGCTTTGTTGTGTGTGAGGCACTTTGGAAGAGTTGTGAAAAGCGCGTTAAATCAAGTTACCATTGTTGTTATCGTCTGACTTCACTCAGGAATCAGTTACCTCGGTAACAACGTGTTACCTCGATAGTCTGACGCTGCTGAAGCCACAGGACGGAAACTGAAAATAAAAACCATCCTGAAACCAACACATGGTCACATGATCCACCGAGATCAAATCTGATGACCAGACTGCGGGCTGCTGACATCATTATGGGTTTGGCTTTTATTAGCTGGATGACACCAAAGGAAGATTTTTTTCAACCTTCAATTTGCAAAGACTTTCATGCAACAGGATGTAAACATCAGGAGGGAGGAGTCGCAGATCGCCGCAAGGCTTCACGTCCTGTCTGTAAGACTAAACTGAGGGCTTAAAAAGTGCCACACTGTGTACGGACAAATTTGTGCACCAGAACATTTCCTGAATGGCGCTGGTAGGTCACCGACTGAGGCACCTGTGGCGCTTCAGTTTGGGCACATTTGTCTCGTTCCAAACGCTGATTTCTGCGCCACGGCGGCCATCATTTAGCCATCGGTTCTTTATTTGACAAACATATATTTACATTCACCCGCTGAAAAATCCGTGTCAGGGATAATTTCTTTCAAATATTTGATTCTGGTTGGATGCACGTTAAACAAACATGGCATCCAAACAGTTCTGCTTCCTTTACAGTTTAACTTCATGGCTAAATAAACCCACACATAAACACGAATTCTAACTGTCATTATTACGATGCTAAACTAAACTGCATTAAAGGTGCTCTTTGAGAGGGTACAAAAAGGGGAATTATTCTGTTTGCTCTCACTTGAACAGTTTTATTTCATTGTTGCTGTTGGCAGTGAGACTGACAGTTTCAACCAAACGTTGAAGCCTAACAAGTCGTGTGAGTGAGCGAATAAAAAAAACAGGAACTGGTTCATAAAACGGATGAAAAGTCAGTGAAACACCGTCACATTTGGAAACTCACCTCCAGCTGTATTTGCATTTATTCCAACTCTGTGCTCAGACATTGTTGCTCCTCAAACTGACAAATCTCCCTTCAATTGAATCTCCCCCCCCCCTTGGCGTGAGAGGGGGCCGGCCTATCCATCACCAGCTCTCTGCCTCCGGTAATCTCTCTGGGCGTCTTCGGTCAGCAAATACATAAATCAATTATGGTTTTAAGCTTTATGCCATGATTTACCCAACTGATCCCTCCTGGATTACAGTGCAGCTTAAAACGTGTCGGCCGGCGCTAAAGCCCAGAGTCGCCTTGACATTCACGGAACTCCTGCCTCCCCGAGCGGCGTGTCAGACGCCACCAGCGAGGATGTAAGGGCATGTTCACTTCTGGTAAATACATTTACATTTCTTTGATTCGGAACACTTGTAGCTGAATATTTTCAGAGAGATCAGAGACTAAACTGTGAGGGTTTTTAAATTCACGCATTAGAAGTTTGACGTATAACTCAAACTAGTACAGTTTATGGCCTCCATCCAGCTACAGCGGGGGGGGGGGGGGGGGCATCAAGACCATGTCAGTCAGCAAGAAATTAGAAAAGCAAACCATCATTTTAAATCAAGACTGACTTCACTAAAACTCTCCGTCCTCACAGGCGATCATCATCACCCATCACCCACTTCTGACAGTGGTGCTGACCAACGACTCGCTCGGTGCCTAGAAAAACACACTGGCATTTTCCGTTGCCACCGGGTGGCGCTGTGAAGAATCTGACCCGGAGCTGAATGGATTCTCCCTCCCATTTAGAACTTTACTTTCTATGTCATCGAAGAAAAACCTGAGAACACTTAATAATAATCCAGAAAAACAGATGATCATTTTTAAAGGTGTAGATTTATCCTAAAATCTGACTTTAAAAGTTTAAATTATTATGGACATTTATATCTCATCATCGCAGCGTTTGTCACTGGCATTATTCCCGTCCACATATCAAACCACACGTCATTGAGGACGACTTAGCATTTAAGCTATTTAACAGCAGAGTAATGAGCCTCATAAAAGGTACATTAGCACATTAATCGTACTCCAGCTAACATCAGCTAACACCAGCCTAGCGTCCACCTGTTGGAGCTCGCCGGCTCTCAGGTTCTGAAGAGGAGGATTAAAAGCTGGCGGTGCTGCTCTCGCCTCACTTTCCTACCTGAGAGCTCTTTTGTGACAGGTGACGGTGGAGAGAATGGGGGTAATTTTTATGACCAGCTTCTTAGCGTGCTGCTATCACTCCATTGGGGCCCCTTTCCAATCTCTGCTGAACCATTCAAGTGGCAACAAAGGGGCTAATTAGAAGCTCTCTGGCTGCAGCCCGCGCAGGCCTCTGGTTTGATACTTCCCAGGGAGGCTCGGGGGCCTCCGAGGTGGCAGTGGCAGCGTTTTCACACACAAACACACACACAGGACGTTTGTGAGCACACTCGGGCTGGCCCTTTGGCTCTCGCACATTTGCTCATTGTGGCTGTCCTCCCTCTGGTCTGCCAGAGCGATAGAACCAGAGAGGGGGAACCGACACATTCTCTTTCATGTGGCGGGGACCTGGAGAAGGGATGCTAATGGGATATCGATGGGATTAGAACCCGGAGCATTCAGGACCAGGAGGGCAGAGGCAGGGTTCTATGAACTAGAAACTAAAACCCACTCGGCTTTAAGGCCAGATCCTTCTAATTCTTTTGACTTTTTTCTTTTCCGTAATCGTAGCGATGCCTTGGTACAGTAAGTCCAGGACACAGAGGTCTGAATTCACACAGCAGCTCCTGGCGGTGGTGATAGACATCAGGGAGTTAAAGCTGATAACACATTAGCATGTCACCTGATAACCAGCTGTAAGCGCTGCCCCCCCCCCCGAACTAAACAAAACACGGACACACAAGGCCAACTTCCAGTATATTATGTTATATCCTTATCCCTCCCTCCAGACCACAAGGCCCCCGTGGAGACAAAAGATAGGGGCCTCCGTGTGTGTGTTTCATAGCAGCCGCTGCCAGACCGCATCAGCGAAGGCCGTGTCTGCTCAGTGGCAGCTGGTCACACCAAGTCAAGCTGCTAACTTTTATTGCACAAGCACCTCCCTCCACGCTTATCTCATAGTGGAACAGGAGGGAGCGCAGTGTTGCAATCCCCTCAAAATAAGCCACAACATTGCTGGACTGCCTGACAATAAAGTACTAAGGGGTGTGTGTGTGTGTGTGTGTGTGTGTGTGTGTGTGTGTGTGTGTGTGTGTGTGTGTGTGTGTGTGTGTGTAGTTTGTCTGACGTGATGTAGCCCCCTGTGTTAAGTCCTTAATCGATACATCTCCCTACCCTGACAGTGAGGACAGAGCCCAGATCTGAGATCAGAGCGATGGCGGTGTAAATCTTTACGGTTCAACCAGAGCCTTTTAAAGCCTGTCTATAATTGGGCTTCAGCCAGCAGCTGCCTCAGCTGCAGCGCTCACAGTGGAATCGGTCAAAGCTCCAGTTCCTCAGGGGCATAAACAAACGCCGCACTTCCAATAAGGGCAGAAAGCACCTGTGTGAGGATAAAGAGACTGGCAGCATGGCGGAGTAAGCCCTCCGCTGTTGTCTGCCGTTGAGGTTTTTCTTGGAGAGGTGTTTTAGTCAAGAGGCTTTTTGTGCTTTTGGATTATTACAGCAACATGTACTGTACCTCAGAGTGCAAGCCGGGGAGACTTAGCTCACTGAGTGATTTCAAATAGAGGGTAATCCACTGCTATGTAATGGATGCTTTGTTGTCAGACTGCTTTCAGGAAGCAGGAAGGATCGGGAGCTTACTTTAGTTTTTCTACTGCAGACCAGCACTAATGTTGGCCTGCTAGACTAGGACAATAGAGCAAATGTACCCTTTCCTTGAGGGAACTACTTCAGAGCCCTAATATACTCAAAAATAGAAGCACAAACCCAAGAAGAACGTGTCCTCTTAAGGACGGAGACGAACTCCAAGCCAACACAATTTCAGCAGGATTTTGTCTGTCTGTTGTCAAATGGCCGTCACACATGTTGGAGATCAAATCTCAGGACTCTCTCGCCCAACATGTTGCCTATAATGGCACAAAATCCACATCGGGACGAAAAGGACCGCGGGGAAGGGGGGGTGCATGATGACCGGAGAGGGTGGAGCATCGGCAGCAGTATACGCTTCAGTTTTACTATGGCGTTGGTGGAGGAGCTTCTCTCTTCTCATCTGATTCGAAATTTAATCTCATGCAATTACATTTATTTTTGACGCTGATATTTTCTCATGCTCTGTCTTGAATCATTTATACGTGTGACCTCAGCAGTCACTGGCGGCGTGACCCTACAGAAAGGAAGCAGTGGTTAATGGTTGATGGTTGCAGGGAAACAACGACACCGGCTTCACCTCGACGCGCAGCAGGACGTATGCATGTGCATATACCGTTATCACCTGCAGCAAACGCTGCTGCCTGCTATCTGGGCTCAATCTGCTCTTGGTTCACTGAGGAGCAGTGCCAAGGGTTATCTGTCCCACTCTGATATGCATAGATAAGGGCCTCGGGCCCGCTGTTTAAACACCTGGAGCTCGGGTTATTAGAGCGCCCTCAGTCCCCCTTCGCCACAAAAGGAGAGGAAATGGAAGCGTGATTGCTGGCTGCTGCTGAGGGGAATGTGAGTGAAAAGTAATGAACACAAGAGCACGGGGGGGGGGGGGTGCTTACAGCACTCTCAAGCTCAAAATATGGATCAATAACAAAAAAATAATAGACAAAAGAGGAGCAGGATTCATCGATTCCTGCTCCCCAAAACCACTCTTAGCATTGATGGCTATCATTAATGTTTAACTGCTACATGCTGCTCCTCTCAAACAGCTTCTTTTCTCACTTATGTGATGTACATTACAGCAAGGGTCAGTCATTTGCATGAGAATGGACGATTAAGGCAAAGAGATAAACCCAAGGCTAGTTCCTGTGAACTGGATGCTGTGTTTGGAATACCAAGCAGCGGAGGAGTTTTTATTTTCTCAGCCCCCTCCCCTCCCCCTCCCCTTCACTCCTGTATCATGTATTTATTTTCCCAATAATCACTCATGTTATATTCCCAGTGCAAGGGTTACTAAAATATTACTGTAATCTTGTCTCTCTAAAGATGCAACCGCTCTCACCCTTGGCTCCAGTTAAGAAATAAATCCTGGGCTGGTAAGTGGGTGATGGAGAGGAGGAGGACTGCTGGAGGAGAGACGCATCACATTGCTGCAAATCATAACCTGACGTCTCACGCCAGCTTTTCTACTGGATCCTTTCTGACTCCTCAAAGTTACGGTGACACTTCACCCAAATACCATCATTCGTTTATCAGCGAGATGCTGTAAGATGTCTAGAATTCATTAAGGGACATCTTACAAGAGCCACACGCACTTGGAGGCTACCGGAGGCCAAAGATTAACAACAGCAAAACTACACAAATAAACCACACAACATTTGAGTCTCGCGGGATGGACGTGGTCATGGCAGCGGCACCGCAGAGAATTATGTGTCCGCGAGCGTGGAACTGATTATTCAGGGAGTTTTTAGCTCCAATCAAAGTGTTTGTGGAACAGTGAGCGCATGTGATTATGCTGGATGATGCACTTGAGAGTGATTTGCAGCAACAGGTACGACGCTCCTGCTCTCTGGATGCAGATGGAAGATTCAATGAACTCCACACTTCTAACATTGAATATTTGATCAACAAATGATCATTTTTGGCTCCTGTGTCACTTTCATTGTGTACACATTTATTCAGGTGTACTTCAGCAGACCCCAGTTGTGGAGCCAATATATGTGTGTTTTTTAAGATACGATCCAGGACAGAGAATGAAAGAGAGCGGAGACAAAACCTGTACAGGAAGTGGGAGCTTTCATTTTAACATGGGTGCACACACACACACACACACACACACACACACACACACACACACACACACACACACACACACACACACCTCACACCGGTGACCTGCACCACATCTGGAAAAAATTACACTCATGTTTGACTTGACCTGCCTGCACCATGTGAACTCTGCCAACTTTTTTTAATGTGTTTGTTGCAGCAGCGGCGGTGACCCTGACACAGTGGCTGCAGGGAAATGATGTGTAATTAGTCAAAGGGAACACGACTCCACTCGTCTGAAATAAAACATCTTGTATTCACATGAAAAGAGTCAGAGACTTGACATGCGGGGAGAGAGAGAGGGAGAGAGAGAGAGAGGGAGAGACAGAGAGAGAGAGAGAGAGAGAGAGGAGTGCTATCAAATGAGGCACACTGGAGCTTGTGAGGACACAAGAAGCGTTGGAATTACCCAGCAGCTCGCAGAGCTTTCATGTGTAGATGGCAAAGCAGACAGTGCATGATGCAATGTTTGATTTCTACACTTCAGGAGGCTGTCAGGACAGTGCGTAAAATATTAAACAGTGTCGTGTCGGTGTATCAACCAGTCTAAATTAACCCATTAGTATGCTATGGGGTAGAGCGTGAAGATCAATGCATGAAACCGTTTGGAAATCTCCTTTGATACAAGATTTCCCAGCTTGAGCGAATTGATGAAATTCCTCTTGAAACACAGGCAACCATTTCACACGCCAGACTTTTCTCAAGACAGAGACTGGTGTAGTCTGTCCTTTAACATGCTGAGCTACGTCTCTGCATCTTAAGCAGATGCTAGTGTTATTTCAGACCCGTTAAAAAATGTGTTTTTAAAGACTCTCAGTGTCGCTCCACGCAGACATTCCCCTTTTTATACAATGAATAATGAGCACTTGTCATGAAGCCCAAACAAAAGTGTACACTGTCAGAAGTAAAACCACAGCACTACAATGGTGGGTTAGACCAAACTGCTGGGCCAACACTGATAGAGATTTGTACTACTGATGTTTTTACTTTGTTTTTAATTTATATTCATTCTCCCTTAAGTTACTGGGAAACAAAATAATTCCTCACAAAAATAACTCAATGAAGTCATGTGCCAATGGGATTCAACAAGGCAAACATTGTCCGATGCTGATACGGTGCCTGAATATCTGTAAATCCCTACGACAAAGAAGGCGTGGAAATGATTCTGCAACAATCCGGAGTACCTCAGACTTTCTCATTTCAACCATCTGACTGTGTACGGTGTTTTGCACAGGTGGTTCAACCCTCTTTGACTGTGGATGCATGTAGTAGGATGCAAAATGGAAAAGAAAAAAAATACCAAGAAAAAAAATTGGGATCATTTAAAGCAGAAAGTGCATGCGCAATCCCTTCAAGGTTCAGCACAAAAGCAGTGTTTTAGCACCTCAGCACAGCCCCCAAACAAGTCAAAGATGATATAATGTTAGCATTTAGCATAATTTGTCACTTAAAATATGTAAATCAAAATGGCTTTGATTAGTAAATGTTTGTTTTTGAAACCTGCTCCATGGTTACACAGGGCAGCTCTCTCTCCTGCACAGCCGTTAGCAGCTAATTAGCATGCTTCACCCTGCTGGTCCAGTAACTCACTTCCACATAGTACCACACTTGGAACAACACACACAAAAAAATTAACTTCTGGGATCAGTAGCAGAAAATAAAGCATGAAAACTCCTAATTTTGAGTTTGTTGTAAAAGTGAACAAAGCAAGCACAAAAACACAGCGTCAGTGTTTAAGCAACTCAGCAGAAATCATCGGTTTCCACCTCCAGTCACATAAAAATGAAATTTATGTAAATTCAACATTGTGCAATGACATAAATCAATAATGTTTTTCTGTATGTGTGTGTTTTTGAAAGCTGAGCTCACTATCTGCTGACGGCTAGTTAGCATGCACCGTTAGCATAGCTATGCCATTTACAACCTACAAAATAAGATGCAACCACAATGACTGGGGCAGTCAACAGGTGTGTTTGCAGTGTTTATGTGCAGGCAACTCAATGTCATAGCATCACATCGCAAGAGGGGCAAAAATAATAGCATCTACCTGGCCACCATATTTACACCACAAGTCGGCTGATAACACAAATATGCAGAGTAACTTCACCCGGGAGTGAACGCCAGTTGTACCTTTTCACACCGAAGACACAAGCCAGAAGTGAAGCGAAAGCCTAGCGTTAAAGTTATGTTTTACAATTTAAGTGATACAGATTTGGATTTTTCCTAACAGGAAGCCTGTCATATTTGTCTTTTGCGTATTTTGATACAACAAATGCATTTCCTATCCGATCGCTCAGTGATAAACTGTCATTTCTGGACTACAAAAACAATCAATAGCTGCAGCTTTGCAACAACTTCCATACATGATGTGGCTGCACCCAAGGACTTTTCTCTTTAGGGTAAAAAAAAAAAAAATACTGTAATTTTTTTAAGGACAAAACAGGACAGATATGAGAACTGGTGTGCCAGGGCTGAGTCAGTCCAGGTCTGAGCCGTGCATACCGGCTCCAACATGAGAGGACGGGTGAGGGGGTTCAAATCCTCAAGTGAACTTTAACCATTGTGCATTCCTATTGATTTCAGCAAACAGCACAGGGTGAGAAGGCGGCCTTCGAGGTAGGAAAAAGGCCATCAGTCACAAAAACACACTGTTTGAGCAAAATCCACTAGGCTGCAATGTTCCAGAAGCCCCTCGCTGACAACATGACAAAGCAAATACACAACACACCGATGCAAATGCCTCAAAATGCAAAAGGAGAAATTTCAAAAGATGGCATTCTCTTTTATGAGGCCTTAAAGCATGATTCCCCTGGATTACTGCCACCACTCTGTCCTAAAACTACATCCATGTCCCAGGTTCAGCGCTCATTTCCTGCGCTGACTGTCAACTCAAATTATCGAGCTAATACGAGCCCTCCTTGTGCAGTTATGGGAAAGGGGAGCAGATTCGGGTCACTTTAGAGACTGTGGAATAGCTGCAGCCCACATCTCACAAGGTGCAACAAATAGTCTTCGACAATGTTACGATAGCGCTGCTGTGGGCAGTCACCTGGCCAGGCTTGGAAGCTATCAAGGAGAGGATCTAAGGATGTGACATGCCAGGCACTAGGGGTCTTGTCAATCAAAGGAAACAACATAGTGAGTCCCTGTTTCTGACATAGTTCACGTAATTATTTTGAGGCCTTGAGGCTTTCACTTTCTGTTGCAAAAGTGTTTGATTGAAGTCAAAATCTGACTAAAAGGCAAAAAACTGCCATCATTCTGAGGGTCAAAACAAGCGGGAAGCTGAAGAAAACTGGCCTTACCTGTGCTGCTCTACAGCTTCGTTATCTGGTAGTTCTGCACTGCAAACATTGCACCGCTCATGCTGGTTCCTGCCGTCTGGCTTCATCCCCACCGCCAGCTCCCCCAGCTTGCTGAAGAACTCTCTCTGGATGAAACTCTGAGGCAGGAGTCCCCCATAGGCACTGAAGTCCACAGACATAGCCAGGGCTGGAGACATGGGGAGCGCAGATGCCATGGATGCCGGCATGGACATGATGGCGTCTGATTTATGATTAACTGGTAGAGAGTACAGCGACGCTAGGTGTTTCTCCGTCATTCCAGCCATTGCTTCCAGACCCATCTGGGTGACTTCGGCTTGAGGGTCGCCCATTCCTTCATCACGGACGTAATGCAGCTCACGGGCACTGGTGATTACACTGCTCCGGGTTGGTGTACCCGGACCGTCTCGGTTCCTGTCCTCCCCACTTCGCTCACCGTTGCTGGAGCCGCTGGACTCCATGTTCTGAGGGCTTTCGTGGCCGTTGCCACCCATGTCCACTTGCATCATTTCAGTCTTGATCTCAGTGAGGTGGTGGGAGTTGCCATGGACAAGTTGCTCACCCCTGAATCCCTGCTGTAGCAGGGACTGTCCAATACTCATCAGGCTGTCCACGGCAGCCTTGGTGGGACTCAGGTTGGAGACGCTGAAGGAGGTGGAGACTGAGGGACTCTGGTTCACCATGCCAGCAACGGCGGACAGGTGGTCGGTACCTGACAGATAGAGACCCTCCATGGAATGCTTTTTGGAGTTCTTGGCTCCATTGTGGCCTTTGCGCTCGTCCTCCTCCTCTGTGCTCCCGTCATTGACGTTGACCTCCACGTCGTTCTCGTCTGACGACTGGATGGTTTCCAGGATCTTGAGGCATTGCTCCTCTAAATACTCGATCTCCAGGATCTCTGCTGCGTACAGCAGGTCGTCCAAGTCCTCCACCTTGGCCTGGAGCGTGGCAGTGTAAGCATACTCCAAAATCTGCTGAAATGTCTTTGGTGAGAGAAAGTCCAGGGTGTAATGCTGGCTGCTGCGGTGGAAGAGGATCTCGAACATTTTGCTGGTGCAGGCGAGCACAGTCCGGTGAGCGTGGAACTCCTGGCTGTCGACCATGATGACCACGTCACACAGAGTCCCAGCCAGACGCATCTGATTGGCCTTCTGTAGGAGGGCGGTGGGATGGTTGGGGTTCTGGAGCTGGATCATATCCATTTTAGTTAAATCCATTATGTTGATGAACTCCACGAGGCCGACTCATGAGGCTAGCCTTCCCCCTCAGCAGTGTTTTTAGCGGTCTTTGTAAACAAGATGAAACCTGGAGGAAAGAAGAACATCAGTAAATATTGCAGCAGTAAAATTCAAATGCAATTCTTTAAAAAAAAAAAAAAATCTGTGAAATGTACTAGAAAAGCCTCCTGATGGCAATTTTCACAAAAAAAAAATACCCATTAAGTCTGAAAATTAAAATGTCAGTTCATGTACTTTAAGTACACCATCAGTGATTTTGTAAGTGTGAAGTCACTGGAGTTTCAAATTGCAAATATCCTGCAGGGATATCACTCTCTCAGAGCTGTGGCATTGTTCCTCAGATCAGTGCTGAGTATTGACTGTAGATTTCTGAGGGGAGACGATTTGCGAGCCGTCCGACAGGCTCACCCTGCATACCAATCAGTCCCATGCACGCTATGTTAAAAACCATGTCTTCATTTGCTTATCTGACGGGGACGTACACCATTTAAACAAGTGTGAATTGAGGTGACTTCTTCTTCTTCTTTTTTATTATATTTTTTTCCCCCACCGCCGCTTTGGCTCACAAAGACTGTCAGCAGCCTTTCTGAAATTAAATAGCGTCGTATTCAGTATTCCCATCACAGACGGAGCAGAGAGCAGTGGCCAGAAATGGGTGGAAGAAGGAAAGCAAAAGCACACAATGCTGCGGCAACAAACACGCTGCTCGCCGTGTCTGATCAAGAATCATGGAAATACCACACCAACGACCGTCAGCGGATGAAGTCAGCAAGGCAACATGTTGCTCCGCCACGGCTTTGCTACTCGACCCTCCAATCAAATGTTGAAATAGTCAAAAAACAATAAAGAGAATGATTCGATATAATTAAGTTTCTGACGAAGGGAAAAGTAGATTGCTGCACTTAAAACTGAACAAACAGTTTTGCCACTAATTTACATGAATCAACAAGAGCACTGACCCACATGCAGGATGTGCAAATTGACGCCATTTTCTCTCTATTAAATCTATTTAATACCTCGGGTTATTTATAACATACTTTTCTCCCCAGCTAAATTACTTCATCTCACTCTGATATATTTTCCAAAACCTTCTAGAAAACCAACTATTTCAGCTCCCTGGAGCTCAAACACCTCGCCGGCCTTTCATCCACGTCCCAGGGCACCAGGTCCCCCCTTGGTTTTTTTTTGTTGAAAAACCATAATTCATAAAAAAGACACTTGATGCATTTTACAATTATAATCCTCCAAATTTTAGTGAAATCTCAAACTGCTGGATTAGAGCCTGACTGCCGTTCCAGTGATACGGACATGAGTTTCTTGATCTGTGCCAACTTTTTTCTTTTTTTTTTAAATAACATAATTCGGGAAAAGGCGTTGGGTGGGATTCACAAACATCCAGGTTTATTATTTCTGTGCTCCCACATCTTTCTGGACAATAAAGTTGTTGTTTTTTTTAGACTGTAAAATATCCTGCATCATTTACATACATGACGTTATGACAAAGATATTTACACGCCTGTCACAGGATTAAAAAAGAATGGTAGGTTTGTTATTTTTCTCTCCCTGCTACTGGTACAAGTTCTGGTTCTGAGATGTGAAGTGATGCATCTTTTTGGACGACTAAATTTATTGCTGAATTGTAAATTGTTCTGTCTCCTTTATCACGGATTTAATATCATAGGATGGATCAACGCAAACAAAAAGAAATCGATTTTTTTCGGCAAATATATCAGAATTTTCTTCCTCCTACATCACTTTCAGCTCGGGCCCTGAAAGCCCTCCATCAGCTGGGCTCTGGCTGCATAATTCAGCTCGTTGATAAAACGACTGGCCTTCTCGATCTCATCCAGAAATCACGGATTTACAAATTCATAAAAATTAAGAATAAAAGGAGAAGTTTGCGTGCACCTCTGCTTTCCTTCCTGTCTGCTCGCTCAAAGACAAAAACAAAACAAATAAAGAGGAAGCACCGGCAGCCTCCGGCGCCGCCGCCGCTGGTGGAGGCTGCTTTTGTTCAGGTAAAATAAATCAGATCATCGATGCGGGGAGGATGAAACCGCAGCTCCTCAGCGGCGAGCAGAGGTCACGCAGAAACCCGACATTATCTTTAGTACAGGTGCGCCAATAGCTGCGATTTATGGCCCCCTGAATGACCGCAGCTTGTTGCGCTCGGAGGTTCCAGAACAACCGAGCGACGGACCAGGCGGCTCCGGAACAACTAGTTATTAATAAAAGCAGCGCCGTGCGGGTCCAGACCGGTTTGAATCACGCACCCATTACGCAAAAACATGAAGTACATGACGGCAGAAGACACCCCCCCCCCCCCCCCCCCCAGGACAATAAGCTCACGGGGACCGACTTCATAATCAATCCCGATCACGAGTTGACTGCCGTAGCGCGAGCGGCAGCAAGAACACACACACACACACACACACACACACACACACACACACACACGGTGCAGCATCTCCTAGGAGGACAAACGCGCGAGCTGAAAGTCCACTAGACCCGGATCGCAGGTGGACTTTTGATGAAACGCTGGCTGTTTTTTTTTTTGTGGTTTTTTTGGGTTGTGGAGGTGCCAGCGCGAGGAGGCGTGAGAGAGGGGTGAGAGCAAAGGGGTAAGAGCAGACAGCCTCGATAACAAATCAATCCCCCCCCCCCCCGCATCTGTTGCTGGTCCCCCCCCCCTTTCCCCCCCATCACCACCGCGCCAGCAGATTATTGGGAACCGATCAACTGTCAATCAATGTCGCGGCGCGCGAGTGCTGAGAGTAGAGACCCCGGCGCTGGTCGTGATGTCATCACGGCGTCTGGAGCTGTCAGACACCAACAGCATAATATCACATCAAATTTTCTCTCCCGGAGAGCCACATGGAGCCGCGGCGGCGTCATACGTTTGTCTGGCCGCAACTCCGTGTCCTCTGCTGGGGAGAAGGTGGAGAGGGGTGAGGAGGAGGAGGAGGGAGGAGGAGGAGGAGGTGGGGGTTACGTCAACCTTTACATCTCCACCGTATATGCAAAACTTAAAAAAAAACACCTTGCAGCTCAACCGGGTCAACACTTGCAGCAGCTCACGCGCGGCCGTGCAACACTCCCGGTGCGCAACTTTGCGCGTCGTCAACTTCAAGCGTGAGGTTGAACGAGGACAAGCGAGGCGAACGCATCCAAACATCCACATGGTGAATGAAAGTAGACGGAGGAGCGGAGGCGTGCGGAGCCGCGCGTCTGGCACTTGTCGCCGGGGGAAGCAGCGGCGGCGGCGGCGGCGGCGGCGGCAGCTCGGTACTCACCTAAGTTGCACGGTTAGATCCCGTCTGGAGCAGGGGGCATCGGGGCTAGAGCATAGTAAGGCAGTTCGCAGTACCCGCTCTCTCAACACGCACTAACTCCCTTTCTTGTCTCGCCTTAGCAAATCAACACGGCGGTGACGTCAGCAGCCAGTCAACCAGACCAGCAGCAGGCGGGCGGGCGGCCGGCGCAGCGCTCCAGCCCGAGCAAAACCCTGAGAAAGTGAGACACCTAGGGGGCTGTCTCATGTCAAATGGCTGGATTACAGTAGGAGAGTGAAAGGCAGCGACGCTCCCTCCCTCCAGCTGTTGCTCACGCACCCTACGGTTGTTCTCACGCGCCATCCAGGGGTGGAGGGGGGATGTCCTGCAGGCGAAATCAAGTGGAGGAAAAGTAACTGAGGCCGGCAAATGATCAAGAATAAAACACCAAGAATATGAAGAAATATACAAATCTAAAGAGAGAAAACGTGGATTCCAGCACAGAACCCGGGTCGATATAACCGGGACAAGGGTGACGTGACCGCTCTTTCAAAGAAAAGAACAATAATCAGACAGCCCAGAATTTGCTGAGGACTCCTAAGTTGCAGTGTAAAAATTTTCTTTATGGAAGACATTTGATGACCGCAGTTCAAGGTTTCTTTCAATATCTTTTTTTTTATTTGACCGATAGCTGATGAAATGTTCAAAATTTTTACTTTTTTAAATTAAATAAGAGCAAATATAGCAGCATTTTTTTGGCCACTGATGGTTCAGAAGAAGATAAATGGATAAAAGAGCGAGAGCATTAAAAATAAGAATCAGACGGGCCGGAATTTGCTGTTGACTTGCAGAATAAAAATGTTGCGTAGGGAAGACGTTCACAACGGTTCAGGGTTTCCTTCACCACAAAGCTGACCGATAGTAGATGAAATGTTCAAGGTTTTACTGCCTGCTCATTGAAGCTCAATCGGAGCAAACAGCAGCGTTTTTCCCTCAACATCCTACAACCGCCATCGATGCTTGGAGGAAGACTTCCACCAAACGGATGAGAGACTTTCACCCGCCTGAGCCTGTGATTCTCCACCTTTTTTGGCTCTTTACTTCCGTCTCCACCTGCCGGATCGACCTCGTGTCCCGGGAGTTGAGTTCAGCTCGTCTTCGCACCGGGACTCCGCCCACACACAAGAGCTGCGTCCAGGTCCGACCACGCGGCGTCAAGTTGCTACACCTTCCTGCTCTATGGTCAAATACCCAACATGGCTGCTTCGCCACGGTAACCGATGTTTAACCAAAGCTCACAGGTTTGACAGTCTCACTGAGGTGTTTCCACATCACACTGGAGAAAGAATGTAACTTTTCCTGTTGCCACTTGGTGGCGCTATGACGCATCCGGCCTAAAATACGATGACTTCCTCCTGCTCCTTTCTTCACCCTTCCACGAGGTTTCATGAAAATCAGCCAGATAGTTTCTGTGTGAACAGTCAAACATGGCGGGAAGGAGGGATCTCTCTCTCTCTCTCTCTCTCTCTCTCTCTCTCTCTCACTCTCCCTCAGCCGAAGGTCTCGCCATGCTTCAAACCCACGAGGTCACGAAGCCTGTCCACTGAGTGGCGACGCTCGTCGCGTCTTCCAGCCTTCTTCCGGCTGCAGCTCTCTGCTCTTCAAGAAGGAATTTTCTTTCAAAGCCCTACTGAGGCCTTGACCATCCAGCGCCGCCCGGTCAGCGCTCAGAACACCCTGAAGACGCGATGGACTCGGGGCCCGGCCTCGAGACGCTGTCGCTGCGTCGTCAGGGAGTGATTGATGGGGGATACTGAGTGATCATTTGCAGACTCCCTAGCTCTGACCCGTCGTTCCCGCTGCTATCAGGTTATCAGCCCTCATCAGGGGGGTGTTGACGCGAGAGCGGCGTAGGCCGCGCTCATCGCTGCAGGTCACAAGTTCTTGTTTGGCATTGAACGTTGAACTCTTCATCACGCAAAGAGTTTGACCTGCTGGAGGATGTAAAAGTTGCATTGTTTGTCTGGATAACAAAACCCGTAACAGCCAACGAGGTCGTGTCCCCCTGCGTCAGCCGCACTAAAATCAAACAGACAAACTGTTTCGTTTGTCTTCTTTTTCTTCTTTTGGTTGCATGAATGTCGGCCAGTGTGTGTAGCTGTGACTTTGGGGGGGGGGGGGGGGGGCTAAGAGGGAGCACTTAGGAGCAAGAGAAGTCAAATATGGAGTGATGGTGGGTGAAGGAGAGCCTCTAGCTAACGAACATCATTAGAGCTCCAGCATCACTCAAGTTTATTTCACTTGAGTGTGTTTTTACTATGAAAGCAGCGGCTGCAGCCATTGGTCAAGACAGGAAGGAAGTTTAAAAAGTTTGAGTTCAAGTTTTAAATTGAGAGAAACAAGCAGGCGTTGTTGGTGGACGACGTTCAGCCAGATTAAAGCTGACGTTCCCATGTTTTACAACAGCCTCTCGTGGTTCTCTTCATCTTAATACACCATCGTTCCGCCGGGGCCGGATCCAACACTTGTGCCACGTGATCGTCTCCCAGCACAGATGTGCAGCAGGACCCCTGGAGTCCCTCTGGGGACACCTCGCTGCTTGTGAGGGAAAAGCCCCTGAAGTTAAGCACATTTTTCCAACTTCAGAGACACAGAGACTCTTCACTTTCCATTTTTTCGTCCTACATTTTCACAGTTTCTTGCTGTCTTCCTGTTCTTCCCAAAGGCGCCCTGACCAGCCAGAGGAGGCGCTAGTGCAGCAGCCAGGACACAAACCCTCATCCAGCTCCGTGCGGCTAAATGTGTCCGTACGGACGCCGAACTAAGATGGCGGCAACGCTGGGAACTGAACCAGGATTTCAAAGACACGTTACTTGGAACGCCAACAGATGAGTTTGTGGCTGATGGGACAAAACGTGGTGGCGACGTTCCTCCGTGTATGTTTTTGGATGGCGGAGCTTCAACCGCCCGTCCCACCTGTGTTTGAGATTGGAAACGAAGCGATAGCTGATAAACGTCCGTCTCCCCTCCTGCAGGGTCATGTGACCTGTGACTGAACGCAGAGGAAACCCGGGTGCCAGGAGGATTTTTTTGCTCGGCTGCAATGAAGCTGAAGTGTCTTTTGATGGAAGGAAAAAGTTTTCACTTATTACATGAAATCATTTCAGCAACTTCCCGAATGTTGAATGTCGTCGCAGCACGGCGCTCCTGACAGATCTGCTTTCTGACCTCACTGATGTCGTTTCTAGGGACGCGGCTGCCCTCCACTGTGTACATTAAATTCCAAAGGCTGATACAGGACCGCTGTGAATAATATATTGTCATATTCTTCATATGCTCTATTTGCCACTGCTGCATTGACCCACTTTCCCTCAGTGAAATCATTAAAGCTCCATTAAATCGAGTCTAATCACTGTCAAAGTAAAGCACATTTTGGCAGGTTGGCGTCAGGCAGGGCTGAGCGGACGCTCCCTCAGCGACAGGACGCGCGCCGCAGGTTCCTTGGCCTTTTGACATCTTTTCCTGTCAGAAGTTTGTGTCTTATTTTTGTCTTTTAGGAGGCAACAGGTCCATGTTCTCCCAGCTGCTCTAAAATGGGAAGTGCAGGTTTGATGGGGCCTTTCAGGGAAATCTCATTTCCCTTAAAGTACAGTAGTGCTCGGGGAATCTTTAGATTCATCCGGGCAGGGATCACGGAGTGCTTCATTACCTTTGAGCTGCATGCTGCGCAGGCTTACCCAGGGATAAAGAAAAAGGCACTCCCTTAATCTGGTTATAATCCACCATTTTACCGAGAGGAAGGAAGATGAGGGCTAAATTATAAAAACCAGATCATCACTGCACTTGCGATGATACCATGAGGCAGAGAGAGGCTGCCTGGAGGAAGGTGGGCTGGAGATGGGACTGTGAGCTGGGGGGGCTGATTGATGCAGAGCTCCGTTATCTACAGTTGGTGGTGTGTCCTTTGTGTCCCTGCAGCATTTCCATTTATGAGTAGCAGAGGTACAAAGTACAAATACTTCACTACTGTAAACTGAAGGGTCGCTGGTTCGATCCTCACTCACCCCGGTGACCGTGTCCAAGTGTCCTTGAGCAAGACACCGAACCCTGAATTGCTCCTGATGGCCCTGTGAGCCCGCCTCTCACCCAATGCTAGCTGAGATAGGCTCCACCCCACGACCCTTACCGAATATAGAAAATGGATGAATGGACTGTAATAATACATTTTTATAGTTTTGATATTAAACCATACCAACACAGCCCTGCAAAATTAAGATTGTTTTCATGTACTCATGTCATCAAGTCCCAACATGTCTTTTATTTTATTTTATCTTCAAGTGCTTCAGACTAATGACGGCAGACAGGACCAGCCACATGTATTTAGCTTGAAGCTAACGAAGACTGACGGCTAACAACTGCTACGCCGTCCAGAAACTCTCCAGGTCGTCATCTGGTATCGTCCACGTCTCCTTTATCCAGCCATATCATCAATAATCAAAATAAACCAACTCAAATCAAATGGGAAGTTCTATAGGTTCGTTTTAGCTCAAATCAAAGTGTTACTTTTTATGTTTTCATGTGATTTCTGGACTAAAACATTCATGCAAAAGAACCAGAATCATCCTGAGCTTCGTTTGGCCTGCTGGCCAGATTTTCCTGCTGTCATCAACCATTCTTAAGATCCTTTTTTTGACTTCCTCCAGGGTTTATGTCACTAAACTGGTTTTGTCCTACTTTTCATTCCCTTCTTCATCGTAAAACATCTTTCATTATTTTGCCAAAGTGTTAAATTTAACACGACGGAAGAGGAAAACCTGTTTGTTTCCATTCAGGTTTGAACTGAGGACCAAACCTGGGTTGTGTTTCAGTTTTAATGGAGGAAAGCAGTCCAGGTTAACATGTATGTGGCTCTGCTGACCAGAAACCCCCCATTGTCTGTGTGTTGGCATGTGGATGGAGGAGGTGTGTGTGTGTGTGTGTGTGTGTGTGTGTGTGTGTGTGTGTGTGTTGGCCCCACACAGTGGACCTTTGTGAAACTCTGCCTCGGCAGCCAGACTGAATGGACTCTTTTTACACTTGTGTAAACCTGGGGGGCGTCTCCACCACTGAGGCCACGCCTCTCTGACCCCTAACCCTCACCTTCGACCTTTGCTGGATTTGGTTGGGAAGTATTTTTGCTCACCATGTGCTCACGAGCAAAGCCAAGACCCACTTAAACTTAATTGAACTGCTTCTCCAATCTCTTTTTATGTTGATGAATTTCCATAAAGCAGTCGTGAAATCTTCAGGCAAAGATGATGTTGGTCTGTGCGTCCTTTCAGGCTTTGTGACCCCTGAGGCTTCCTGTATTTACCCAGGTACAGGTTGGACCGCTCCACCTCCCAATGGCCCGACCTGCCTCAGGTTAATGGCTGAAGTGGCCATGTTGACCTGAGTCTTTTATTTACCACCAGCCTGTTTACTTCTTCATTCCAGGCCTCTGGCTGCTCCCTCCCAGGACAAACTAGAGCGCTTAGAAGAATCCCCCGGATCAATACTCCTCTCATCCTCAATGGCTGAAGAATGGCAGCCGGACAAACGCCGTTTGTGTGGTCAGTTTCAGGTGAAGACCTGAGATGCTGCAATCGGCGTGGAACTGAGCGGCCACGGCACCGATGACGTGTTTGCGTGATTCTTACGAAGACGATCAGCTGGCTGAGGGTGACTCAAATATTTAGTGTTTTGTACGAAATCTTGACACGCACATTTGTTCACTGATATACTAAAGACACGACGTAACACACGAGGATTCAATCTGTGGGCGACTGTGTATGAAACAACAACAGACTTCATTTTTAAAACGACTTTTCGCTTGTTTAGCAACGACTCTGATGAAGACGTCGGAGCTGCAACAAGTTGGTCTTTTTTAACAAATACCAGCAGGGCCAATGAAGGCCTTCTAATTCTGCACGCTGCCCGGCGTGTTTCTGAAGGGGACTCGTCAGTTCTACTTTTGATTGAGATTATTGAACCTCATGCAGTGAGTTTTCCTGCACACTTTAGGACTTCAGTTTACTGCTAAACTTGAGTTTGTCTGTCAACATTAATTGTCATTCATTATTTTCAGTGACTGCAGCGTAAAAGCCAGGATATTTCAGTCTGAAATATAACGGAGTAGAAATAAACGACAGTATAACATCATTATGTAAATGTTATTTAGTCATCAGAGGTTTGCCTGTGTGTACGAATATATCTTGTTAGGTCTTGTTAGTGAGTTACTGTGAAAAGGAAACCAGAAAAACTAGATTATAAAGAAAAACAGACTGTTAGCCTGATTTAGTTTGTCAGTCAGGCAGCAACATTTCATCCTATTCATATCAAATACAACATGCGATCATCAGCGAGGCCTCAGTGCTTCCCGGGAACTCAAAGCTGTTTTCATTTACAGCTTGGTGGCAACCTCAGCGAGGTCACTCGCAAAAAAAAGTGCCCGGTAAGAAGACGCAAAGGTTAAAGAACCAGTTACTGCCGTAAAAATGGGAGGACGTCGGTGCTAGCGGCCATGCTGGGATGGTGGTCCAGTCCAAACAAGGGCTTGAGTCCTATTCACACCCAGAACTCTGACATCAGAAAGTCTCTTCTTTTCCATCGTCTCCAGAACCAGACAAGAAGGCAGAGACTCTTTGGCTAGTTAGCTTAGCACAATGAATGGTAGTGGGTGGGAAGTGTTAGCATACTGCCTTCAAAATTGATGAATACATCAGGTTCAGGATGTCCATGTGTCAAGGAGTAATCCTCCTCCTGCTCTTCCTCCTCCTCCTCCTCCTGCTCTTCCTCCTCCTCCTCGCTTACGAAGTCTGTACATCATAAAACATTTTACGTCAGCAAATTTAATTTCAAGAAACTTTAGAAAGTTAAAAAAACCAAAGTTTCAAGTTTCTTCCCTGCTCGCCAACCCTCCAACGGCAGACTTCATCTCTCCGTCGCCACGTTACTTTGCTGTAGGCCTGTGAGACGGTTTCACGTGTTCCCGTGAGATCGTGCAGACACGAACACATTGATGCATCCAGGTAGAGCAACACGCCACTGTTCACGGCACTGCCGCAAGTCGCCTGGTTCCTGCTGACGATTGCGTCTGTTCACGCCCCTTTTCGTCATTTGTTTATTCCTTTCAATTCATTTCAACAAATCAAGAAGATCAGTGAGCCAATGTGAAGTAATGGTTTTATGTTTTTTTTATGGAATGGAAAAGTGGTGATCTGAGAGGGGAGAAGCCCCGGTTGCAGTCTGACAGGAGATCGATCCTCCTCCAGGCTCCCGGGCCTCCTGAGCCTGGAGGAGCCAGAGTGGACGAGGCCGACGCTGACCACATGAATCAGAGGGATTTCACTGTACAGTGACGGGTCTTTCCTCAGGGAGTCCTGTTCCACACCCGGCACTCTTGTTCTGGCCCGGGGGGAAGAACGAGGCCGGCGAAGGTGTTGACATCCTGGAAGAAATGAGTTAAAGATGCTAAATGTGTTAAATCAGAGGGGGAGGAACCAGGAGGGGCATCTCCTCGTGTGACTGGCTGATCGTACCGTATTCCTTTAGGATGGGCACCTTTTTATTTTTGGTAACAGTGAATTTCCTTGAGCTCAACTCAGACTCACATACTGGTTCTTTTTGGTATTCATTGATGTATTTTATGCTAAATTATCTTGAGGTTTATTGACCACCGATGTTATTTTAAGGGATTAAACTGAAAAGGAGAGGGGACCAGATGATCACCAACGCCAGCGGGCACACGCGGAGAGTGAAGACGCCTACTGTAGTGGAGCAGAAACCAAGTGAAACAGCATTAAACTGGTAAAACCTCAGTAACCACATGATGAGGACATTTGGAAAATACTTGGAAAAAAAACAGGTGGTAGTTAAAAGATGTAGTACATTTCACACTCACACACACACACACACACCCTGTGTCAGCGTGTGAATTTGTTTGTCTACCTGCATTCAATCTCCCCGATTCCCTCCATCCTTCCTGGACGCTTAATAGCCTCTTTCCTTTCAAAGGACATTGCCTGGACGTCTCAGAGCAGCTGAAAAAGCCCAGCGACAGACGAGTTTAGCACAAAGTCTGTGTACTTAAACGAATCTCACTTCACTGTAATGTGTTAAGGGAAAGACTCAATAAGAAATGAAGACGGGAGGACGGGCGGCGGGGAGGAGAAGCAGGAGGGAGGAAGCTGAGTGGGCCGTGTTGGGTCAGACTCAACGTGGAGCTTTGAAAGGCGCGCCGCCAAGGTGCAGTAATGAAGGCCATCACCTCAGATTATATTAATGAGCAGAAAAAAAAATCAATTGCTACACACACGCCAAGATGTGTGTTTAGGCGGCAGCGGTGTGGCCCTCTGTCGCTCCTCCGCCGACTTCCTGCTGGATCCTGCGGCGAGAGCGGCGAGGCTTTTCCTCTTGGACGCTGCTCAGCGAGGTGACCCACTTAACAGACACTCAAATCCTTTTAAAAATGGGAACTCCACACTTCTCTCTCTCTCTCAGCACGGTTCTATGGGAGGCAAGATGGGGTTTTTGTAGGACAGTTTTTGGAGAAAAAAAACTCCACTTATATGATCGAGGTAGAATCTGATGTGCAAGTAAATAACAGGCCTCAATAACTTTGTTGATGAGTTGTACTTCATCCTATTTTCTGACTTGCTCTCTTAATGTTTGACCAAAAAAATGATCGTTAGAGAGGCAGACGATGAGTCCTCATGGTTGGACGCTCGTCTAATGCAGAGCTGCACAGTCATCAAGTCCCAGAGACATTTGAAGAAGTAATTCAGGTTGCAAAATTAGACAGTGGAATCACTTTGTCATCAAAATATATAAAGTACTTTTGTCCCAACAATGTGAACTGATTCACTGTAATATGACATTATGAATAGCAGTGCTTTTTTTAATGACCGTAGAGCATTAATACCTCGTCAACTTAACTGTAGCGCCTGATGTGAGCCTGGGCTCCTCCAAATAGGGATTTATTTGCTAAAAACGAATCAAAACAATGCAGAAGAAACTAAATCGTGACGTTGATTTGAAGAAAGCGAGAATTTGTGTTTGTTTGCGTCATTCAACAAGATGACGCCTGTTTTTTGAATGGAATTCTGACTCAGTCGTGCTGCAGTCAATTTAACACTGTTTTTCATGAAGAACTCATTTTTAGACACAAAGCTGAGAAAACACAGTTTCTGTAAAAGAAGTGATTTCCCAGGCTCAACCTGATGTCTGTGTTCATTCGTGTCTCCCCCTCATGATGACCACTGGATTCTATGAAAACATACAACACTTATTGACCTGGTGGGGCTACAAGCGCCATGGCGCCCTCTGCTGCTGACAGTAATAACACAGATCGCTGTAGTGTCTCATCAATGCCGGGGGAAGTTAAGACACTGATAAGGAAGTCACATGACACCGATCGAAGTGGAGAAGAGTCCGTATGCAGAAGTGGAGGGAGCGACGGATGGACTGATACGCGACTGCGGTGCAGGAGGCACATGCTCACGCCGCCCTGGTGGTGGCTGCTGTATTGAGGATCCTGATCCTGGTTTATTTTGGAATCCGAGCTACGGCCGACAGGAGCCAGCGGCTGAGTTTGGTGGCGCCAGTGGTGAGTGCTCGCTTCCAACTTCTGTCTTTCCCAAAAACCTCATCAAGTGTTTTTGTGCCTGAACGTAACCTGCGACACCCATAGATATATGAATGGAATGTTCTCACAGCTGCACCTACTTTCATGTGTGTGTGTGTGTGTGTGTGTGTGTGTTTTATCCTCTTTTGACTGCTCGTTGCAACCATCCGCGGCCTCGTGTCCACCCCCTCTGGCCATGGTGTTGCACTGCAAGGCCACGTCTGCCTTTGATTCAGAGAGAAGAAATGAACGACCTTTCCTTCCCTCATCACCCATCTCCTACAACACACACACACACACACTAGGAACCCAGCTGTTTTATGTGGAGGAGGATTCCTGAAGCTTTTGCTGACCGTCTCACTCTCTTGTTCAGCGTCGGTGGCCACGACTATCACGGACTCTCGGGCCGCATCATATTAGACCCACATCTCCTCCGTCTGTGCGCTCTGGCAGGGTTTTGCTGAGAGAGAAGCATGTAAAGTCTGTGATTCCCATTGTGCAGAGTGGAGGCAGTCAGGCTCTTGTGTCCATAGTGCTGAACCACTGGACCGATGGCAAACGACACAGTAATCACCTTACAGTGTTCCCGCTGGCGTTCCTGGGAACGAGAAGGCCCGCTCGCCACAGGGAAGCTCCTCTCAGCTAATCCTCCAGCATATCTCTCCGCTTCTTTTCTCTCCCTCTCTCCTCCATCTCCCTCCCAATATCTGTGGACTGATCATGTAAGATAACGGCGATTCGTTTCGGTTAGAAAGTTATTTTGACGCACAAGGAATCGTGGTGGCGATAAGCTCCAAATCTGGGTAAAAACCAGGCCTTTCTTTCTAATAATCTATTTATTTGCCCGCCCACATCAAACTGTCCCGGTCGCTGCTCCAGGGACTCCCACGTCCTCCTCCAGGACTCGTCCCCTCATCCCGCTTCTACCCGAAGACATGACCAATTGTGTCAGCGCAGACTCCAACCAAGCTGGAGGGAACACAGGGAATCAAACCAGCAGGCGCCGAGTTGGGAGGCGACACAATAGACGGCTTCAGCCCTGCAACACCATAAAATCATTTGCTTTGGCCAAACTCTCACCTCACATGCTGATGTGGGCCTTGAGATTTCAGCCAAAAAAAAAACCTTTATAAAGTTTCTCAGGAGAATTTTCAGAAACCAGATGAACTCACCCAGGCTGCCGAGGCCCGTTTCAACAGGTCGATCATTCCCAGCCTTTGATCTGACTCATTTTCAGCCTGATGAGATTCGCTTCGGACGCAAAAACACTCGGTTAGGGCTGAGTTAAGATCACGGTTGTGTTCAGATGAGCAGAAACATAAAGACAAATCTCCCCAGTGGTGAAAAGAAAAGAAGAATTCCATCAATCAGTGCCAAAGACAGGAAATTCGCGAGGTCTGCTCTTGAAACTGTGGCGTATCAAATGGTATTTGGATGCTCAATGTGAGGAACGTTGTTCCGAACAAACTGGGATATTTGTCTCTCACCTGCAGATGTCCAATAGAAGCAGCCGATTTCACGGAACTCAAATGTGGTTTTTATCCCTGAAAATTTCTCGTGGCTTCTTCCAGTCCTCGTGAAGTTTTGCAGAATTTCACATCCTTCATTGAAAAGCGCTGAAATTATTTTAAAAATTAAAATAAAAATGAATCAGGTACGGGCTGCACGGTGGTGCAGTGGTCAGCACTGTGGCCTCACAGCAAGAAGGTTCTGGGTTCGAGTCCCGGCTCGGGCGCGGGATCTTTCTGTGTGAGTCTCCATGTTCTCCCTGTTCCTGCTGGGTTCTCTCTGGTACTCCAGCTTCCTCCACAGTCCAAAGACATCAATTTGGGGACGAGGCTGATTGATACTCTAAATTGACCGTAGGTGTGAATGTGAGTGTGAATGGTTGTTCGTCTCTGTGTGTTGGCCCTGCGATGGACTGGCGACCTGTCCAGGGGGAACCCCGCCTCTCGCCTGTAGATGCTGGGATAGGCTCCACCCCCCCACAACCCTTACTAGTAAGGAATAAGCGGTAGACGACGATGGGCGATGAATCAGGTGGTTCTGAGCGGGTCAGGTGGGAGGCGCTGGTTGATCTTTCATGATTCGCCCATTAATGACGTACTCTTCGATCAGGAATGCGTCCACAGGATGTCAATACCTGCAAAATCCTTCCATTAAGAGAAAGAGCATCGAAACTCTCCCAGCTGCTGTCAAACTCAGACAAATGGAGGCGACGACAACACACAACGAAAGACAGAGCAGAAGAAAAGTGGCTCACAAATGACAAGTTATTAACCCCAAAGCACAGGTAAAGAACTCACTTCATATCACGCGCCGCGGCGTTTGAGGGATTTTCTGGTCTCTGCTGAATCAGACCGACCTGGCTGACAGACGCTGGGCAGGTACGCGGCTGCCATGGCAACAAGACAACCAACAGCACAATCCCCAATATAATGAGCTGCTATGATGATCAATCACCAAGTCAAGGAATGATGATCTTGTCATAAAACGATCAGTAAATGCGAGGTGAAGCTGTTGAAAAATACGGGCGATGTCGGACGAGTCGTGGGGGGGGGGGGTGAGACAACCATTCCTTCCTAACAAATCTTTTTTTTGTTCAAACTTCTGCATAGGGAGCAATTACGGGCTCAGACTCTTGCTCAAGGGCACTTCAACGTGGTCACCGGCGGAAGTGACCCTTGGTTGTTATTAGCGTCATGCTAACATACGTTTCTGGCCTTTTCTGACTTCTGGAGGCAGAAAGAAGTGAAGCAGGAAAGAAAGAAACGTCTGCGAGCTGTAGGCTGAAGTGCCACTGCAGCGCTGATGCATCATGGGACTCTGGGACTGTTTGGAGGGTTACGTGGCGGTTCTTGATCCTCGAGGACGAGGTCGGCGCTGTCAGTGACATCATGACCAGTGAGGGTGATACGTGAGGTCTGCAGGCCCCATCTGTGTGCATGTGTGTCAGTAGCGTCGCGTCTATGCAGCTTTCGTGCTGTAGCTTCAGATAGAGAAGCACTTGATGCTAACATATGAGAACATGTTCTTTATGGAACCAATGTCACCGACAGTGCGAATCCCTCCAGTTGTGTTACAAATGCATTTTCACTGTGGTGGGGACTTAAAATGATGAGTCTATACGCTCGGCCTCAAGGGCGCGTTTCACACAAGAGCTGGCCGGTTTTGACGAGTCATGCTCCAAACTGAAACTGGCGAACTGAACAAGAGGAGGTGGGAAGGAAGTTGCAGGTCAAGGGAACTGCTGCGCAAACACGGACGTGAAGAACATGAAGAATGAAAGGAGATGAGCTACAGTGGAGTGACAGATGATGAGAGTACCAGATTTTATGAGATTCATATCTGGAAGCACCTGAGTATTGTTCTGTTAGTGAGGAGGTCGAGGAGGAGAGCTGACGGAGTCCTCGCAGGAATGACAGCAGATGTCAGCTGACACAAGCTTGGTTTACTCCTGACGCTTGTCAAACGTATCTGCTGTTTAAACAACAGATTAAAAAAGAGCTTGAACGAACAGCTTGACACAACAATAAATTGCACTGTATTTTATATAAAAAAAACACTTAAGATATAAAAGAAGGAAACGATTTCAATCTACTGGGAATTTTTGTTCATTATTTGATGGATTCAATTAAAAAAAAGGGTTTTTAAAAGAAAGTGAAAAGGTCCTGATGAAGCACAGCTGACTGTCAACCCCGCGCAGCACCGCCGTGAGCGAGGAGCCTCCAGGTTGGAGTCCCGACTGTTTTTCTGAAAGTTTTTTTTTTTTTTTTTTGAGGTTAAACATTGCCAGCCACATCTGTTGCTTGAAGCTCACGGAGACCAAACGTCCAAAACTTCCCTCACAACCTCTCCAACGCACCAACTGGTTAATCCACATCCTCATCAATCATCCGGTGCCTCCGACTTCACAAGACCAGAAATTCTTGTAACAAGCCACCACGTTCAGTCCAAACATGTAAACACTCCGTAAGACTTGAGAGGGGCTTTGCATGGTCAGTGTAGCAATCAACAGCAATTCTGTTGGCTACATTTAGGCGTATTATCAAAATAAAACCGACCCCAGTATCGACTCCTGAGGGACTCCAGTGCCAAGATATTCAGTCACCAACAGATTCTAAAAATAAATTGAAAGGAATGGAATTTCTCCCGAGCCGCTCTGCTAAACCAAGCCAGAACAGAACTTGGTGATCTGTCTGTCCATCTCTGCCCTGCACGCCTGGAGGTGTTGCTGTCAACGTCTTCAAGCATCCAAGTCTTCTGATTATCAACGGTCTCACATGCTAGTGAGCAGCATTAAAGCGAAACAGAAACAGAACCCCAGCTTTTCATCTGGATGATTGACTGTGAAAAAAAAAAAAAAGTCGCCCAAAGAACCAAGCAACCCTCATCAGAAAATAAAGAAAAATAAATCATCTAACACCTCGTCAAGCCAGATAGCGGCGGACAGAGGGACGGACGGTGGTAATTGCAGCTGTTTCATGTTTGTACCTGTTGTGTTCACCCCCTCCGTCGCCCTTCATCCTCCGCCCGTCTGTTCGGTGGCCAGAGGAGGAGAGGAGGCAACAATGCTGCCAGCTGCGGCCACAAGCTGTGAGCAAAAGCCATTCATTTAGGAGGAGTTTTTGTTCAGCTTAAGAAGTGAAGTGGGAAGTTATTTCTTTGAAGAAGCGCCCTTCTGAAGAGCTGCTGATCAAAACCCAAAGGTTCTGTAAATTGCTGAAACTGCGGGTACATTTCTGTGAAAGGTCCAGTGGAGTAAGAAAATGTGGAAACTCAAACCCCAACAGGTCACCACATCGTCACCTAGGTGATAAAACCCATGTGATCACCTGGGGGATGCTGGAGATGAATTATCTCTTTGATTCATTTATGGGCTGCACGGTGGAGCAGTGGTCCTCCCTGTGGCCCCCCAGCAAGAAGGTTGTGGGTGGAGCCCCGGCTGCAGCACGGGGTCTTTCTGGGTGAGTCTCCATGTTCTCCCTGTTCCTGCTGGGTTCTCTCTGGTACTCCAGCTTCCTCCACAGTCCAAAGACATCAAGAGGGACCAGGTTAATCCAGACTCTAAATTGACCGTAGGCGTGGCTGGGAGAGCCAATGGTTGTCTGTCTCTATGTGTTGGCCCTGCCATGGACTGGTGACGTGTCCAGGGTGAACCCCGCCTCTCGCCCGTTGATGCTGAGATAGGCTCCACCCCCCCCCCGCGACCCTTAATGTAGGAATAAGTGGAAGACGATGGATGGATGGATTCATTTATTGTAACGAGTGGTTCTTCTATTTTTCCTTTTTTATTCTATTCAAACACACCAACTAGAACATGGTTTGACCCACTGGCTCAAGCTAAGTGACGCATATTGAAAAAGAAGACCAACTTCATTTTTCCTTTGTCAGCGTTCATCAGCAGTTCACAACATGATGAAATAAATTAAATAAGTTAAAAAAATCTGCATAATGTGTAGAAGTCTCTCTTCAAATATGAGATGGAGGCGTGGGACAGCAAACAAACAGCTGTTAATAAGCCACTAAAACACGGGATGAAGTAAAAATGACTGTCATGTAAAACGGAGCACATGAATTCACGTCACTCTGACTCACCTCAACAAACGTCTCATGGTTTTGTCTTCAGGAAAGAAACTAAGCAGTCGGTTTGCACCGAAACCGCGAGGATGCAGAATAAATGTTGGCGACCTTCAATGCCAATCACAGCGATAGCAGCTGGTGATGTCATCCCCCTACGCGTGAACTTACGCGTGTTGAGCCTTCACGAACACCTCTGACGACGGCTGTAGGACGCCCTCGCGTTCACGTGCCATAAACCACGGCTCGGTGATGGTTTCTGGCGAAAGTTTCAGACAAAATGGTAAACAGGAGAGAAAAGTTCTCCAGGCGGGAGGAAGCAGAGATGAAGTGGAGGCTTGTGGTCAGGAAGGAGTGCTGGCTGCCTTTGTGCTGATGTAGAAAAACGAGGTAAAAAGAGGTGGGGGGGGGGGGCTGCTTCCTCACAATAGAAGAAAGAAATATTCCTGAACGACCTCCAAAGAGATGAAGTACATCTGCAGTGCAAACATCTGCTTCTGAGTATTTGAAGAGGAACAGCAGGTGAAGCTCAGGTGGATCGTCAGCAGGTTGAACTTTGACCTTCTGTTACACGCTGACAGGCGACTACGGGGGAGAAATCGTCCTCCGTTTGGCTCTGAATGAAACTAAAACTGTCTTTAATGACATCCCATGTATCCGATGATGGATGAAATTCCATCCCGGCTGTTACTCGGCACATTTATTGCTGCCGACCGACTTCATCGTGTTACCAGATCTCAGCGATTAACTCGACATTATCATCACAATTATTGCATTAACCACCTGAGGAATCTTCCTCGGCAACACCAGAGAGAGACGAACGGGCGGATAAATGACAACCATGATGGGAAACTATAAATGAGTTCCTGAAAATGGCTCCTGATTGAAAACCCCTGAGCTCATTAAAGAAACACACCCCCAACACCATCGTCGTCGTGACATCATCGACCGTTGGAAATGCGAGACATCTCAGCAGCTGAAAGGTTTCTGAATCTTTTTCCATTTGATTGACGGACGGTTAAGAGACGCAGCTTCAGCAGACGATGATGAGGTCATTAGTCTGACTGACACGAGCTCAGCACGTCACGTGACGCACCGACGCAGACGGAAAGGTGAGTGCAGGCAGGTGAAGCCACGAGGCTGAAGTCTGGCTTCAGTTATCTGAGCGTTAGAACAACCTCAGGCTGGAGGACCCACACTGGACCATCGTTAGGGGTCTGGGGGAGGGACGGCCACCTGTAAGGGAACCTAATCCACTGTGTGCTAAAGTGGGGGTCGGCAGTGGCAGAGGAGGAGACGAGTGATGCACGCTGGGCGTGGACTGGCCAGCAGGACACGAGCTCAGATTGTTTGTGCAACATTTCAGTTCTTTTTAATCCTTCAAAGCAACTTGGACCACAAAAAATGTTCCATGTCTTTGTTCTCGTGCGGGGAAACTCTGAGTTTTAAGCCACAATTCTTTAAAATCACCTCAAAATTTGATGCCGCAAACATCCTCCCAAACCAGCCGGACTCGTCCTCGCCTGAGATTACAGACCCGGATCTCCTACTGATGGGCCAGCCGCTGCTAAGCCCCCCCACCCCATCACCCCCTGAGAATCTGCAGATGACACAGAGTCCCTCCGACTCCAGGGTAGCCCACTGTCCCCATCTTCACCATCATTCAGGATCATAATCCCTCCAACGGGTCAATAACTCCCGAGTAATCGATAAACTAACAATTTACCAAGGTAAAGGTATAAATACCCAGATAAAAGAACTACTCTGGTAACAAAATGTCTGCATTCAAAGTACTAGTTAAAGCAGAGAAGTATTTGCTATTGAGTTGACTTCAGTATCAAAAGTAAAAGTACACATTCTACATATAGTATTCCAGTGTTGGAAAGTACTTCATCTTCATCAGGTTTTCTACGCAAAATCCATCCATCCATCCATTGTCTTCCCCTTATCCTACATTAAGAATCGCGGGGGGGTGGGGTGGGGGGTGGAGCCTATCCCAGCGTCACCGGGCGAGAGGCGGGGTTCACCCTGGACAGGTCACCAGTCCATGGCAGGGCCAAAACACAGAGACGAACAACCATTCACACCTACGGTCAATTTAGAGTCTGGATTAACCTGGTCCCTCTTGATGTCTTTGGACTGTGGAGGAAGCTGGAGTACCAGAGAGAACCCAGCAGGAACAGGGAGAACATGGAGACTCACCCAGAAAGACCCCGTGCTGCAGCCGGGACTCGAACCTGGAACCTTCTTGCTGTGAGGCCACAGGGCAGCCCTTTGCAAAATCTTTCTCTTCAAAGTAACAGATGGTTTCAGGTCAGTGTAGTGAAGTAAAAGTACAAAGTCCCATAAATGCAAATACCTTGGTAAAGTACACATACCTAAACATCATACTGAAACACAGTACTAAAGTAAAACTACAGTAAGAGTTCAGTATGTACACGTCTGAGGAAGGTTCACTCATTCACCCTCAGTGGGATTTCTAACCAACACAGAAAAAGGCAGCAAGTATTTGTACTCGTGTAGGTACACGCTGGTACTTCTACATACACAGTAACACTCAGGTATGTTCATATTTATCTGTCCAGGTCAACATGTTGTCCACTCACTTCCTCCTCGAACGAACATGCAATTTAGTCACCTCACTTTTGCAGTACTTTTACATATATTTTTCCCAACTATGTACTCGGTGCAGTATTTGAGTGTGTATTGTTTTCTTTGTCGTTTCAATACCTTCTGGGCTGAACTTCCTCCTCAAACACGAGCACTGTGTTCCCACCATCCTGGGTTTGTCTGCCCCCTTCTGGACAAACCTGAGAATGACGTGTGGTCTTGTGTCCTCTGGTCCCGCGGTTCCACGCACCTGAACGTCTCACCGTGAAGATGCATTCACTGACGCTTCAGTTCTTCTCTGCTTTAATATTCTGGTTGGTTTCTCCGCCTCTGAACTGGATGTTTCCCAGTTTGAGAAGAATTCCGATGAAACTCCAGTAACTTCTCACCAGTGACGTCTACATATTTATCACATTTGATGATGCAAAGTTCAAATCATTTATTCTTCCATGCGCTAAAAGCATCACTTGTGGATGAGCCCGCGTCCCAGTCAGGCAACGTTGGTCGATGCTGCTCTCTAGTGGTCAATAAGCAGAACTGCAGGATGGATGGAGTGAGTCAGAACATCAGAACCAGGTGGAACCACCGGGTTCTGTTAGTTTGTTGTGGGTTCTTTCTGGGCTGAGTTTAGTTCTTGGTCTCGTGTGAATGTTTAACCAAGAAATGAAAATGAGTTTAGTTCCTATTCAGTATTTACACCAGTGACAGTGGCTGTGACCTTTGACCTGCACTAAGTTTGTCCACCGTGTTTCTCCTCCTCGGGTCTCGGACCCGGTCCTGGTCCCTCTGGTCCTGGTTCTGAACCTGCATCCTTCCGTTCGTGAACAAACCAAACGAACGCGTGGTGCTTTTGTCTGTTTTCTCTGTATTTCTCCAGCAGAAACAGGATCATCTCTCCCTTTGTTTAAAATTACATTTCAGAGCTTTGAGAACAACTTTTTTTTTCTGAAGCGAAAAAATAAAACATTTGGAAAACAGGAGGAAATCACACAGCACGGAACAAAGAACAGCTCACTACCACACAGGAAGCCTGCGCTTTTCCACGTCGAAGCTGCGATGGCGATCAGCTGCAACTCTCGTGCTTCTCTTGCGATGATCGATGAGCCCCCCCCCCCAACAGACCCACAGTGTGAGGTGAGAGAGGTGTCCAACCTAAAGACGGGGGTCCCAGCCTGGATCAAACTGAACTTTAGTTGGTCTGCAGGGGGCGCCGTTCAGTTGATTATTGAACAGTTTATCATAATTGTTTGTGTCTGGGTAGGCTTATGAGTGTGTGTGTGTGTGTGTGTGTGTGTGTGTATTCATAGTGTGCACATAGGGGACCAGAACAGGACTTTAGTATTTCATGCAAAGTTTAGACGGGATCAGATTAATGTATCAGGACCAAACCTTGGTTCTGGACCCAGAAGTGACCTGCTAGTCCTGTAGTGCGTTCGCAGCCTGTGTGTGTGAGTGTGTGTGTGTGTGTGTGTGTGTGTGTGTGTTGGTCTCTCCAGCTTGAACTCTCAGCTACAGTTTTTGATTCTGGAGTCGACAAACAAAAGCAAAGTTGGTGCCTTTTTGTTTTTCTGTTCAATCATTTTGGTCCAACTGGAGGTTCGTTGACACGACCAGCAGAGAACCTCTTTAGAACAACGTTCCCCCAGATCTCAGCACCTGGTGGGTCCTGCAGGTGGGTCCTGCAGGCGGATCTGGCGACGAACGATGGCCCAGAATACGAGTTCAGATCCAAACAGAATAAATGAGAGCGGCGGGACGAGTGCCATCGACCAGTCGATCAAAGACACGAGATGAGGGGAAGAAGGGAAGCTCGCCACTCGTTCAAAGGCACTGAGGGTCTCCCGATCGCCGCTGCTGCTGGAAAGTCTGTGGTTTCCTATCAGCTACACAACCATAACCTGGCCAATCAGACTCATTTGCTCAACTCCATGACGACGACTCGACGACGGTCTCACAGTCAGACTCAAGAGGGTTGAAGGTCAGACCTGTGCCAGAAACCAGCAGCTGACTGACGTCAATGCTGCACGACTTTCTCTCGGTAAATTCACTCTTTCATTTCACTGGATGGTTGTTGATGGCTCGTGTGCGTGTGCGTGTGTGTGTGTGTTTGTATTCAGTCACACGCCCGTCCATTTTAACTGATCATATTCATCCAGCAGGAGTTCTCCTGTCGGGTCCTGCAGTCCAACACGAGTCCAACGAGCTCAGACGCTCATGTTGGCCTGCAGGAGCGTTGGTGAACGTCTGACCCTCCAATTTTCTCCTCTGGAGAAGCAGAGACTAATAGTACTACAGTTGTACTTGTACTGCAGTGTTAGAGAGTACCACACGAGGAGAATCTTACCACTGACAGGCTGACGCACGCACACTCACATCAGTGCTGTAACCTCCTCGTGTCAGCCACGTTGGTTGTGACGCAGCGTTAGATGGGCGGAGAGACTGTGATACTGGTGTTAGTGGTAACGTGTCACTTCCTGGACCAGAGGAACGTGAGTTTCGCTGGTGATGTTTTAACTGAGTTAGCAAATCTGACTTGAACGGATCACGACCTCCTCCTCCACGCCGCCGACCCATTTACGTTTTTCACCATCTCCAGACTTATCATCTCTGACAAAGGCGCAAGCAGCGACAGCAAACCAGAAAGAAGGATTGAGAAGTCAGACATTTGGTTTCTCCGAGGAGACGAGAGCGTGAAGGTGTGAGGGGGTGAGTGGAAGAGCGGGTGAGGGCACGCAGGAACACCAGAGGTGAGCACAGAAGGACACGAGCTATGAGCCAGGACATCACGCCGAATGTGGCACTCAGGATTAAAGGCAGGAAATAGAAAAGAACGTGTCAAGGAACAACTAGTTTGGCTGGTTTACCATCCAAACCTCCTGAGAAAGGTTCTGACGGATAGAACGCGGCGCGCGAGTATTTCAAAGACGCCTCGGGAAAACTAGAGGTGTGTGAAAGAAGCAGATAAAGGTGTTTGCTCACGTTACCCTAAGGAACTAACTGACAATATCAAGGACACACACGAGCTGAGCCGGGACCGGCTCTTCTAACGGTGGTTAACAGGGAGGTTCTGGAACGTTCTCCTGAACCAGAGACTTCAGAGAGTTCTGGGTTTCTATTGAAGAGAACCTTAAACTGTCAGACCAGCCTGATCTCCTCGATCTGGGCACAAACAGCAAGACTTTCTTCTCTCCAACAGCGTCAGCCACCAGACAGGCGGCGCGCAACCGTGACTCAAGTCTCTCTTGATAAAAGCGATGAAAGCAGTTCCACAGGTGAGGTCACAAAGAACGTCCCGGAAACTGAGACGGTCTCTGGTGCCCGAACCACTAGTGTCACTCTGACCAATCAGAGCAGCCTGTGACAGCTGGTACCGCCCCCGGATGTCCCACAGGGTTGTGGCTTCCTGTGGTGAAGGTGGTGAGTGACATCCATGGCATTCATGGTAGGAACTGGATTTGGGCAAACTGAGCTAGCAGGGGACGCTCAGTTAGTAGGTGACATTCCCACATTTAATAAAACCATGTGAGTACACCTGGTATATTGGTCACCTGGTCACACGGTCATGGAAATGACCCTACAATCTTACAAGGGACATGGCAACACGGTGGGAAATGGCTGATTGTCCATCGTCTCCAGGGACGGACACCAAGATGGTCCTTCCTCTGTGCTGGGCGGAGACCTGCGACCCGGGCAGTGGCTGTGAGCCACCCAGAACCAGTCACCGTGCTAAGCTAACTAGCGGTGGTCTCCGACTGAAGTGTCTCGGTCTGAGGACGATGGACGATGAGAGACTTCCCTCACAGCTGGCGTGTCTTTAAACGCGGACGTTTCCCTGATCAATCGACGAATTCTGCAGAGCTAAAAAAATGAACTTGGGCGAATAGATTAGAAGAAGATTTCTGACTTGTTTTCCAAAAACATGCGCAGGACGAGGACCGCTGTGCCGCCGCCGTCCGGCTCGTGCAGCGCAAGAAGTCAGCGCTTGGACGACCGGGCCAATAATTCTCCGACAGCAACTCTGTTATTTTAAAAATGTATTACAGAAAAAAAAACGAAAAAAAAAACATTTAGTGGTATGAACAGAATCTTTCGGGGACTGTGAGGAAACAGCATGGAAAACTTCCTCCGGTGTCGTCTTCTGCTTCTCATTGCTCCTGCTTCATCATTGTGGTCCCAGATTTAAAAAAACAACAACAAAACAAAAGAAAACAAAAAAATAACAACAAAAGAAAACAAATAAGAGGAACCAAACGACAGCAACACGTACAGAAATACAGTAACTCTGCAAAAAACAGGCATGCTAACGGTCTACCTACAGCCCTGGAAGTAACACATTAAAAAAGCTAAATAGGCAGTAATGTCTGCACATTATTTTAACACAACAAAGTATTGACAAAGGAAAAAAGACACAATTCATCACCACGACGACGAGCGTACTGCATGGAGGGCGGTGGCAGCCTGACATCATCAAGGCCGTTATCTGTGAGCTACAGTCCATGTTTACGTAGGACCGTGACGTCCACTCTGTCACAGCTGATCAACTTCCTGTCCAGCCACTTTCTCCTGTGACGAATGAGCGGAGGAACTAAGGCGAGTGCACGAGGTCAGACGGCGCCGCAGAAAGAGACCCATGATTACTTCTTCTTCTTCTTCTTTTTTTAGCTTTTAGTCATTTTGTCTAATGGGATGGGGTGTGTGTGTGTGTGTGTGTGAGATATTGGTTTGAGGTTTCAGTGACTGTGACCCCACCCATCCCTCCCGCCCCCCCCCAACCATCATTAGAACCACCCCCCCCCCCCCCCAAAAAAACAAAAACCAAAAAAAAAAAGCCCAGACCCCTCCCTCTTCTCTCGGTCTCTCTCTCAGACCGGGACATTACGCTTTACTCTCATTGCCATTGGCCTGGGGAGCCTCGCTGGGTACCGTCTTCACCTCCGCTGTAGCGTTCTTCACCTCCGTCTCGCCTTTGTCGTCTTTCACAGTCGTACCACTACGGTCCGAGAGAGAGAGAGAGAGAGCGAGAGAGAGAGAGAGAAAACCGTTAACAGCAAATCACATCGCTGAAGTTTCTGTTCTGCCTTTTGTGACATTTTTCAAAGAAAGAATGAAAAAAATGGGGGAAACATGCAAGATGCTTTGAGGGAATTTGTTTCCCCTCCTGGAACCGAAGCATTTCACACATAAGGGGATCAGCTCGCTATCCTCGCCATACATCAAATACCAGTACACGGATGTCACAGCCATTTCTCAGGGAACAATGAATGCTGATGTGGAATGGGACGCGGCCGCTACAGCAGACGAATGAAAGACTGAGCCATCACCTACAACACAAGCTACAATACACAAGAGGATTACGAGCTGTCTGGACGCCGCCGCCGCCGCAGCTCAGTGACAAGAGCCTGGAAAGCCATAGTTCACTGAAGCGGAACGCTCACGAGCGTTTGTTCTCCTGTTACAACACATTTGTTGTCACGTCCTGGCTTCCATTTTGAATGAGACAGAATTCTTTGTTGTGCCACAAACATTCATCTCCTCGTCTGTTCCCTGCTTCAAAAAAGCTCCTGGAAATAAAGACGGCTCTGTCCGTCGCTCCGCCACCTCGCCGCCGCCATCCGCCAGCAGGGGCGCCGGAACACGGCAAAAAAACTGAAACGCTAAAACATATTTTTTTCTTTACCCTCATTAAACGTTATTGCTGATTTTACAAGAAATTACAGGAAATTGTTGTTTTTAATAAAACTGCTAGAACAGGTTTGGACTCCTGAAAACCAGAAAATAATCTATAAAAAATAATGAGGAAACTTTAGAGTCCATTTAAATACGAGTCCCCCTCCCCCCATCCTGTCATTACATGAGAAATCTCAGGTTTTAGATTTACATTCATTTAGCTGATGTGCGTGGATTCAAATCACCGTGGCGTCGACGGTAAAATCCACCTCCAGGCTAAGTTTCCTCAACGTGAGACGTTTATTGGAACCGTCGGACAACTTCTCAGGAGTTTATCAGCTGTGGGACATCAGTTTTCACCGGTTCAGCAGGAGAATCCTGCTGTTGTTCTCTTGGAATGAAAAAGATTCTTGCATAAGAGCCTGAAATATTCATGTCTGCACTATTTAAGGCTCTATGGTCTCTAGAAATGCTTTCCTCAGATATTTTTATAAAGGAGTGAAACACCGGTTCTGCCGCTGAAGTGCAAGAAAGCCCACACACAGACATGTCTGGACTGGCGGGAGATCCGCGCTTCACTCCTGTCAGAGTTCTGGAGAACACTTCCTCCAGTGACACGTCTGGTTTCATCACGCTGATGCGGATCCATCAGGAGTCTGAGCTCATCCCAGCGAGCCGGTCGGAGAACCTCCGCAGCTCATCTGCTGTCAGGGATCGTGAACAACGCCAAGACAAACACCAACCCTTCATCGCTCCAGAGAAACAAAGGAGCCCAGACAGAAAACAGACACGCGAAGAGGAAGTTCTGACACTTCTGTGACTCCGTATCTTCATTCACCCCTGCAAGTCTAACAGGTTCCGTCGAGTTCTGTAGAGATTATTCTGTTTTGTAGAGAGAACAAAACCTCTTGTGCTGCGGCGGGACTTGAATGTTACTCCCCTGACAGACTCCCGCACTGACAAGTTTAGCTTTGTCTTTTATAGCCCAGGCGTCGCTACACACGGACTCCACGACGCACGAAAACAAGCAATCGGATTCTGGTCGCTGCTCATTTCTCGCTCACCTGCTTCTTTTCCTTCCATCAGTGTAGCAACTAACCACAGCGCAGCCGTTACTACTGACAGTAACCAGAGCCACAGAAGCAGGAGCAGACCTGTAACAAACCTGATTCATCCTTGAAATTCTCGCCAAGCCGCCCCAGCATTGTGTGCTCGGGTGTGAATGAAATGTTGCGCGCGCTGATGCAGCTACAGCTGCTTCACTGGTGATGGGTGGAGTAGAGAGAAGCTTCATGGCATTTGAAGGTGAAGCAGACAGACAAGTGGAGGAGGTGGAGGAATGACAGACAGACACTGGTGGCATCCCATCATGTGACCTCTAAGAGTGACCTCTGACCTTCCTCGAGCGTTCTCAGAAACTGACCCAGACATGCAGTGGACTGATGAATAACAGACGTGGTGACGTAGCACAGGCAGGTCGTTCTACGAGGAGTCGATTATCGCCATTAGTACTATTATTATTATCCCTACATTGTGATACTGTCACCTTCATGTCGAGTGTTGGTTCCCTCATCTGGAACTCACTGGGTTCTGTGGTTACCAAAGCTGAAGATGCATTCATGTGTTCTTCGACTGCAGGAACAGGAAGTATGTTCCATCGTGTAATATCCTGTCTGCAGGAGCCTACAGAGGATTGGAGGTCACCAAAGGTCATCAGGGTGAAAGCAGAGGAAGCCTGAAGGTTCGTGATGGTGACCTTGAAGTCATGTGACTGTGGTGGAGCTCCTTCATCGGCTAACGTTAGCTTTAGCACTTGCATTAATGCTTCTAATAATCCCCTTTTTATTCACCACAGAATTTACTTTCTGCAATAACCCTAAATCCAGTTTAAAATCTCACAGGTTTTTGGAGGAGGGGCCAATGGGAATGGAACCCCCCTGCAGGACCGAGCAGATTCTGGGGCTCTGATAGCAAACTTGGCTTCTGGTTCGCTACTGGGATGCTACCAGTGGAGCAGAGACAGGTTGAGGAATGGGGAAATGGAAATGTTCATACTCATTTTGGGCCGGTGTGGTCGGGTCTGTGCTCTGGGCATGAGGTGCATCCTCAGTCGGGCCATCTAAGTCCTTACTCTGGTGGCTGTCAGGGGCTTTGACTGGGTCACACTGGTTCTGTGGCCCCTCAGCGTTAGCAGAGGGCGGGTTGATTGGCTCTGAGACGGGGGTGGTTAGGTTGGGTGAGGGAGGGGCTTTAGGGGTGTCGCTCAGGTCGACCAAGGGCCCGACATCAGCTTGGGTGTTAACTTTGGGCGAACTGGATTGTGTTGCAGGACTGTTTTTGGGGGAGGACTTGTCGGGGGTAGCTTTGGTCGGGCTGGAGGCGCTGGTCGTTAGCGGCTTGCTAGCAGGACTGCTCTGCCGCATGCTAAAGCTCTCAGTAACTGAATTAGTGGCAGCGGAGGGGAGCAAGGTCACCACCGTGGAGGTGGTGTCTGCAGCAGCAGGCCTGTTTGGTGGGGAGGAGCAGGGGGAGTGAGGGGTGGGGGGGTGATGGGAAAAGGACAGTGAGAAAAATAAAGAGGTAGAGGGAGAGTGCAGGTCAGGGCATAAAAAGGCAGAGTGAGTGCTACTGTGCTGCGGTGACAAAGTAACATAAACACAATCAAAATATTAGCAACACAATACTCAGGGAGGGTGAACAAAAATAGTAAAACAATAAAGTACAGGGAGAAGGAAGGGTTCTACAGGTTAAGGTTCTACTGTGAAACTCAGAATAGAGCACAGACCCCAGGAGAAGCAGTTTGTAGGAGCTGAAATATTTGTTCAATTCAACTCAGGACTTGACTTGAGGCACTGCTGTTCGCCACTAGGGGGCGAGGACACGTGCCAGGGTGTCTACAGGTCCACAAAATACCTCTTCAACTCAATGTTCTAAACAACGGACCTTCAAGCTCATTAAATAGCCTTGAATCTGAATGTCTCCACAAACGTGTACCTGGAGCCTGCAGTCTCCTCCTCCAGAGTCGGTTTTTCATCACCAAGATGAGTAAAATATCTTCAGAGAACCAAAGCTCCAGACGTAGCAACAGCCTGTTAGCTGCTAGCAATCTAATCGAGCCCGATCTAGAAACTGCAGCATCACGACTGAAACTATTTTCAAGTGTGAGACATTGTTGTTTTTAGAATCAGACACGTAGCCAGAACTACTTTCCTGACTGGGCGCAGTGATTTGACACAGCACCTCCAAAGCTCCATTGGAACTTGGGTCAACCGAACCAAACGTTTGTTGAGGACTAGAAGTGCGACTGCTGCTACTGATGATGAGGAGGAGGAGGATTCCTCCTGGACACACCAGCATCCTGGACTTGAGCTAGCTGATGCTAACACTTCCCACCCACTACCAGCCATTGGGCTAAGCTAACTAGCCTGGACCTGAGCTAGCTGATGCTAACACTTCCCACCCACTACCAGCCATTGGGCTAAGCTAACTAGCCTGGACCTGAGCTAGCTGATGCTAACACTTCCCACCCACTACCAGCCATTGGGCTAAGCTAACTAGCCTGGACCTGAGCAAGCTGATGCTAACACTTCCCACCCACTACCAGCCATTGGGCTAAGCTACCTAGCCTGGACCTGAGCTAGCTGATGCTAACACTTGCCACCCACTACCAGCCATTGTGCTAAGCTAACTAGCCTGGGTCTCAGCTCCCTAGGGAACGCTGGAGACGATGGACAATAAATGTGTTTCCCTCGGTTCTTGTGACACCTGTAGACACCTGTTACCTGGTGTGAGCTGCACTTTGGGCTCCTGATAGGCTTTAAAACACACAGTTGGCAAGAAGTTTGTCTTAATATTTGAATCCAGGTGTGTTATTTGTCAAAACATTCACTGCAAATATCTTGTCGATCCAAATACGGCAGCTGTAAGCTTCAGAACATCTCGGCCCCATCACTCTTTCATACTCACTCGGGTTCTGTCAGAGGTGTGGTCTCGTTGGGCTCAGCGGGACCCCCTCCCTCTTGGTTTGGGGTTTGTTCCTCCTCTGTTCTCACCTCAACGATGGGTTCCTTCGACTCGTCTTTCCTGGTGTAAGAATGCAACACAAACTTAGAAAGCTGACACACAACTCAGCCCTGTGAGGGAGGAACGTCTAGTTAACGGGAGTGGGAGGTGATCAGCAGCAGCGTGAAGCTGAATTTATGGTTACTGGGATAAAGCATGCAAACTGGTAGAATCCTTTGAGGTGTCAAACACTCTCTCATGCCGATATTTGATCATCCTCCACACGCAGGCTTTGGCGGAAAGTTTCCCCTGAGGCTCGTCTGTCAGCGTCACTCCCCGCTCGCTGATTGTGCTGAGCTCAAAAGTGCTTCCTCGCTGCGATGACATATTTAGATCCAACGTGCCAAATATCACCTCCTTACAAACCACTGTTCACGCTCACTAAATCTGTTTCATGTGAGCTGCTGGGTTGAAATATTTATTTCCCAGCTGCTAAGACGAGAGATGTTTCAATTTACTGAACAGAAGATTTTCATCAAACAAAAGCTAACACGCAAAAAGGAACGCGTTCACTACGGTTCTCCATATTTAACTGTAAGAAAGCGTGCTGGGATCTGCTGCTGTCTGCAGGGTCCAGTTTGTGAATTCGACTCGGTGTTTAGTTGCATTTAGTTGCTGTACAGTTCATGTGGAGAGCTGTCAGCTGTCTTGATGGAGAAGTACGAGTTCCCTCCCCCAGCTGAGCTGAGACCTGCTGGCAGCGGAGCTGGAGCTCCACGCAGCAGCAGCAGCAGCAGCAGCAGCAGCAGCAGCAGCAGTGTTTGAGGTCTGGACAGGTGAGACTCGTCACTCAGGAGCTCCGCCGACTCACGTGAACGCTGCTTTGCCCTCCTCGATGTCCTTGCTCTTGACGCCTGGCCCGGCCTTCCCGCAGAAGTTCACGGCGATGCACATGAGGAGGCCGCACTTGTTGAGGAAGTAGCAGGTGACGTCAACGCCCACCAGCAGCAGGAAGAAGACCACAATGAGGATGCCTACGATGGCTCCGGTGCCCAGGCCTGAGCCGCCCTCCGTGGCGTCTGGGGGGGGGGCACACCAGCAGAGACAGTGGGAAAAAGGGGTGAAGAGGAGGAGTTGGGAAAGAGGAAAGGGTTAAATATGAAGAGGATGGAATAGAAAGTTGGAGAGAGAGAGGGAGACAGATGGTGAGGAGCTGAAGCTCACGACTACAACTTCCCATGTCTTACCTCTCATTTGTCACATGACACCTTCATAACAGGCTCCTATCGTGTTTTGAGATATGAATAATATTGAACATCAGATTTCCCTGAAACACATCCAGTATTTATGGAGGCGTCTCAGGATGCTGGAATCACCAGCAGGTCCCTGAGGACACAACAACACATTGTTTTCAGATTGTGTCCCACAATCCACCTGGGGAGGAAACTCAGGCTTTCAGAAGACGACTTCCTGCCACGAACAGTGACAGCAATCCCTGGAGACCCGGCCGATTCATCTGCTGATACAGCTTCTCCTCAGGGACGCAGGCTGTGGATGTTTTGGATTTAATGGATTTTTTGACTTTATCCGATTTGCCGTCATGTTGACAACTAATTTGGCCGATAGCCAATGTCGCCAGTTCAGAAGCACTTTTATGAGTTCTACATCCTGAGAAACACATGGAAGCATCCTGAGTTCTGAAGTGTGTTTTCTTTACAGATGAAGAGCTTCAACTACTGCTACATTTGTTTATACTTCCAACTGACCAGGATCTGCTGGGACTGGCGGCTGTCGTCCAGTTTACTGACTCAACTTCACCTGGAACGGTTGTCACTGGACTTGGGGACTGAAGCTGCTATGCTAGTTAGCTGAACGTGTATGTGATTGTCTTCGCTCTGATTGAGCCGCCATTGCTCGAAGTTCATGAAGAAACTCAAGTCAGTTGCATGGAGAAGCCGCTGCCCACTAGTGTTTTGTTGGTGGAACTGCAGAAGTGTAAATGCACCCTACAAACACGAGAAACCACGCAGGAGGAGGGATGCGAGCTTCCCGCCTCCCGGCTGCTTTCAAACCCTCTGAGGTAACGTGAAGGTTACTGCTCATTTCAGCAGCTGTTTATCACCAGGAAACCAGCAGCCACCACATCGAGACTTCCAGGGCAAAGTGCAAATGCTGCTTATTCTTGAAAAAGACGAATTCACACAAAGCTCACAGCCAGGAGAGAATGAACAGGATTTGGCGCTCGAGCGTCACGGCTTTGCATTTCAACATCAGCTTTCTTCCCTCTCATCACTCATCTTGGCATTCGGTGACGTTCCCCCAGACAGAGCTAAACTTTACAGTTCTGGATACAACTCGCATCCCAGGAGAAGAGCAGGAGACCCAAACACTGGTCGGTGACCCGTGTCTGTAACCTCCGCGGGTCGTTTTTATGATCTCATCATTGGAGCTTTCATTCAACCAGGCTGGTTGACAGTACAAACATTAAATCTTCTACAATTTTACACATTAAATAACGCAAGTAACTCAAGCCTGTTTAACGCTGAGTTGTGAAGCTCTGCCTGCTGCGGTAAAAATACTGCTTATCACTCTCTTGTGTTTGTCATCTCACTGTCGAAGGAGACTGGAAGTACTCAGCAGACCAAGGGTAAGTTTATATAAATATATTTCAACCACATCTCTCCACAAATGGTAATAAGCAGCAGTTTGGTGCCAGGTGTGTGTGCGTGTGTGTGTGTGTGTGTGTGTGTGTGTGTGTGTGTGTGAGAGTGAGAGTGAGTGTGTGTGTGTGTATAAGCACCATCAGAGCCTGAGGCCTCAGGTAAAAACACTCTGGAACCCTTGGATAAATCTATAGTGCTAATAGTGTTAGCAGCGCTAACCGGCCACATGGAGACGGATGATCGTCCTGCAGCCACGACAGAATCGTCTGATATAAATCGTCCAACATAAACATCAGAATTTACTGTCTCTTCCTGTAAAGCTGCTGTGCTCCTCTGCTGATGGATCACACCGGGAGGATTTCATCCTCATCGCTCCTCCTCCGCAGAGACGCCGGGTTGTTACACTGTCACTCTGGTGCTTTGGTTTTTCATAATTTACAAAAACATGACAGGGCCCCTGTGGGCCGGAGCCCCCAGAGCCAAGAAGAGCAAACACCCCTGAAACGGAGGAGAGAGGAAGGAGGAAGTTCTGCTGTGTTATGGTTTCCATTCATCCATTACTGCCGAGCCTCAACACGCTCCTGCTAATGAAACAGAGCAGGCTGCTCCTCAGAGTGGTGCGGGGGAGGTAATCAGTATATAATCCACGTAGTAAGGAGCCAGACGGCGAGGCCTCCACAGCCGCGTTTCTGTCCTGCCGTTGTTTTAGTGAGATGTTTTGTCGTATTTTAACCTGAATCCTGGTTTTTCCTGAGCCGAGGGGTCTTAAACTGTGTTGGCTCAGCAAACACTGAGCTTGAACCCACGACACCGGCCGCTGAGGACCCAGAACCTCTCACGCGTGTTGCAGGAACGCCTCGTGAGGAGTTGTGGACATGCAGCTGCTGGATATTTGCCAGCAGATTTATAACCATTTGTGAAATATCATCAAAAAATGCTTCATGAAAATGAAGTGCTGAGTGTCTCCGGTCACGGCCAGCAGAACAGCTCTTCCCTCCACCATCTCACTGGACTGGGATCACCGGGCCGACCAAGCCTACTGAGCTTGTGCAGCACACACACAAAGCCAGCCAAGGGGGGGGGGGGGCCGTAACACTTCTGTATCTGACGGATCAAATGCTGCCTTTTGTCCAGTAAAACATTAAAATACCTTTGATGACATATTCATAGCTGTCATGGAGGTTTCTACCCGACGGGAGCAGCGGGGACGAGCCAACACCTCTGATCCTACCAGAACCCTCAGAACGCCGCTGATCCTGCCTACGTGAGCTGGAATGAATATCTTAGTCAACACGGACAATTTCTAGTTGGTCCACTTTACATGACTTATACAGCACAGAGAAGTACATTCACAGACGCTACAAGTGTCCCCTGAACGCCCCATTAACCTGAAATAAATGACACAAAGGCAGGAACTTCATCTCCTCTGGGACACAGAGGAGGAGGAGGAGGAGCAGGAGGAGGAGAAGGAGGAGGAGCAGGAGGGGGAGCAGGAGGAGGAGCAGGAGGAGGAGCAGGAGGAAGGAGGAGGAGGAAGAGGAGGACGAGCAGCAGGAGGAAGAGGAGCAGGAATCCTCAGATGCACGCAGCTTTGCCGCCACAGATAACATTTCTACTTGAATTATGCCTCTCCGACGTCTCGTGTTTGTTTGCTGCACTTGTATGACAAATTCATTTTTCACGTGAGAGCGCCGCGTGTGTGGTCAACCTCGGTCGTCTAATTTAAATTCAACAGCTTCCTCTCCTGTGCTGCTCTGTAGTTTGCAATCCTTAATTTCCTCTGATGGCTGTGATCGAACTAACAAGTAGCTGTGTTTGCTTATAGGTGGCTACCGTGATGCAGACAACACGTGTTTTCCTTCTGCTCATTGCTTCATTTGCATTTTAACAGGCACAATAAATCATGTGGCGTGTACTCAGAGCCGAGGGGGGTTCACACACTGTTCTCTCTGAGCGAGGAATCATAAATCTACGTGTCAGGACGGACAAACGTTTCTCTTTGCAGGCTTGTCAGGTACAGTGCTGAGCTTCTAACCCCGAAAGACAGTTGACGAGACTTTGTTTCAGGGAAAACTGCACTTTCCAGAGAAATCAATAAGTGCCAGAGGTGTGGTGCCGAGCTCTTTCCTCGTCAACCTCCCAGAATCTCCCACAAGTGATTCTGCAAACTCACAGCGAGTCTGAACCCACACAAACGTCTCTGGACCCCGGTGAGCTCCTGCAGACGGCAAACACCAATATTTACACGTGACTGACTGGCGAAGCCGCGTCCAACGCCATCGGTCCAAAGCAAACATTTACGTCAGCTTGTACGGAAGCTCAGTCACTTATGCAGACTCACCCCAGTTTTAACTGCTCATGCGTGTGAAAGTTAAATCAGTCGGTTGCTTCTGGACGGAGGCGTGTGAGATATGAAGGCGGCGGCGGCGTCTGTGACGTAGACATTTAACAGAAAACTGCACCGGAGGAATATGAAACAGCTCCATCAGCCACAGATGATGTTACCGCCTCTTTAACCTGACGCCGAGGCCTCGACCAGCGGACCACTTGACCGCCTCCCCCGGCGTCTACCAGACGTCTGTGACAGCTCAACGGTGACAAAGGTCAGCAGCACAAACACGAGTCAGAGTCGTGTGGTCGACAGCTACAGCTGTTGCTGCAGCACTGTTAACTATTAACCACAGCTGTGAAATGATTAAAACTAGAAATCTCACTCCAAAATGTCCGCCGCAGTGACCTTTGACCTTAAAAGCATTTTTAGTTCATCTCATGTGCGCCGGTCTTGAAGCGCTTCTGTTGGTATCACACCAACGTGATTGATGGACCGTCACACCTCCAACTCACGACTGTCCCTGTAATTCAAGATTAAAAATCCACGAGTGCTGATTTGTCACGCTTACGGGTGAATTCCAGGGGGCGTGGCTACACCCTGAACCTGTGACTCCTCTGTCCACCAGATGCGACGCTGCTGAACTGTCAGCTCTGCTGTGCCGGACTATTTCACCTCCGCGAGCCTCATCACGGAGCACGAGAGGGAAGCTCCGGCGTGGCGCCTCAGGCTTACAGGTAAATGTCGGTCAAACCTGGCAAATTCTTCATTTGTGTTAAAGTAAAATGAACCCATTAATTAATCTCAGTGTTAACGTTCACAGCATTGAACAGAACACCTCGAGGGAATCACATCTAATTCACCAAAGGTGTCTACAGGAACTGCAGGAGGTCAAAGGTCAAGGTGGCAGGAACGCATCACTGAGGGACTCAAACATGATTCACATGGATTATTAAGGTTTTTCACAGGTGAGCAGCAGAGGGACTAACACCCACAAATTGGACGACTCAGACACACCAGGACCAGAGAGAGCACACGTGTTCCTCCACAGAGAACCCTTGAAGCACCAAACGCCTCCGCACGCCACCGTCTACAGCTGAGGACCGGCTCAGGAGTCCGAGCTGAACCAGGGAGGTGAACCCGGCGTCCAGCTGGAGTCAGAGTTGACAGCAGTCAGTGAACAGGAGGACGACTGCACCACCACCACCTCTCTGCTGCAATTACATCATCGCCTCCAGCAGGAGGAGTCGTCACCTCGGTCACCGCCACCACAGCACCTCAGTGCAGCGTCCTGACTCCACACTGTGCAAGCGATACACAGAGGTTCTACTTTTGAAGCTACAGCACAAGAAAGGAATGCAGCAGATCAGCTGACCACAACATCAACCAGGAGGGAGAGTCAGGAGAAAAGACAACCTCTCACCACGGAGGCCTGGAGAGGACAGACCGAACACACACTTGGAGGTGAAACTCACACCAGACGAGAAAACACACCAGAGAGGGACCTCACCTGTCCACACGTGAGACACCAGGTGGAAGCCCCGCCTCTACTGGTGGACTGGTGCTCTGCAATACCTGTAGAAACACCTTGAATCTTTGATGACCTTCAACTAGCCACTTGGTGACTTCAGCATTCTTATGAGACCATCTGGCTGCCGCCAAAGTCTTCTTTTCTCAGCCAATCACCTCCACCGCCTCCCATCAGCTGTGACGCAGCGCGGTCGCCACGAGCTACAAGCTAGGTTGGCGTATGAATACAGGAGGACATACGCAAAGGAACAGCACACTTTTGTCGGCAGGAATCCTCCTCCTCCTCATGATCATCTTATGTTAATGCAGAGAGAGTGGATACAATAATTTGTTGACTTTTGATAGACAGGCTAACACTTCCCATCCACTACCACTCATTGTGCTAAGCTAATTAGCATCACCCTCCGCTCCCCAGAGAGGGGCATCTCTCTTCTCTGCCTCTGGCGATGATGGAGACCATCTTTTCAACAGTCAACCTAGCGTTCGTTCTGCTGGCCGAGCTCCACCCTCCACCTTTAATGAGGGCCTGAGCCTGAAGTTATGTTTGCTCGTTTGTCTCTGTTACTTCACAATAAAAAAGGTTATTTATGAAAACTTTGCTTTTCTTTATTACTTCTGGCACATTTGAGTATTTTTGTGTGCTACTCTGTGTAGTTTTTACTTTATTCACTTTTATGTCACTGTGGTCATCAAGTCGGTCCGGGTGTTGCTTGAGCAAAGCTGCTTCACTACAGTCAGTTATTAAATTGGCGACTCGAAGTGCCGCAGTTTACATTTGTGCTGGACAGGAGTTGAGAGGTCCACATGCAGAGGACAGACTCAGGGAGCCGGTCAGCGTGGAGCCTGTTCAGAGAAGAACATCTCAATCAGACACGCGGAAAGATGGTGACAAGAAAGGTTTCAGTGGCAGAAATATTTATCGTACGAGTCTGGTGGAGCTGAACACACTCTGATCACGACGGGGCGGTGGGGGCGGGATAAGAGTTTAACAAGCATAGTAACTTTCTGTCTGTTATAATTCACGTTCCAGACTGACAGGCTTCATTCCTCCTTGCTACCACAATGAGGTGCTGTTCCACCAACATAACCCTGCTGAAATCCTGTTTTCTTTCTGGGTACAAGGAAGCAGGGAGATGCAGAAAACCTGACTTCTTCTCGCCGGCTGATTAAGATCCGTCAGAACACCTCATGCAGGAAGGTGTGTGTGTGTGTGTGTGTGTGTGTGTGTGTGTGTGTGTGTGTGTGTGTGTGAGTGTGTATGTTTTCAAGTATTCAATGACAACAACCAGGGAAGAGAACTGACTGCCTGATGAGAACATGGCCTGAAAAGCAAGAGCCATAACCTCATTTTTATGGAGGATGAAGGAAGACAGAATGCCAGACGACAGTGGCGTCCAATGGGACACAGACAGTATTTTCTGTTCATGATGAATTACCCAGGCTGCTATTCTGTCATTATATTATAAAATATAATAATAATAGTGACAAAATAAAATAAAAGACAACATAAGAATTAAAACTCCATCAGATAGAAGAAATTCTTTAAAGCCCTAGTACGGAACATCGTGCGGTTACAGTTTCGGCTGTAAAATGGTGGTTCTGTGCGTGGCACCAAGCCACTACAGACTCATTTCACTAACAGGGTTTGTTTTTTTCTCCCTAATTGTTCATTGTTAATTCCTCCCATCGAGTTGTCCCTGTCATAGCTCCGCCCCCTTCAAGCTGGGGAGCACCACAGGACTAACCCATCAGCTGCATCTATTCATCCACATTTGTTAGCAGGGGGCTAACAGGAAGTCTCTGGTGCACATGCTCAGTAGGAGAACCTGCTCTTACTGTATGTTTGCCGTGTGTCGTTATGGCTACTGAGAAATATTCTTTTACAAGCGGCGCAGGCGAGTCCAGGACTTCGCTGGAGCTCCTGGTGAGCAGAAATGAAACCAGCGCCATCAGCAACAGCAACCATCAGACGACAGAGACACCTCAACTCTCGTCGACCCTCTGGTGGAGGCTCACCAGCAGCACCGGCCACAAATAACACAGAACACAAGAGTGATTTAAGGTTTGGAACCAAAAGAGAAGTGAGTAAACGGCGCATAACCACATAGAATTGTTCTTCTACCTTCGGGCAGATTTGGCAGGAAGGTTCCTTCAGGGGATGAGAGCCTCTTGGGCCTCATCCACCTGAGTGAGCCCCTTCAGGGGTGAGATGGAAAAACCTTTGACAGTTCCAGATTGCTCTTTGCTCAGTCTTCTCCCACTTAGACCTAAAAACACCCGGAGGCACCTCTGGTGTTTCTCTGAATAACCTCCTGAAACTTGATCAACTTCTCAGGAAAACTTAGTAGAATTGTCGACATCCACTGAAAGCTTTGTTTTTCTGCTTCTGTAGCAGATAGAAAGATGAAATAAAACAAAAAAAAAGGCTTGAGGTTTGACTTCTATGTAAAATAACTTGCCTGCCACCTACAATCTTTGAAGATAAAGGAAATCATCTCGATGTTCTGTGTTTCAGCGACCAGCTGAGGGCTGAGCAGACGCAGCGTTTCTACTCATGTGTTAGCGTATCTGCAGCTTCCTGTCATGGTTCCCAGTGGACTTGTACCATCTCTCCAGCCCACAGTGACCCCCTGCTGTGGAAGAACCAAAGTCTGGCTTTGCCGCCCTCCTCGACCAGCAGCCAGAGCTCAGGCGGGAGGCGAAGGTGCCGGGACCAGCGGTTCATCCACCACCGAGGAGGAGAGCCTCGCCGCTGCGCTGGCGACCGCTGGACATCAACTGGTGTTGACAGAGAGATGCGGCACAACAAAATATTCAAATACCTTTGAGCTCACGTTTACTGACTTCAGACATTTGAGCAAGAAAACCCACCGACATGGAGACGAGGGAACCTGATGATCTATAATTGTAAAGGTTCCCGGATCTTAGGACTCGTTCCTGGAACCTGCTGGTACTCGACTGAGCTGCTGCGGGAGGATTCTAACGATGCTGGTCCCCAATCAGTCACTGTGGGAAAAGTGACTTGGGAACCTTTCAAATCCTTCAAGAGTGAGCGTGTGTTTGTATCATCGAATACATCTTTGGTAAAGATAGTAAACTAAACCCTGTAGTGAATGCAAAAAAAAAAAGGAAATTTGAAAGAAAATTTAATTACCAGATTAGTTTCACAAAAACGTGTCATATATAGTTCCACAGTCTCTGTATAAGGTTTTTACCATTTCAAAATGCCTGTTTTATCTTTTGCACTCAGCAGACTTCCAGTATCTTAACAGTCATGCAAGACAGACATTTTGTTAAAGCTCCAGAGAAAAAACTGTGCGTAAAATCAGCTTCACACTCCATGAGATGAACAGTACAAGACAGTACGTGTAGTTATAGCTGCAGAAAGCCATTATGTTCATGAAAGAAAAAGAAACACAATTTATTTCAACCCTACAATGGTTACATGGAAATACACGGATATGTACTTTCAAAAATGTCTCAATAAAATCATTTTACAATATTGAAAATGAGATTTTTTTTGTGTTTAACAGCTGTTGCAGTTACGTTTTTAGACATTTCTCTGCTTTCATGTAAAAAGACAACATGAGTCGAGTCAAAAACACAGCTGAGTCTTGTATTTCAATCTGAAAAGATTATGTACACGTTGTCACAAAACATGATTAGTGTTTCTGCACGACCTCCTGACAAGGTGGTTACATAACAATGTAATTGAAACTGATGAGACATTAGAAAGTGCCTGGGAAAATGATTACCAGAAGCAATCTTTAAATTTCTGTCTGCTCTCTCACTCTGTACAACAAGACTCGTATCAAGGGACAAAAAAAAAACAACAAAAAAGAAAAGAAAGAACAGAAATTAGGCACAACATTTGTACTCATCGTCTGGTTAACACATTCATAATGCTCGACCGGGGAGCTTCAAAGCAGCTGCATAGCATTCATGAATACTGGATCATGCCTCGTGTCAGCTTTCATGCAGTGTTCATGCTTTAGTGTCGTCTATGACAGAACAGTGGAATGATGTGTCTAGGGCAAAAAATTCCAAAATAAAAGCCTCTTTACAATCGCCAGAATATTGTAGACACACATCAAACTGTAAGGTAATTTCTCCATTTATAACTCCTCTTAAGGGAACACACCAACTTTTTGGGAAGAATTTACTGTCCAGCCTCGCCAGAGTCGCACGGACAGGACGTCCTTCTCTCCTCCACGAGTGCGGCGTTCCGCAGGAAATTAGGACGACTTTTTCCGTAGTTGTCGTCCAGGATTTATACCCAATCCACGACGGAGCTGAGTCCGTCCTGGTCTGTCCCGAGTCAGGGAGAGACTCCTCCCAAGGTGAGACAGAACATATCAAACAGGTCTGATTATTTTTGGACTCAGTCGGGTGGCATGTACTCGTGCACTGAGTCATACAGTCGCTGCTGAAGCCAGGCGGTGGGCGCACACTCCTCCATGATCTGCTATGCTACCACTTCTCAACCACTTCCATTCATTAGGCTAAGCTAACCAGCGTGGGTCTCAGGTCCCTGGAGAAGGGTTTCAAACTTCGTGTCTGGCTCTGAGGACGATGGACAATAAGAGACTTTCCCAAAAAGTTGTTGTGTTCAGTTAAGATCACATTAAGGCATTATGAATGTGTTACTAACTAAAACAAAGCTGCAATACTTTGTTCACATCATAGAGCACCCAACTCGTAGCAGTGACATTACCTTCTACAGAGTTCCCTCCCTAAATCTATTCACATGAAAACAGAGGAAAACAGAAATATCGACAGAATCTAAATCCCCGAATGATGCGAGTACTGAGCACCTGTAACATCATGAAACCAAACTCTTATTTTTATTCTTGTGTGTGGCTGCACAAGGGTAAAAGGCATAGAAATCAAAGGAGTCGGGCCAGAGGATTTTAGAGGCTCAGACTATCCTTTCTCCTCGAGTGAAACCAGTTTATGAGAGCCAGAGCACCGTCAGCACGGAGAGCAGAAGAGCTGCCAGACTGTACGTCACGCACCAGCAACCGAGCGTAGCTGAGGTTATTGACCAACCACAGATGACAAATATATATTCCAATACCCACATCAGAGTGATAATCACAACATGTGACAAACAAACAAATTAAAAAAGGCACAAACAGAGAAAGAAATTTGTGTGTATGACAATGTCATGGTCCATAGGTGTCCAAGAAGTTCACACATGAGACGGACACGGAGAGACAGGAAGCAGGAGAGAAAGAGGGAAAAGAGATGGAAAAATAGGTCAGAATTACAGAAAAAACAAGTCTGATAGGTTATTAGAAATCAAGGAGTAAAAACGGAAGGGGTTAACGCAAAAAAGAAGCATGTTAGTAGCACAGCAGATGAGACGTAGGTGATGGCAGGCATGGGATGAAGGACATGAGGGACATAACGGAAGTGGTTTCAAACACACGGCAGTCCAGGTCTGCTGTAGGTTCAGTACAAACAAAGACGGGTTACTCAGTCATCGGTAGCACAGCTTCGGATACGAGAGATGACAACCTGGATGCAGGACCACATCCACGGGGTCGGGCTCTTATCGTCTGTAATGGCCAGTGGTGTAAGCAAGTGTACGCTCGTCAAGTGCCACTAAACCTGATTTAAAAGCCTCATTATTTACAACATCAGGTCGTTAATGGAGAAATTATGGACATTCTGGGGTCTGACGGTGTGTGTCTTTAGCGGCGAGAGCCAACGCTGGAATACTGACAATTCAATACCCGCCCGCCCGCTCGCTGAGCGGAGCGGTGACGCTGCCGCAGCCTCTCAGTGACAGCATACCCACTACGCTCTTGAATCCTTGTCCTTTAGTGAATTTGCAGATTGACAGATCAGAAACACTTCCACTTTGATGCCCAGTAAAAGCCGTTTCAAACCAAGCATGATTTTTCTTTTGTTTTTACTGTAAAATCCAACTTTACAGGCAACAGGAACAAAAGCACAGTGACAGCCCTCTTCGTACGACTGCAGCTCACCACACCTCTGACTTCACTCACTTCTTCTTGTGACACGTCCTCTGAAACGCCACTTTGTTTTACCAGGCGTTGCATAAAACACGAGTCGGATCAAATCGGAGGGAACTAAACTTTCAACATGATCGGCTCTGTCGGTCCTGAGGTCATGTGATCACCCGCATTGGCTTGTCAGAATAAATCCATAACTGAGGAGGGACTCCGATTAAATCTGCTAGCTGGGTATGATAGACCCTGATCTCACCGAAGAACAACTGATGACACTTTGGATTTGATGACATCATATGGTCTTGGCGTGAGCTGTCAGCAGAATTCTTTCACTTCTCTGGCTTTGTCCTTTGATGCGATCAAAACGTTCACGTTGGTGAAGTGGCCTGACTGAAAATCTGAGTGACAGTAAAACCTTCCTGCCCGTTTGGGGGATTACACACATGTATTTACTGTAGGGTCAGACGCAACGCAACAACACAAAGAACTGATGGTGAACGGCGATCGCCACGCTGTGTTTTTGCATCTCACTGGTGAGAAACGGCTTTTAACTGTGATCCGGGTTTCCTTCGGGGCGCGTCTGCTGTTGCAGCTACGGTTGTGTGTGCGTGTTAGGAAACGGACAGCGTCAGGAGGTTTTGCTCTTCAGTGATAAGGATGTGTGCACATGAGGACGGCGGGGGCGACACCACTGGTCATGGCGGGAGGGGGCGGCCCATGCAAAACCACACATCCACAACAGAAGCTGGTTATGAAGGCCAAGTCCATGACATGAATGAATGGGTGAACTCATGTTATCAAAACTGCAAAATTCAGGAGCTGTTTGTTGGTGTGACTCCAGAGTTAGCCGGGGAGATTTGGATGCATCAACACCTGCCTTTTTCTACACGTTTACAAAGGCGTGGTTTATTTTGCCTGATGTTTCTGGCCTGGAAAGATGATGACTGAACTCTATGCAGCTTCTTTGTGAGTCTTGGCGTGCCGAGGCTGCCCAGCAGAGAACCCAAATTGCCTGAGCCAAACTGTTGCGACAGACCAGATTCACCGAGCAACAGGTGACGTGAGATGTTTGCACAGAGCCATCGTCATGAGATGCATTCACACCACTTTGGGGTTTCAAGCCGTTTACGTATGTGACTGATTTCTGAGCAAAACACATGAATTCAACCTCCCCTGCATTCACAACTTGTAGTGCAGTGACATTTTAGCGCAGGACATGTTTACTAAAGAGCAGCTGCTCCAGGAAATGCTACCAAGAAGCCTAACTCAAATGCAGATGTTGTAGTTAAAAGTAACTTCTCCTACATCCATCCAAGACTAAAAAAACCTGGAAGAAATACTAACAAACCAAAACAAAAAACAAAAAAACAAAAAAAAAACGAAACCAATTAAGAGAATTAAAGGGGGACTGACTTGGAGGGAGCCCACGTGAAGTAGGCCAGCTCGTATTCTAAGTGATCCAAACCTCCCACTGCTACATGGCTGTTGCCCAGCAAGCGCATTAAGAAAATAACTGCTTTCTTTATGTGCCATGCACTAGCAGCAGCTGCTTTTTAGGGTCTCCGATGATGTACAAACAGAATTAATACAGTTGGAAGTGGCATCATGCAAGGACAGTAAAAAGGCTGCATCCCCACCGCACTGGAGCACCTGTCATCAGGTCAGAGAGGTACACAGGTGAGGAGAGAGTGAAGGCAAGTGTGACTACGAGTGGGAAAAGGGAAAGGAGCACGACAAGTTTGGGGGAAACTGTCTTATATCCCATCGTCTCCAGAGCCAGGCGAGAAGACAGAACCCCTTCTCCAGGGAGCGGAGACCCACGCTAGTTAGCTTAGCACAATGACTGGTAGTGGGTGGGAGGTGTTAGCATACATCTATCAAACATCATCAAAACAGATCAGGTTCCAAGTTACAGTGGAGCTTTTTTGGCTGCTGCGTCAAATCACTACGCCCAGTCAGGAAAGTAGTTCCGGCTATGTGTCTGATTCTAACATTTCAGTGTCCCTCATTTTAAATATTTCACCTTTGTTGTTTTAGTTATCATTTTTCCTATTATTAGAACATTTGGGACAACAGTGGAATTCAAGATTTTTGATGAAGGCATGCTAACACTTCCCACCCACCACTATTCATTGTGCTAAGCTAACTAGCGGTCAGCTGGTCTCAGCTCACTGACTCATTCACAGAGGACAGAAGGGTCCAAAAAGATTGTGTGTTCTTTCAAGTAAAGAAGATGAAAGGAAGAAGATGAAAGGAAAGGTGGTCTCTTTGTTTTAAGGAGACACTTGCGGTACATTAAACGTCTTCTTGTCTCTTTGTGTCTAAATTATTAATAGGGACAATAATTATTGGCATCATCGTGAAACTGTGATATCAAGGAAATTGTTCTTGTTGAGATGATTATTAAACATGATTAAGCACGATTATCAGCGTCTGGCATGACGGGAAGGATTCCAGCGACTGGTCTGTCTACCAAACAATTATCATCTGACTGGAGGTGAACAGTCGGGAGTCCAGACGTTGTAGCTTTGTGAAATATAAACCGCTAGAAAAAGCAAAAAAACAGGTGGTTTGGAGTCTTTTCTAATTGTGGCAACAGAACGATGCTTTCAAAGATAAAGATGATCGTACTAACAAATCAACTGAAGATTTATTGGGAATCAAACACCCCTTTCTCCATTAAGACTGAACGACGAGCCACGCCATGACCCGCCTTGCGGTTACGTGCTCTCATTGGCTGGTAGTTTTTGTTTGGTTCTGCTAACAGCCAAACAAACCAAAAGACCCACGTAAAAACAGAGCCCCGATCTGCAGAGGTAATGTTCCGTTTTTAGGGTATCCTGGAATTTAAAAGGTTTTTAAATCATCCTGAGATAAAGAATGAATGTGATTTATTCCCACAGAAGCGCTCTGGCCTGTTTTATTTCTGTGAGCCAATCATAATCGTCGTTGATGGGGATAAAGGATGTGGCGATGGTGCCCTCGCAAAATAAAATTGTACAGCGAGAAATAAATCTTATATTCATATTTGTTGTATTTCTTTACAACTACTCATCAAAAGGTGATCCATATCTGTCAGAAGTAGCTCGCTGGCGGGTGCAGTGTCGTGTCGCGAGGGGGACTGACCACAAACAGACTGAAGTAAATAAGCGCTAGCAGCTTACACCTGCCATGTCCTTCCAGTAAACAAGGAAAAATAATGGACCCATATGAAGAGGAGGAAGATAAAAGTCCCTGAGAAAGAAGGTGTGGATGGTAGAAAGACAGGATGATGGGGAGAAAGCAGTTCTTTTTCAACAGGAGGGAAAGTTTAACCTCAGTTTGGGCCCTGGAGAAGTGCAGTGGGGAGGCAGCCTGAGATAAAATGTGCATCTTGCTCACACAACACAACAAGAGAGCAAAGGCCGACCGTGACCACTGGAGTAGAGCTGAATTCAGTCTTAACTGGATCAAGTGCTCTCGCTCTGACTGCTATCTGCTCTGACTTTATTGCTCAGTGAACCAAAGTGGCGACCGCGGCCTCGTCGGCGCCACGGGAAGATCAGCAGAGCCAAGTCCTGTGATAGGAGTTATGTCTCCAAGGGAGGGAAAATACAGCGAGACGCTTTAATATCTGCTTTAATTATTGCCCAGGTGGGAAACTGTGTGAGGTCAGCAGCATCTTCTAAAATGTAAATAAATTTGTCTTTGAATGGAACAAAGAGGATTAGAAAGAGGATTCCTGACTGTTAACTTCATAGTTGTTATTTAAAACTTCAGTCAAAACGTTACAAATCTTCGGATTCGTGGAAATTTCACAAAGGGCGGCGCAGAAATGAGACTCCACCGGATGCAGTCATCAACCCTCACGCTGGATCACACATGAACCGATAAATCAACTGTGTTGAAAGAATTCAACATCTGATAAGACTGACAACATAACGTCCAGTGAAAACTGTTGGCTGTGGGAAGTCGAAAATTCGAAAGCCTGAGACGCGCGAGGCATCACGTGTTCGTCCCAGCTGCCGATTCTGTGGCGCTTCTGACATTTGAAGTGCTGGATGACCTCATCACCCTGCGATGAGAGCAGAACGTTGCATGTTTTTGTTTGTGACTTGTGTAAAGGACATGTTCAGAGTGGCTCGCTGCATCGACACGTCGCTGCATGCATCACGAACGGACCTGTTTTTTATCTGGCAAGACCCGGAATGAATAAGATAAGTTAAGATGAACCTTTAATCCTCCCACAGTGGGGAAATTTACAACGTTACAGCAGCAAGAACAAAGGGGAATTTAACATAAATTGTATGTGTGTGTTTTTCTTTCAAAACTAAAGAAGCACAACTTTATCATTACTACGCTTCGGCCAGAACTGGCTTGTGATCACGTGGCCGCTGAAAGCCCCAACCACGTGTATTTAGCTTGAAGCTAATGGAGGGTTTAGTTTACTATCTTTACCAAAGATGGCCGCAAACTAGCAACAGCAAAATCGTCTGTTTAAAAACTGTCGGGCGAATCGTCGGGTTTATTCCGCGTCGTCTTTATCCAGCCGTATGATCAGTGAGTGCCTGAAAGGCAAAACACACTTCTTGGGTGAAGTATTGCTTTGATATGCTGTTGTATTTGACTGCATGCTTGAAATCAGCACGGACTCTTTGTTGCCTTGCTGGCCAGGTGTCCCTTGAAAGGACGACTGTGTTCAATATATCTTTAACGCTGTTATTTATTAGCTTTCATTTTTCCAGCTGCAGTCGGGATCACGAGACGTCGTCCCGATTCCTGAATTGAACCAATCAGAGACGAACACTCCTCCCCTTTACGTCAGGCAGAGAACAATGACCCAGGTCAGACCAGCAACCTGACGCGGTAGCGGTGCAGGTGGGGTTTTTTTGTGGTCACGGTGGAGGCCTTGGTGCTCTGTGGCTGGTGTGTGCTTGTGCGTGTGTGTGTGTGTGTGTGTGTGTGTGTGTGTGTGTGTGTGTGTGTGTGTGTGTGTGTGTGTGTGAGTGTGTATGCTCAGGGTGGGATGATGGGAAGAGTACCTGGGACAGTGGTTGGCTCTGGAGATGTTCTTAAGGAGACGACGCCAGGCTGCGACCTGCCCTTCTGATTCACTGCCACCACGTGAACCTCGTACTCGGTGTCCCAGTCCAGACCGTTCAGCACCACATACTCACCGTCAAAAGGAATGCTGATCTCAGGTTTCCACTCACGTACGTGCTTCTGGAGGGCAGACAGAGGAGAGGACAGATGATTTTAGAAGGAACCCACTTCTTGGAGGTGTTTATTGTGATAAATATAATTATTTTGGAAGGTAAATGTGGGAAGTTGCGACAGTGATTTAAGATCTAAAAGTGAACTGCAATGCGGTCCCAAAGTGTTACCTCCTTGCCCTGCATACTCACAGCCTTGTATCTGACCAGGTAATGTTTGATCGGGGAGCCGCCATCATCCTGCTTGATCCAGTTGATCTTCAGAGAATTGCCCCTCTTTTGGATCATGCCCTCTAGTTTCGGGGAACTGGGCTCCCCTACACAGGACAAACCACAGGGCCACCATTAATAAAAACAGCTGTGCACAAACATGAACATCTCCTCAAAGTGCGCATATCAGCCTGCATCAATCAAGGTCAGCAAAGCTAGAACGTACACTGATTGCAAGTTCTACCTAACAAGATGCAAATTACACTGCAATCAGAGGCCAGAGGGAACGGTGCGATCAAGGCTTCTGCTGCTGACCTGAAGTTTACAAGAGTTTTTTTGTGCTGCCGTGTTCTTCCACTGAGCTCGAAGTTCAGACATTACCGCGCTTAGATCAAATTCAGCAGGCCACTGGCTCCATTGCTTGAAGCAAAACTTCATCCAAATTGTGTTTGTTGCCTTTCAAGTCCTCACTCAAGGTGCTATGAGTAAAGGGAACGTTAGCTTTTACTCTCAGGCCACTAGAAGGGAGAGGCCGTCGCCCCAAACTCACTGACTTTATACATTTTGATTACACAGTTAGCCGTGTTAAAGCATTTATCCTGTGCAGGCAATCCTGTATAAACCAGGAGGAGGTTTATCTTCACCCTTTTCAGATTTGAATCAACATCTTTGCTGGCACATAAACAAAGAAAAAAACATTAAATCATTGCATGTAGTTCAAACCGACACACAGAGATGCAGTTTTCCAGGCGTCAGTGTTAGTGGTTAAATAGGAACGTGGAGGCACGTCATCTCGATCGTATCACTTGAGTTAGCGTGACAGAAGCTGGTAGTATTAGTAAGAGCAGCAGCGGCGGCGGAGGGTAGACATCGCTACATTCAGCACGGTTATCCATGAGCATCATTCAGGGTTAGACATGTTTCCTCTACAGCTAAAACAGAGAGAGGGCTTGTTAGAGTGGGAGGCTCCTCCATGCAGGCTGGACATTTTAGGGTGCTGCTACAAAAAAAACAAACAAAACAAAAAAATCACATTTTTATAATTATTATTATTTTCATTTCTTCATTTATGCAGACACGAGGTCCCAATAAGTTGAGACCAGTGATGCAGACACATGCAGACAGGACCAGAACTGGAAGAGAAAGGATGCAATGAGACAGAGGACAAACCCACTTGCATGCAGCAGAGAGGTCACAGGCTGCTGAGAGTCCCGTCAGGAAAGAACAGAGCTACGCTGAGAGTGAATCATGTGGCGATAAACACAAAAACAAAGTTTCGCGGGTGATTTCCCGGACTGTGTTTAGCTGAGTGGCACCATCAGCGGAGAACTGGGATGTTACGACGTTTAAATGCAATTCAAAATCCAAATAACGAAATTACAGGTGTTTCAAGTCTTGAATCTGCAGGTTTCACAGTCTCATCTGTGGTTTTAGAGGTCGACTGAGTGGGAAAAGCTCTAACAGGCACAATTTGAAGCTCGTCACCAAAGACAGGCAGCGAAAAACATCACCCGTCTGATTTCAATTCTAATAAACAAGCACGACACAGAGCGAGCAAGGAAAAATAAAATACACAAGAGCTGAACGAAGGCCAGACACCACAGGCCGGCCCAGGAGACCTGCCCCCGTTTAAGATCGGGACTGTTCTGCTTCCATAATCCAAATAGTATTTTATTTAATCTCATATAGTCACAAAAAAATCCCATATTTTCAAACATGTTGTGGCAAAAGACATGTAAGATGTTTCATCAATTTGACTGACTCGTGGTTACAAGATATGACTTGTTGACTTGTTCCCAAACTTTAGGGGGAATCTTTATTTTGGAAATTATTTTGAGCAAAGGAATTATTCTTCGTTGCTTCAAATGAGTTACGTTGAAGAAATGAGTCATGTCTCATGGCCTGAGAAAATAAATTGAGGGGAAAGGATATATTTCATAGACTAATTAAAAAAACAAAGCAACTCCATACGTATTCCTTCCCGCCCATCTCGGCTCTCGATGTGGTTAATTTGACAGGTCTGAGTTGGCTGGTGTCATGTGTCTGTAACAACCCGGTTTTAGTCTCCACGCCGGTGTGAAAGAATTCAGGCTCACGTGGCTTTCGACAACCAGATGAGTGAGTAAACCAGGAAGTGAAGAATGTGACATTATCATGAATCCCAGTTTAGGTGGGAATCTTCAACAAGGCACTAGGACCTCACAGTGGCGTGTTGCTGCGGCTGCGCTGTAAAATGGCTGGAACGTTAATAGCTGGGAACAACGAAGAGAATGGAGATGCTGGCGTGAATGTTCCCCAATTATTCCTACAGACGGATGAAAGGCAGCCAAATCACACCGATCGCATGTTTCATGGATGAATCTAGTTCTTAACCACCATCGCTAGAAGTAAATCATCTCATTCTAAAGAAAATGAACAAATTACCTTCTGTTGGCCAGCGAAGACGACATCATCAGCACCATGCAAGAGCCACATGACAAAGTCACATGATGTGCACGCACATGAGGGGTTGAGAGGTAAATACAGGAGGGCAGGAGGGGGTCACGGGGAGAGGCGGGGTCAAACAGGAAACATACAAAACATTTTTGAAATGATGAAGAAATCAACACAAACAGAATGAAGAAGAATGTTAAAGACAAGGTGATACATAATGAACACAAACAACAAAAGAAATGCATAAATAGATAAATAGGGGTTTTTTGAACACAAATAAATAACAAATGAAGCAGTTGAAGCTTTTCCTTAGTTTTTGGTTGGAGAATATCACTTCATAGATAAACACACAGATAAAAATACACAGATTTAAGATTCAACCAAACCATGTCGTTCATGAAGCAAGATGATCAACAGCATTTTCTCTGATGGCTTTTTTGTTCCCTTTTACATTAACGCCCAGTCTGGTCGGTTCTAGCTAGAAACACAGAACAGAGATGGGGAGCGCAGCAGCATGCTTGGTTACCCCGCAACAAACATGAAGAACAAAGGAGATTCTGTGTTTTGGGGGTAACAAACCATGCTGACTACACATACAGAACACAGCAGATACGCCCGGGGTGGAACCGTGGAGCTGCTGGAGCATGTGATGCCAGGCTGTGTCTGACACATGTTATTACAAATGTGTTCAAAGGTCAATATTTGTTAAAGGGACATGGCGAGCACATTCTGTACATCAGGAGACAACAACAAAAAGAGAAGCAACAACAGACGTGCAGCACTTGCTCCGCCGAGGTAAAACACTTGTTCTGACAGCTGCTTATTAAAGGTAGAATCAGTCGTAAATGTTCTGCTTTTAACACAAAACCTCAACACATCAGAAGAGTTTTGCAGGTGCTGCAAACCAAAAGAGTCACTGAATCTCCTTCGCGTCATTTCAGCTGCTGTTACACCAAAATCTGGCCCGTGTCTCCCTGAAGGACGGATGCAAAACTTGAGGAATGACAAGAAACGTCCTGTGCCCTGGTGAAACCAACTGCACGGCCGTGTCAGAGTGGACCCACTACGACGATATTTGGGTTAAATGGACACAATCGGAGAAAGGAACAGTGGTTCTGAACTCCCATTTGATGGCAGAGTGAGCTCAGGCCAGCCAGCAGAATGAAACTCATGACCGACGTGATGCATGAGCATTCGGCCTGGTTCAGGTCCCGTTCACGCGTGTAAACAAGTTACATAGCAAAGGTTTTTGGGCCTTTTTGGTATCACAATCGAATACATTTTAAGGCCTCGTATTCATGGAAAAACAAATATGATTTAGGAGCCTTCAAAGCGCTACAGCCTGACTATGAGAACGTCTCATTTAGTTTTGTGGTGATTCAGTTTACCCTGAATGTCTCTCGTGGCCCATCTAGCACTGAATATCACACTGTATATTCTCATGTCTCTTGTCCAATATACTGTATGTACCCGAGTGTTTCCACCAAACTAACCTTAGATTTTCACGCTATTCCCTTCGTGTATTTATGATGTCTCTATAAAACAATGGGGCTTTATGTTTGCGGGCTGTAACCGTACGGTAGTGCTGACACGTCATAAACGCTTTTATAAAGGGAATTCAGTTTCAACCACTTGTGTTGTCCGTACACATTTTTCATCCCACTATGCTGGGGACAGTTTTGTTTATCGTCAAAACGTAAAAATACAAATAGCCATGATTTGCAAAAAAACAAGAATAAATCAAATCAAATGTAATGGTTCATTCTGGCGACTGGGTCGTGTTACCTCCCTGCTTCTGTACCTCAACACACCAAGACAGGCTGTCAGAGTGAGTTGCTGCTGTGCACTCAACTTCTCCATTCTGATGACATTTTTGAGGAGAAAAAAATCTTCCTCTATCAATCGAATAAAACTCCTGCCAAGCCCACTGAAAGAAAGTAATTTGCACTCTGAATACATTTGGATGTTGTATAATATCACACATGAAATGGTCCAGAGTGAGTGAGTGTGTGTGTGTGGGGGGGGGTGTTACGATGTTACATGATGTCATGAACATGGCGGATGTGAGTTGTCCGGCCATGATGACACAGTGGTTTTGGTAGAATTAGCAACCCTCTCCTCCAGCCAAGAGAGCCGGCCGGGTGACACAGCCCAACAATGAGGCTCCACCAGTTGATCATCAGACATGAAGTCGTAACCTTCCGAGGTCGACAGGTTGCGGACGATGGGATCTGCTCCCGTAGAACGCCTCAGTCAGTAGGATATCAACCTTGTTCAAGGACAACATGGAGAGGTACTCCACTACCCACAATCCTAAGGTGTATCTCTGATTGGTGGAACACGCTGTTACCACGGAACTGGTTACGGAGCTTATCACTGTCACCCATTTTGATTCTTGCAGTTCTTGTGGGTGAGCAGTTATCCCACCGTCTCGCGCCTTCGCCCCATTTCTCATCTTCCTTTGATCTTTTTGAGCCGAACGCTTTGAGGCCGTCACTCATCTGCTCGCTGGTCGGGTAAAAGACTCTCTGAAACATCATCGGAGAAAACGAATGGGAAACTCACTTCTGGAGGTGTTCAAGGAGTGGGTGCTCGCTGCTGAGCTGTGCATTACCTTCCATCTGCGTGCTAACAACAACAACGACCAACGTGCTGCGCTACCTGGCTCGTCGCCCATCTACCAACCAGCTACTTCAGCTGGGAAACAGAGAGTCGACCAGGTGGTAAAAGAGTGTTCATGTAACAAATTAGTGCTCAGTGACGCCGGCTAATTAAAGACATCGATTCAGGAGATGTGTGACGCTCGTTCCCCCAGCGGACTCTCTAAGCGTGTAGAGTGGTGCAGGTTTAACAAAACATTTTCTGTTTACTGAAAAATGAATTTCGAGAGGAGGGCCTACAAGTTGGATTTGTGACATCACCAATATTTTTGAAGCCAACCCTTCAGCGGGTGCAAGTATGATGAGGCACCCCTAAAGAGGGGACTTGCAAAGTGATGTCGAGACATCTGGTGTCCTGCAGTCGAGCCCGTGAAGGGAAGCATTCGTGTATTTACAGCCTCTGTAGTTTCACTCAGTGGCATTTTTAAGGATTATAACTTGGCCATCTTGTCTGCCGAAGCCATGTCAGACACACGAGTTGGCGCATTCTTGAATGCCTCAGTTGATGTGCTGAGGAATTCTTTGACACAGGCATTTGAGTACATCTTGATAGGTTGAAGCTTAAATTCACTCGGGTTCTTTTTCTAGTGGCACATAAACAGGAAATGTTGACTAAAGTAAATTATATGAGACAAAAACAACATAAAGTGTTAGCATAGAGGCTACTTTGACTAAATGTTAGCATGTGTTAATGTGTGATCGGTCTACAATAAATTAACTACCTGTGCGATCAGTACGGTTCACATTTTATATAAAATATCAGTGAAACTGTGCAGCCAAAGATCCACCAGTCAGTCACTTTGACACCTGCATTCCCAAACTAAAGGGCAGAGCAAAGTTAAAAGTCATTTAGCCGTGTTTCACTGTGATTGTGTTGATTAATTCACACACAGAATATCATAGAACGCACCAGTATCAGACAAAATGGCATTCCTGTGTTAGTAATTAACCAACTGAGATTTGATAGTTAGCAAAGCCATTAAGTTGCTAACTCATTTAGCCGCTTTGCTACCAGCAGAGGGGGGACACCTCTATGAGCCACACTGGTTATTAATGAACACACCAACTGTGAGGTCAAGCGAGGCAGAGGTGGGGAGAAACACACTGCTGGACTGGGATACTCACTACTGGCCTTACTGGTGGTAGCAAGAGGGGTTGGGGTCTCTGATGACACTAAAAGAGGGTGAAAACATGATGAGAGGGTCTGTAGGTTGAGCTCAGTTCAGTTCAACCATGTTTCTGGACTGTGACAAGAAGTCTGGAACATTTCTGCAGAATAATAGCTAGCATTAGCAGTCATGGTGCTAACCACAGGAAAAGTGAAAATGTGGGAATGTCCAACTGTGATGTCAAAGGAAGACCGTGGTTAAATTTCCCCGAAACACACATCATCACACAGGACTGCAACCTTTTTTAGTTGAATTATAACTTCCAACGGTAGAAACTCCCACAATCTGAAGTTCCAACGACGAGCAGTGGATTTGACCCAGCAGGTCTTTGAGATAACAGCAGAGAGAATGTCTTTGTGTCTTTGGTGACGCCAAATCGATCATCATACACAAAAAATGTATGATTTTTGGCTGCAAAGACACGACAAGGGTGGTAATAACATGGCAGCCACATTCACAGCATGCTCGTAGAAACCCCGGCTACGTGAAGGTTATCTGACAAACTGTTTTGATTTCATCGTTTCCTTTTAACCACTGACTGACAAAAAAAAAGGACATTCAAACTCTGGAGGGCCACAAGGTGAGACCCTGTTTGATCACCCATTCACTCCCCTGAGCCAACAGCGAACGTTAGCCTTCAACCACTTCTTTGCTATGGATTTCAACACATTTCATACCTGACAGTTGTCACTGTTGGTATCATTCTTATTTTAAACTTGCAGTTTCCTACAAAGTCTTGCTAGGAGAGAAGCTTAAATGAGTAAAGCTCGTGTTCTATCACGATTAAACCAAGATGACGCCAAAACTAATGTTTACGCGACTACATACAGTAGAACTCACCGGCCAAAACTTGAAAATTAAGCCACCAGATGCACAGTGAGATGTTAACGATGTCTCCAGGACCATAACAAGTGTGTTTTTATGCACACTAGCATCTCATTTATTATCAGTATATTTTTTATGCATCATGTATTATGTATGCACCCTGGTTTGACAAACCAAAAAAGCTCATTCTAGTTTTGAGGAGCCTTAATATTTAAAGCTGTTTACTCTTTTATTGAGGCAGGATTTTAAACCCAGACCTAGGAGATGACACACAGCTCTGATGCCGTATCGGGGATTGGGCTTTTATGAGAGATACAAAGAATGTTTCCTGAGCAGCAGAAAGCGTATTTTCTCTCCTGCCTGCACCCCAACAAAAACTATTAGTCGTCTTTCTCTGCGCGCATTCTTCAAGCTACACAAGCGGCTCTAAGTATATAGAGCAGATTACAATATCACAATAAATGCACGCCATTCAAGGCCTAAATATTTAATCTTGGTGGGGCCATTTCTGTGCGAAGATGTTAACTTTATTACCATTAAGTATTCCGCACCGACTGGCCTCTGATAATATGACGTTTCCTGCTTTATTGTCAATTACGAGGACAGTACACGTAAAGACCTTAAAAACACAGGAGAGCTGAACTGCTGCAGTGCACCACACACACTTCATCCAGGAGAGACACCAACAGTTACAAGCAGGCAATACTAAAGAAGGTAGGGTAGCACTAAGGACTGGAGTACAAAATCAGCAGCTTACTACCGGCTACGAGTCAGCCATTTCAATCTATCACACTGCTTAGAAACCACACTAGAGCAATGGAACGGCATGCTAGCTTGAAAAACAGTGCAACATGTACAGAATGACTGTGACATAGGTGATAACTTTACAGGGAAGATGTTGAGAGATTCCCATTGTCACTTGTTTTTTTTGTTCCTTCTTAGAGGAACATGCCAATGTTTCTGGAAGTTCATTCATTCACCATCGTCCCCAGAGCCAGACAAGAAGAGAGAGACCCTTCTCTCCTCCGTGCTGCGTTAGGGAACTGAGACCATGCTAGTTAGCTTAGCACGGAGCGTGAGGTGAGCTCTACCGGAACAGGCTCAACCTGGGGGTGATGTCACTCCCAGTTCTGACCTCGGCACTCTGAGGTAAAACGTAGCAAAGTCATAGTCAGCCATGATTCGTAGCGGCAGTCGCTCTTCTAGTTGTCAACCAAGATTTAGTTTTGTTGACCCATGTTTTTCGATGCTGCATCCAATCACTATATATGTACTACAAGTTGCCACTATGTGTCTGGTAGAAAATTCATAAAGGTTACATCTTCAGCTTTTGGATAAAAGTGTACTTTGTGACTTCTGACTGAGGCATGCTAACACTTCCCACCCAATTCCATTCACTGTGCTAAGCTAACCAGCATGGGTCTCAGCTCATTAACCAGCACAGAGGAGAGAGAGATCTCCATCATTTTGTCCGGCTTTGGAGACAATTGACAATAAGACTATTTACCAAAAAATTATCCATGTTTCTTTAAATAAAGCGAAGATGATATGTGCAAATGAGACAGATGGAGGCACAAAGACAATAAAGCAGACAGACAGAAACTTACTTGTGAAAGAAAACTCTGAGAGGTCCAGTGGAATAGAGAACAGATGGAAAACGATGGTGAGAAAGGATGAAAACAAAGAGAAAAGACAATGAAAGTTTGAACAATGAAAGCGTCCTGCCCTGTAATTAACCCTCTCTTTGCTTTGTAGCTAATTTGGATTTTCATAAGGCAAAAATGTGTCTCTTAAATTACTTCAACCTGTGAAATGTTTGCTAATAGCTTCAGTTGCTGCTCTAAAGCAATGTGACAGAAAATAACACACAAGCTGAAATGATTCTTTTAAACCCTGTTACAGACAAACAAAGACACAACCATAAACTCTTCACATCAGATGCTGTTTTTGTGTATTTGGCTTGTGGGAATACAGCAAATAAGGAAGATGCTGAGGGGAGGTTTTTCTACAGAAGCAGTGGGGTGATGAAGGGAACATAGAGGAGGCTGGTACAGATTTATGACCCTGATTTCAAATGTTCCCACAGAAGTAGGTCTGCTGCCTTCACAATGTAGCCTGAGGAAATGCCACAGCAGACAGATGTATAAAAAGACCAGCGTGTAGGAGACAGACATACTGGTGGAGATGGGAAATAATATCATAAATTAATTTTCATTACACCACAACAAACCAGGCGCCGCGATAAAGTTCTCTCATTCACTTGAATGTGGAAAGTGTGTTGCAGCTGTGGGCGCGTCCATAGCAAGTCACTATTGCAAGGCAAAAGCTATGAATGAGCAGGATGAGCGATAGAAAGACTCTAATGCTCTTGCATTTGAATTGTTTTCATCACCAAATCTTCCCAGGTAGCCAAAATTATGTGGCCCAACATTGGCCCCAACTCGGTATGCCAGAACAAGATGAGCTGGGCCAAATCCGGTAGCTGACATGGCTGAGACTCAGCATGTAATCTGGCCTGATTCTGGCTGCCAACAGTGCCCCACAGGGCCGATATCAGGAGATCCCTGGCCACCGATTGAGCCAAACTCATAAAGCCAAGTGAAATACAGTGGGCTGCATCCGGCAGTTGCACTTGGCTAAGACTCAGGATGGCGGACGCCCCAGGATCAAGTCAAATATTCCGCCCTGATTCTGGCTGCCTGGGCCGTAATCAATAATGACCTGGCCCACCATCGGCACAAACTCAACAAGCCACAAGAAATGAGCAGGGCTGCATTTGCTTTCCACACTCGGCTGAGAAAGACTCTTGCCTGATTCCGGCATCCGGCACTGCCATCACCGGATCGTACCAACAGTTTCATTTTTTGTCTTCTGCACTTGAATGGAAGTTGTAGGCTGCAAGTGTTCAAGCTATCACTGCATAAACCAGAACTCCACTACATGATCTGACACGATGCGTTCAGAAATAGACACAAAGTTGACAACTCTTATGTCAATCATGCGATGGGTGAGTGTCCCCCTTGGTCTTTCCCTCAAAGTTGCACATGCTGCCGTAAGTCTGACACGGGAGCAATCTGATGCCAAGAAAAAGGTGAATGAATATGGAGGATGACAGCAAGTCGTGGCTGAACCTCCAGGAAAGTGTGAGTGGTTTGGTAGTTGGTGAGGAGCACAGTGGCGAACACGGTTAAAACCTGCCCCGTTCACCCGAAATGCTCGCTGAATCTTTGTTGAGGCGACATTTCCTCATTTCCTCCAGACCTCCAAAATACTTCATACTTCATCATGTGTTGCCATGTCCTTCGAAGACATTCAAAGACGTCAGCAGGCCTTGAATGAATGTGAATAAAGATCCAACAATGCTTCACAAAGAAGTGTTATTCTGTACCGTTTATGGAAGCACAACACATGGATGAACTGAGTTGTGAGCTAAAAAGGTTCAGATGCAGGTCACAAAAGGAGGCAGACCAAACGTAAAGCCATTTTTTTGTGCCGGGCGATTATAAGTCAGTGTAGAGACAAAAAATGAGGTAAGTTCAGCTGTTAGGTCTTTGCATCCATCGTGTATTTTTATCCATGTCTGTTTGCCACAGAGCTGGTGTTTGGGAATGATTGAAAATACGATGTAAAATACGGCTCTTTTGTCGAGGGACGCCACAGTGACACTTTCTGGGTGGCCTACAAAAACAAGCCATCCCTGAGGTGCTCTATTTAAGCCACTGTGATTGCCTCATCTGGCAGGACCATCGTTAAACACAAAAATATTGTGTCGCCTGATCCGGATGTGAATTGTAAACCCTCCGGATGGAATTCCAGGAGATGGAGCTATAAAATTCACCGGGCTGATGTAAAGGACTCAGACACAATGGTGTTGGAAGAACAGAAGCTGCCCCCCCCCCCTTCCGAACTATGAATATTTACATGTCAACTACTTTATCTGACAACAATCCCCTCAGCAACTAAATTCACTTTGCGTTTGGTCGGAACACAATGACACACTGTAAACATTTAAAATGAAAGAACACTGTTCAGCGGTGGAGTTTGCATCATTAACAGTGACTGTCATGGACTGCGGTGTGTCAGTGGCATCATGAATGAGCTGGAAAAGGAACCATTTGCTGTGAGAAGAGAAGAAGTGTGGGGGTGAAAGCATCTGGGCTCAGTTAGACATGAACACACGTAGGAGGAAGCTTTAGGTTTAAAGCACACGGGTCAGAAGAGCGCTGACTGAGAGCGTGGACATGAGTGGCGAGGGCTGTACTTACGGACTGGCTCAGTCTTGAAAGTGCGGATTTCACTGCTTTCACCTCTGCCCTTGCCGTTGATGGCGCACATTTTGACCTCATAGGTGGTCTCTGGCTTCAGGCCAATTATGGTGATGCTATTCAGGGCTGTTGGAGGCAAGAGAACATTATCCCACACAGGCACGATCGACACTGAACCAAGAACTAAAGGGTTCCATTGAATGTCTTTATGTACCACTTTGCCTGAGATGCATCAATGACTGTTCTATGGATTACATTTGATCTAGTTGCAGGCCTTATTTTCAGGTTGTCCCACTCTTCCATATCTGAAGAGCGCCTTGTGGGGATCTCTTCAAATTTAGCGCGTGTTTCCTGGACTTGAGGATGACTTGAACAGATTTTGTCCAAGGTCAAAGCCACTAGGACAGGCACCCAATCATAATGCAGGGTTTCTATTTTTGGTCCAAAACAGGAAATATGTGGCTCAGTTATGGTGTCTTGTTGTTTTCTAGGTCAACGTTTGTGTTTGAAGGTCTCCCAAGACTTTATGTCGATGTGACCTTTGGCCAAAAAGATTTTATGATACTATGAACCATTTCATCTGCCAGAACTGAACCGAACGGCTTGTGTAGCTCTGTAAAACACGTGACGGCATCTTGAGAACCATCTGTAAGAATGAACCTCCTGCGTCTCTGCTGAGTTGCTGCAGGAATATAAATATTTATATTCCTGATTTATACTGGAAGTGGGATATGCGACGTAAAGCACAGCACATATCACAGAGTGTAGGAAAAGCTGTTAATCTGTGAGGAATGGTGGACGTGGGTTTTGGTAATGTTTCGTGTTGGCGTGTGGGTTCCTGCGCTTTGTTTTGCGTTTATATGACAGGCAGCTCTTGGGTCTCGAGCTGACAGCGGAGCCTGTCAGCCGCTGACTGATACGCCCCGTGTGGCAGACAGGACGAGAACCATCCAGATATGTGAGAGCCACCAACCCGCAGTGGGACGGGGGATATCATCTGGGGCCTGTCAGAGTCTGAGCTGACTGTCATTTAAGATACACTGTGTTCCAGCTCCCCTCCTGGCATCGGCTCTTCCGTCATGTTTGGATTAACGCGTGTTGATAGCTAGAATGTTTTCTGACAACTATTTCCGTATTTTCTTCATGTAATAGATGTGTAAAGTATTGCCTCCATGTCAAAACAATTTTTGGTGACCTGCATACAGCGATGGCAGACTATCAGTTGAAAAGAAACATCTTAACTGGCAGATCCTGGCACAACTGCTTGGTAACCATGGTGATCAGTATCAGGACCTGAAAGGTAAGTGGCTCATTCAACACCGAATCCCATCAGACACAAAACTACACACATGTCGGCACATACAGCAGCAGCGGGAAAAGATATGCTGCTAGAAAAAAAAACACATTGTGGTTGTGTGCCACTGCCAGTTCATCCTGGAGTCCCACTGAGCGTTTGGGCTAAATTTGAAGGAATTCCCTTCCGGAGTTTCTGAGATAGAAAGTAAATGATACTTGACATTTTTATTAGGTTTTAGGCATTTTAGGCCTTCAGCTGTTGTTTGCATGGCAGCATAAAAATGCTCAGTGTGGACTTGTGATGGTAAATTTACTTTCTTTGCACAGATATTAACACCAGCTAATGAGAGCCAAGACCATGCATGAAACAGCCAGAACAGAGAGACTTCATCCATTTTGCCTAACAAATACTCACAAATACAGAAGCTGTCTTGAGTTCACGAGAAATGTATCACTTCTTTGCGACTAAGAATGCAGAAAGAACTAACCACATACATTTAGCTTGACGCTAATGGAGACTGATAGCTAACACAGCAAAACTGTTTTCGAACAATCAAGCGTGGAGCTCCACCAGCTGGCATGCTCAGTGGAACACACCCACTGGTAGCGCTGACGTACAGTAGAAGGACCGAGTCAATAGTGTGTTTTCATCTCCAGTCAAAGTGTCTGTGGATTACCGATCATATGGCTGGATAAAGAGGACGTGGATTATTCTGGAGGAGCAGCTTGAGAGTTTGTGAACAGACATTTCTGGACAGTTGTGCTGTTAGCAGTTGGTTGCCAAAAACACGGAGGGATCTAAACAGAGAAGTGCGACTCACTGTCCTTGGCATCGTACTCCCTCTCCGCCCAGTCCTGTCCAGGTGAACGCCATTCTACTCTGTACTTGATAACTGGGACCCCTCCAGTGGCCTCGGGCTCTTCAAACTCCATCACTGCTGTGCTGGAGAAAGGTTCCACCCTATCAATGGATGGCGATGATGGCACCTCTGCAACAGAGCCACAGAGAATTTACAGTAAATAGAGACGACACGAATTACCACTCAAATTTCAAATTCATTCCTGTTAATTTCCACTTGTTCCATCAATTTCAAGTAGAAAGTTTTGAATTTTGAATATTCCTTCAATTTTGCAGCCCTATCAACAACCACTGTTCATCATCTCCCAAACGTCTGAGCCATCCCTCTGGTGCTCGCTGTGTTTTCTGTCCTGCTCAACATGCTCACATCCTGCAGGGACCCTTGCTGCACCGCCTGCTCAGAGCCAACCCAGAAAGACTGCAGCTGGTTTTATTGCTGAGCTGTTACGCCTCTGTGGTCCCACACAGGGGTTTAACCTTCTACTTGGAACAGCCTTTAGTCACACTTTCCTAAAAAGGAGGGGAAAAACAAAACAACAACTGAGGAACAAACTGTGTGCTTGACACACCTGCTTGGATGATGAGGAACTCCTTGGACTCCGTCCCCATCACATTGCTTGCAGTGCAGTTGTAGCTACCATAGTCGAACTGGGATTCAGTGGTAACCTGGCGGATAAAAACATCACGTGATGTGGCGACACACTGATGTTGACATCACTTTTTTGTAAAACATTTTACGATGTCACATTGTTGTGATGTTTATGTCTCTTAAGTTCGTAAAGTTTGACAGGTGCAGCAGACCTCCAGGTAGCTGACGGTCGGCGTGTTGAAGACCTTCACGTTGGTGACGTTGGCGTCGGGCAGCTGGATTCCATCTCTGAACCAAATCACCGCGGCTCCAGGGTGAGCTTTCACCTCGCAGCTGATGTTGACTGAGTTCCCGTCCCAGGAGTACCACGCCACGGGACCGTAGACTTTGGGAGCATCTGTAGTGACACGCAGGAGAGTGAAGATGAAGATCGCACCAGGCTTGCTGTCTCTGCTAGAGGCTCACAGACGTGTGTCAGCCACCAGGACCCAAACATAACATTGAATGTTCGCAACACGGCGTCTTGAGGTCCGTTCCCATTGGGCTCATTTGTGCCTCAGCGTTGGCGGGACGATGTCAGGTTCACACCTCACCATTGCATGACCTGAGATCTTAATTTAGAACCGTTGAACCCCTGGATCCCTCGTCTCCAGTGACTTATGTGGTTAACATCAGCTTCAGCGACTGCCAATCCTAGCAATCCTGTTGATAGATAAACAAAACGTGACCTCCTCCTTGGTAATACGTGTATTTTTCAGCAAAGATCTGCCTCCTGCTGATATGAGTGACGGATGAGAGTTTTATTTTGGTCTCTTTTGGGAATTAAACCCATCAAGACAGGACTCCTGCTTCACCACATTTATGCAGTGGGTGAAAGTGGGTGTAGTCTGTGGCTGGATCATTTTTCCAAACTGAACCAAACATTCACTCATACCATCGTCTCATTTTCATCTAGAGAGCTCTCAACTTGATATCTCTCTAATGCAGCAGGAACTCATGAGAGTAATTTCTGCGTGGAAATGATGTTGGAGTGAGTCTGACTCTCTTACACAAACATGTGTGTCATTATCAAACCCATCACATCTCAGTGTGAATCCTCCACAGGATGGACAGAAATCACAGTATGCCAAATGATTCTTCTTCTTCTCCTCTGAAGCTCCTCATCAGCATTTAGAGACATCCAGCGGCAGTTATCATGGCTATCAGTCAGACACCTCATTCAGGAAGCTTATCAGAAAAGAGTTAACACACTCCTGCGCTGAGGCAGCAGCATCGCTCACGCTGACCAAACCATCCACCGACCAAAGCCTTTGTTCTGTACATTTATGGAGAGCTGTTTAATGAAGTCAGTCAGGTTTTAAGCCTGAACGGTGCTGCTTTCATGCAACATTAATTACAATTTTCAAAACAGATTTCTGTCAGCTGCAGTGAAATTTGAGCAATTAGCAATCACAAAAACCTGAGTGCTATGATGACACAGCAGCGCTAATAGACTAAGGCTAACGTGTTAGCCAGAGCCTTGAGTCTACAAAACCAGACGCCGGTAGAAAATGAAGCTGCTTCTTTGCGGGTTTGATGACTACATGCACAGTTTTGTGGGATCTCCAAAAAGTACCGATTTCTTTTTAAAATTATCAGTTTTCCTTCTCTTCTCTAAGGCTCCACAGTTTTTTTTTATGTCTGTGCTGTTGAAGGTCTTTCATTTGTATTCATTTGTTGTTTCCACTACGATAGATCCTGCAGCGACTGCTTCTGTACGCTGCTGTTTCATGAATTGAGCCTTTTCATCCTGACGGTTCATTTTTGAAGTCATCACTGAGACATCGGCTCTATTAGCTGCTTTCCTGAACTTTTTTTCCCTTCTTTTAATGTCCCAGATAGGGGCGTGGCTTCCTGAGTGACACCTTTCTCACCCTCGATTCCTGGGCCAATCGTGCGCGTGCTGCTGCCGCTGATTGATAAGGGAGGCTGAGTCGATAAACGCTCCGTCTGCTCTCCTGATTAGCGCTGCTCTTTGGGCCTCACTGACTCACTCAGTGTCTCCGACCTGCTGATTGATTTCTGTCGAGCTGAGATTAGCAATCCACATATTCATATATCGACCTTACAGCAACAGATTATATATGAGGGTACAACAACACCTGCCACATATTGTGCTAAAGCATATATCTGGGATATTACGTGTCTGCGCCTGTAACCAACCTTGCTGTTGCCATGTTGGATTATTGGGTTTTCACATCCATCTCTTCCATGCTGTGATGGATTTGCTTGTTATTTGAGTCAATCGTTCAACAAAAAAAGCACTTTATTTGAGAGCTGTATGATTTTGTGGAGATGTTTTCTTCGCCCTTTGCTCCTGGCGTCTGAATCACATGAACCTTTTCAATTGTTTTATGTGACGAGTATGATCTCAAAATTCCACTTCCTGTGACAGTCGTATTGAGTGATGGATTTTTTTTTTCTGGCAAAATTTTCAACATGTCTGACAAGGCTTCATTTATTTGTGCACTCTGGCATTCGATTGTTTCACTAGCCGGGCGGGGGGGGGGGGGGGGGTGATGATGACTCTGCTGCCTTTGGACCCCGTAGGCAACTGACCATGGCCAGTTTTAGAGCAGGAAAAGCCGAATTATTAATCTTTCAAGCTCGCAAACCAGTAATTTGCTTTCATAAAGACATTTTTTCCCTCCATGACAAGTGACAGCCCCCCCCCCCGCGCACAAATGTGAATTATTATTCAGGTTAAGTCATAGAGTTTAATAAGAAAGAATGAGAGCAGATGAAATCACTTCAAAATTGATTAAATGGAATATGCATATCTATGTTTAGTCTGGTGAGCAGGTCGGCACATTCAACAAGCTCCATTTGGACTTCTGGCATTTGAGTCATCACTTCGGAGCTTTGTGGGAACTTGGGTTAATGACTAATGAGACTGAAATGAAGATCCCGCTCCGATCGGCTTCAGCCACACATCTGTGACTCGTGGAGCTCGGCCGACAAATCAGCGGGGTTGGCAACTAGCACTTACGTTGTTCGTTGGGTGCGATACGAACGATTCTTGGTGTGATTAGAAACAATTCTTAATGAGGTTTATGATAGTGCACTGATGTCAGTGGATAATAAACTCTCCTGCCTCCATTATGTAACTTTTTCTTCAGTTTTTGATAACAGCAGTTGAGGGTTTATCGCTGAAAGTCTACTGACTGATGCATCTGCATTTTCTTCCTCCCCAATTCTGGTACCAGCATCCGGTATGGCTCAGTTACTCTGGATTATCTAATCTGTGCAGTTACTGGTCCCTAGAGAGCATTACTGGTCAGTGAATTGATGTTTGTTACAGGAGACAATGATATTTCACTTTAGGTGATCCTCCTCCGATAATCTCAGAAGCAGGTCATCACAATCATCATTGGAGGGCCACAACTAATGACACATCGTACAAACCCTCCACAAAGTTCAGCTGATCTACAGTCCTGATATCAGAGTTTACTGACTACAGGAATCCACCCAAAAGAATCCTGCCTGGATTGGGCTCCATGAATGAGCTATGGCTCCATGCAGATTAAAATAATATCAACTAAAACGGTTTCTCTGCAGCTTTAGTTGTAAAATGTAATTAAAAGGATTCAGCCAGAGAATATCTGATGAATTGTTTAGGACTTAGTGGAAATATGAAAACCCAGGTGTGGCTACAATAAGAGAGTCGCTCGCAGCTCAAACGCAGTTTTCATTCCACATTCATGCTAAACAAACGTGCAGATCCACTAAACAGAGAAGACGTTCGCACTTCATCGGTCCCTCAGAGGCGAGCGGCGACACACTCATCTCAGCTAATGGGATCATGCTGCGTAGCAGATAGGAAGTTCCAGGCCTAGATAACGTCTCGCTTGTGTGAGTGGGCGAGTGGTGATACAGGCGGCGGCGAGCGGCAGCGCTGCTCAAGACAAAGCACCTTTTCTTATCGATAATTGCTGGGCAACAGTGAATCAGCCACCTGGTGATTACTGCTGATTAGTCCAGCTAACTGCAAACCCTCAAATAACTCTATCAACACTGCGGTTTGATCATATCTCAGCTGGCATATTGAGAGCCGCGCAAATTAATCCAATAAAGTGTTCATTGGCATTGTGTTTCCTCTTTGTTTTTTTCTAAAATCCGACCTGAAAATGAGATGGAGATGCAAATCCCATCTTTCTAAGCAGGACAGTGAAGATACTGATGGAGGGCTCTTCATGCTACATCATAAAGCAGGACTCATTTCCCAAGATAACCGTCACACAGGTTGCTGCCCGTCCTGGAACATGCAGAGCCAGATTGTGACCTTGGAGGCAGGTTGTGGTTTATAGGTGGCAGGAGTCTTAACCCCGGCTGGAGAGGAAAGCTCTATTCTCCTGATATTGATTGTTCTGCTGACGGCTCAAATCAACATGGGAAACACAAAGAACAGTTCTGTCAAAAACAATATGAGGAAGCTCAGCACTGCTCCTGGAATTCCCTGAAAATCACAGACTGATTAAATATCCCCATCCAAGAATGGAATTCCCCCCGTATAAATAGAACTCCCGTTGACTCGGTTGATTTGAAGAACGTGCAGCAGGAGCAGCAACGTCTGCCAAATAACTGAGAGAAGCCTTGATGCAGGTTGAACAGGTTCATCATCGCCTGATAATCGGCTGAATTCCCCCTCATCACACGATCAAAGCTCCTTCACCATCACGTATAAACGTGTTTACAGGAGGAGTGGTCCTGTTGGTGATCATGAACACCGGAGCTGGCCTGCAGGGTTTTAGTCGTCACGCTGGGGGAATTCACGGAGCGCGATGATGAGTCACAATAATTTATTTTAAAGGTGAGATCCCTGAAACGGGAGGTGATTTTAGAACCGATCCTGGATCAAACCTGACAGGACATTCGTTTCTTTTTTAACATTCTAAATGGGCTGTTTTGGAAAAGAGTTAAAAAAAAAGAAGAAAAGATTTCCCCTTACTTCGACACCCGACACGGAGATCGTGTTGCCAGTGGGCCGCTCGTAGCGTCGCACTGCTAACAATCATCCATGTCCATGTTTCCATTCAGTAAAACACAGGTCGGACATGTTGGATTTCTGTTGGTTGATCCCATCATGAGTTAAAATGACTCCCAATAACTTGCTCTCACTCTGAAAACCCCCAGAATCTAGAACTGCTCCGTCAGTGACAGAAGAAACCTGAGTTTTTCTGTCGGGGTTTCGTGGTGGTCGGCGTTCATAAACGTCACACTATCACCTTCCCCGTGATGACCGCGTCCACCCACAGGGAACCCATTCCCACCCAGTCATCGGCCACAACACCAGAGTGACAGAGGGACTTACAGCGGACCTCCAGGAACAGGTTCTGGGCGTCTTGACCGATGGAGTTGCTGGCCGTGCAGAGGTACTGGCCGGCGTGCGTGAACTGGACGTCTTTCAGGGTGAGGGAGGAAACCCTGGCATGGCTGCGTACCACGATATTCCTATCATGGCTCTACGAGGAAGAAACAGAACAATAATGAAGATACATGTTTGCTGCTCTGAGTGATTCCCTCAGCTGGTTTGGTTTCATGCCTGTTGATCAGAACACAGCAGAAGGAGGAGGAGGACTTCACTAAAAGGAGAAACAGATGTTACTGTGTTAAGTCTAGATAAGAAATGAAAGATAATTCCTGTTTACCTCATGAATTAATGGGTTTTAATGACAGATTATGTGTGATTTGCAGTGTAAAAACATCACTTTTTAGCATCTGGACGGATGAGCAACAGTGAAATGTGCAGTACGCAAACTCTGTTTTTAATTCTTTGTGTAAACTGTTGATCAGTCATGCTAATTGAACTCAAGTGTTGGATTTATAGTAAATCTCAGGCAATGAGTCAGAGATTTAAGGATAAACCTGCCTTTAATCCATTTTCTTCCTGTTTTAGGGGACAGTGAGCTCTTTCGTGATGACAGGAAGGACTGCCAGAGAGTTTCTGTTTCTACTGGGAGAAAGTAAATGTGTCGCTCAGGACAGGTGGGAAATGTTCACCACCGGTCCCAGAGCTCTCACCAAAGACACCCGCTGACCCCCACCTCCCCTCACACCCACAACCTCGACATCGTCTTCCCTCAAAAATACCATCCGCGTCAACAAATCCACATCAAAGGTCAATGCACTGGAGCCGGTGTGGACTCGGTCTGCTTCACTGCTGATCCAGTGGATGTGAGACCAGACTGTTTCAACCAGTCATTCATATCGGAGCAATTTAGGCAACAAAATGGCTTCTTGTTCCTCATCAGAAGACCCACCCACAGCCCCTCCCTGCCTCTGACTGGCTCAGACCCGGTGTCAGAGGATGAGTAGGAGCGTGCCTTTATAGGAAAAACTCTGGTTTCTTTTTGAAAGGGTATTCCAGATATTTCAGGTGAACCCCCAGAGGGTCTCTGTATGAGAATCATGGGTTTACAGGGAATTAAAGGGGCAAAGTCACAAAGTGCATCGATCTCAAAAGCACAAGGGTCAAATTAAGTTTTTACATTTGCTCAGGTATAAACACCCAGATGTTATAACCATGGTGATCTCCAGCATCTCTTCATCAGTCTGTGAGTCCCTGCCAGGGAGCCGGAAAAGGACGAAAACAGTGAGGCTTTTAACACCAGACAAGTGTAATTGGATGACTGAGGGTGTTGCCCCTCCCTACTGATGACATCATGGTACATTCAGGGCACAAAGGAAAAAAAAAACCTGTAAACTAAAGAGCACTGGACAGCGACTGGGTTTATCCTGCTGTGCATGGGATGAGCCGGGTCTCTCAGCGTGGCTTCCGCCTCGCTCAGATGGAGTTGATTTGTCGGCCGCTCATCCTTGATGGGAATCTCTCGTTCCACCATGTCCCAAAGGTTCTCCAGTGGACTGAGGTCTGGCCATGGTGGAGACGAGGGAAGTCTTTGTCATGTTTAAGAAACCAGTTTGAGATGCTTAACTGGTACAAAGGGGCCAAACGTGTGCCATTGAAATGTCCCTCCACCATCACACCAGCAGCCTCAACTGGTGGTCCAGAGCAGGATGGATCCAGGCTTTCACGGTGTTGACGTCAAATTCTGCCTGACCGTCTGAATGTCTCAGCTGAGATCAAGGCTCGTCAGACCAGGTGATGTTCCATGAGCCTGTGTGAAAGGTCGCCTCAGTTTCCTATTCTTAGCTGACAGGAGCAGCACTGGAGTGGTTCTGCTGCCGTAGCCCGTCTGCTTCAAGGTTCCACGCGCTGTGTGTTCAGAGATGGTGTTCTGGTCGTAACCAATGGGTACTGTTGCCTTCCTACCATCTCGAACCAGTCGGCCGGCTCTTCTGACATCAACAAGGTGTGTTCGTCCACACAACAAAATTGTCTTTTTGTTCCATTCTCTCAATGCAGAGATGGTTGTGTGTGAAAATCCCAGTAGATCAGCAGTTCCTGAAATACTCAGACGGGCCCGTCCAGAACCAACAAGCAGGCCCTCAAACCCTCCATCTTCCCCACTGTGGAGCTGGTGTGAACTTCAGCCGGTCGTCTTAACCACGTCTACATGCCTGAGTGCATTGAGTTGCTGCCATGTGATTGGCTGATCAGCTCTTTGTGTTCCAAGCATTTGAAAGAGTGAACCGAATAAAGTGGCCGCTGAGTCGTTAATGGGTTAAAAACCTCAATCAATAATGGAGTAAGTAGAGCGGTGCAGCAGTAAAAGCCTTCCTTCCCTCAGGAGACGCGGAGTTCACAGTTCCATACATCTTCCCTCCTCATGCTTTGAGCCTCCATATCTGAACACATTTATTTCTGCTGAATTATTGAGTCACGCGTGTGCTGTTCTACAGGCTGCAGGAACATGCCTGCTGTTTACTGAGGAGCGAGGATCCACCAGCATTTGGATTCTGACTCAGGTAGGAGAGGTTAATGGAGAATAATGCTCCCATGATGCAACAGAGGCCAACACGCAGGATTTATTCATTGATTCCAATGAATCCTTTTAATTACACAACACTGATTCGTCACCAGATCCACTGTGCGAGGGAGCTGTAATGGCAGGCGTGCTAATGACGTTTCACAGTTTGGCCGAGTGTGCAAACTGGCGGCTGCTTTACTTTGTAGGGCGGAACTGACACGCTGTTACATAACCTGTCAATACATGTGTTTTAATTGTCATACTATCTTCTATACTGCAGTAATTGGAAGCTGACTGCTGAGGTCTCCACACACCGTCACTTCCTCTGCTCTGATGTTCATTTCAGCAACACATTTCCAGATTTTCTCAGTGGTGAAGAAGGGAAATTGTCTTTTTCCACTTTGGTAGGGTTTCTGTCTGCGCCTCCTCACCACCCACAGTTCCTCTGACTCATATTACTGACTTTTTAAGACTGATAACATCAGCTGACACATTTTTAGATTTTAACCTCCCCTAAGAAGGTCGTGTTTTCACTGGCAGTTGGTTGTTTGTTTACAGGGTCACAAAAAAAAAAAAAAAACGGGAGGCTGATTTTCACCAAACTTTAGAGCAGACCTGGTAAACACAGCTGACTGGAAATACGGCAAACAAGAAATACCTCATTACCTCCACATCAGCCTGTCACAGTGACGGGTTCCATTTCCAAGCCGATCATTTCAAACTTTTCAACAACAGGTTCATTTATCCGGAAGAAGATACATGTGATGTTTCCATGAATGGATCACCTGAACGCTGCGTTTAGCTCCACTGACATTTAGCAGGCAGGTCATTATAATCAGACCCTGATTACTGTCAGGTTGATCTTTAAAGTGCAATAAATGTTGAAAATACACACTGGTGGGACTCTGCAGCCTGTGATTTGTGCTGGGCTACGTCTTGTTAACGCGTCTGTGTTTTGGGGTATTGCTTGATTTCATCAACATGGACAGACACACGTTCGCGCATCAGGATGAGATGCACCACTGCACTTTGTCTCACTCTCAAACGCGTCGTCATGTAGAGGCGAGTGTGAGCAGAGAACGAGGAGTGGATGCACGTCATCGCCTTCTTCTCCAGGCGATCATCAACCGACACACAGTGCAATCAAACATACGTGTAGGGCCGAGTGCTCCGAGCACAGGGTCTCTCATCACGTGACTGTTCATCAGCAGTCATATTTGTTGTTTAGGTTAATGAGGTAAATTAGTTTATGCCTTCATCATGCGTGGCGGTGAGTGAAGTTAGCTTGTTGTGGCATGTAGCTGGAACCTTGGCGGGCAAGAGTTTGTTTCCCTTTGATCAAACACAACAGCAGAATATTTATAATCCACAACACTTGTCAGTCCTCTATAATATTTCTCATATGCGACCAATACAATTCCATGAATCGCTGTCAGACTCCAGCAAAAAAAAACATCAAAAACCTCAGGCTATCTGCATCTTTCTATAAATGTTGAGGTAAAAGCTAACAAGAGCTTTACAATCGGAGAAATGATCAGACAGAATCAGCTGCTGTTGTGCTTCAGCTCAAGTGAAAACATGCAAACGTTTGCCTCAAAATTACAGAGACCTGGAGAAGACGTGGCCAAAAGATGACCCCCCCATTGACTCATTTTGAGGATATGATATTTGTTGCCACAAATCAATGCAACAGAGTGAACAAGTTGTACCTCAGAGCCTCAAGTAACTATTTTGAGGGACAAGTCAAACCTTTTGGTCACGAAAGATTCTTTAGTCTCTGTTACTGCCATAAAATATCAGTTCCTGTGTGTGGCCACTCCAGGGCTCCGCACATAACTGCACCACCGAGAGTCGTTAGCATGTTAAGGTTTATTATCGCGGGAATTTGGACCGGCGGTTTGCTTGCAGCAGAGCAGACAATGTTTCTATGTGAGGGTCTATCGCTGCTGGCTCACCAACCGGGAAGTGGGAAGTGGGAAGTGGGAAGAGGTGCCCCACTCAGTCCAGCTAACCGGACCGAGCAGAAGAGAGGAGAAACTAAAAAACTGGAACATTTTAAGAGACCGTGACCAAAACAGTTGAACCAGAAGCAGTAAATAGGTCAAATCTAAATGTGAACTAGAACTAAACGGATTAAAGGTTGTGGAGCACGTGACTGATGTCTACATAGTGATCTAAAGCACATCAATGCAACACTTCTGCTCTGCCACATACAGGGGGGTGGGGGGTTAAGATTTGGCAAGTACAACTACGGCTCCGATGTTTAGTAGCCATACCTCATACGTATCTGGTCGAGTCCACGAAGCCTAGAAGGACAAACACAAAGGAAGACAAAGAGCCACAGAGGCCGAGGTGAGCTTTGGAAAACCGTTCACATGGAGGGAACGGAGGGAACAGAGGGAACGAGGACCACCTGCAGAGATGTGATTTCATGGGTCGATTATCAGCGACGATATTGAATATTTAATTCACTTCCTGTTCATCATTTTAGAGTCAAACTGCAGCTTCGTCGCATTTTTCCGATGATTTCTGACACCGTATTTTGCCATCCGTCATCAGACAATCTAAAGTCAAAGTGGAACATCATCGGTAGAGAACCTGGTCATATGAAGACTGAAATGAAGAAGGACCCCATTCAGGTGCACACACACCTGCCCCTCAGTTGTTAGCAGCACAGTTGGAGGATGGGTCCTCCTGTGGCAGCTCTTTTGCAGAGTAAACAGGTTTGATTGAAATCAATAATTATGGCCCAGGACCCTCATGTTGTATTGTTGCCACTTCAGCAAACTCAACTTGATCAATTACACCTGTGCTCACCTGCCTTCCACACAAATCTTTATGTACAATTGTCAACACCCAGAAGGGCCGTCAGGAGCCGGCGGGCGGAGCACATTCACGGAGAGCTTTGCTTTTATATCTGGGATGATGACAACACCTCCGGGTTCCATGTCGGTCAAACGACCTGAACTCTGAAGGTCAAACAAGCGTCCCGGTTCGCCCAGCGTGAGTTGGGTCTTACAGTGAACAGTGCTGCTATGGTACGGTGAGGTCAGGATCTTTGGCCTGGAGGCTGAGTTATCAGGTGGTCACATGCAAACCGAGAGAATCGGGCCACTGAAACCAATTACAGCTGACAGCTGCTACAGAAAGCAGGGACTTTGTTTTCATTCGTGTAAAGCACGCCAGCGGCACCGCTTATTTCTTGTTACAGAGTCTTCAGATAATTCTCTCCTCGACGTGTACAAAGCATCACAATAACATCCACTACACTTTTTCCATAGCAGCGACATTCAAAAAGGCATGGAGCCCAATTTACCGTTCATGGTTACCAATGTGAATGGAGGATGGAGCGTGGCGAACGGCAAATGGACCAATGATAAATGACGATCCGATGAGAATTAGTGACAGCTATTACCAAATGATCAGCGGAATTTTCTGGTCACAGCAGCATCCCCTCGCCATCGCTCTGACAGTGACAGATAGTAGAGAAGGGAGGGCTGACAGGCCGGGACTGGAGGAAGACGCCGGGTGACAACTGCAAGAGATGGCAGCCAAATCCGCTCTTGCAGGTGGAAGATAAGATTCAGGAACTCTCGAAACAGTCGTGAAGGCACCTTAGAGCATGAATCCTTCCACTGATTGGCAATGATAAATTACACAGCAAATGTGACAGACGAGGAAAGTTTGCCGGGTCAAAGAGGCGTCGTTCTAAATGTACAATCCTCATGTTCCAAAAGAATCAACAAAATGATGCTGAGTGATTCCTGAGCGGCATATTTCTCCCAAAAATGATTTCAGAAATGTTTGGAATGTAGGAGGACGATTTGATCCTGAAAAGTACATTAGAACAATATTATTAGTATATTTGGTACTTCAAGTATACTTGGGAAAGTTACTTGAGTTTACTCAGTAAAATGAACTTTAAGTGTACTACGGGTTTGCAGTTTTGAATGCAAGCTGGTTTTACTCGCCAGTGTATCTCGCTGCCTTCACACAGCAGCTCCAGGCTGAAAGGTAATTATCTGTTTACTGCATTCACAGCAGAAAATTACACCTCTGAAGTGGCTAATCTGTCTCCTGCTCACATTATACATCTGGTCTGAATAGACTGTTACCGCGGATTTAAAAATATATATACAATTTTAATGAGCTGATATGAGCGTAACAATACACACGGGGATGAGGTTCTCTCCCCAGCTGGCGGCGGCAAACACGCTGTGACCGCTGGAACAGAGAAAACGCAGAGGGACGGCGTTCAAGGCTCGCGCGTCTTAAGAAGCCTTTTACCATATTCTGTCGCCAAAGCTTTAATCCGGTGTTATCTCCGGTGCTCCTGAGGGACATGAAGAACAAAATGAGGATATACACTAGAGCATGACAAAGACGCACAACCATTATGTGGCAACATGAGCAAAGACTTCTTTATTCTCATATGATGTTCATCTTGAGAGAAAGTGCCCACTCACATACAAAGTGGATTAGAGGAGGCGAGCCGAGTTAAAACCATCTGATTTAGAGGCACAGCTCGCTTTTAACACTGCAATAATGATACTGAGCTCATTATCAAACTCATTAAATTTATGTGACTTTCCAATGAGCACTTTTCATTCTATTAGCTTTTAAATGCTCCTGATTAATAGGGAATAAAGAGTTACATACACCCGAAACAACACTGGGGAAAACCAGGCCGCTGCACTGCCTGGAAATTGCTTTTATGGCAATCTGCACAACCTTCCCTCTGGCGTCCGGGGTGGAAATGTACAAAATCATCAATGCATTTCTGGGGGGAATGGGGGTGGGTGGGTGGGTGGGGGGGTGCTCCAAGGTTCAGAAAGAATTTCAAACTTGACTGTAAACAGAGCGAACCCAGCTGGGAATAAACTCCAGGATTCAATATAAAGGCATCAAACAGCAAACAGTCTGAGCTGATCGGCCAAATCGTTTATGAGCCGAGACAACTGGAAATAAAGCTCACCGAAGGAAACGAGACAAATGAAACGCAGTTGACCGCAACTTCATTGCCTGGATATTTCCAAGAGAACATTGTTAAATGTATTAGCTCTGATATATTGAAGTTATTGTCTCCAAATGAGCATTTAGTCAAGGTTCATTCAACAGCAACTCCTTCAAGAATCAATAACGTACAATATTTAAAAGACTCGATCAGAGTAATTGCATCAGGCACCTGCAGCCTCTTGATGATCTTGCTACGACTCAGACTCAAAAGTTGGTGCTCTATTAGCATGAAGAGCGCAGGTCATCTCAGGTAGCGGGCTCGCATTATGGCATAGTGTTTTCAGTACAAATGACCAGCTGCAGGATGAGGAGACACAGTAGCCAGTAGTGACTGTGACCACTGGAGGGACACCGACCGAGTCCCAGTCCAGAGGGTTTCTCTGCATCCCGGGCTTAGTTAGCTAACTGACCCCTGATGTTAGCCGAACAGCTAACACGGCTATGTTTCTGAAACTCCAAGCATAACCTGTGTGACCATCAGACAACACCAAAGACCACCTTGGTACTGGACGTCCTGTTGTCAAACTGGCCTCGGAGTGTGGATCTGGTCCTGATCCCACCGTGTGTACTGGAACGCTGCTGAACCAAGTCAGCTGGCTGAGGCCCAGCAGTCGGAGGACATGAGAGAAAAATATTCTCGCTGTAATATAAGATTCGTTTGGCCCAAATGATGAAGTTGTGTTCATGCACAGTGATCAGTTACACAAGTGTGTTTAAGTACTGGTGGAGAACTGGGACCTCTGGGTTTTCTGTGTGAATTCTTGTGTCATTTCATGAAAAGATTTTCAAAACGTTACATGCAAATTTACCCTGATTTGCATCTTCCAGGCAATCAGTGCGCACACATTCACCAATCTGACTTTAGTATGCACAACAGCGAACGGGACCAGCCGAAGGTAAACCAATCGTTTCCTTTCAGCGCCCGTCTCAGTACCTGCTCTCCTTCAGTGAAAACCCGGTGCCCAAAGCTCCAGGTGATGGAGGGTGTCGGGTCTCCGGAGGCCTCGCAGGTCAGGGTCACCTGGTCATCAAACTCTGAGGCTGTCTTGTTGTTCAGGTAGGTGATCTTGGCCTGAACTAGAACCAAGAAAGAACACATCAATAGAACCATGTTCTAGACGACTGCTGGAGTCTGCCACCGTCACTGATTCCTTGATAAACAGAAGAAAACATTTCATGTTTGCAGCCAGTTGATGCTGTTTATTAACCCTTTTCTCTTGCTCTGTTAGCTCCTGCGTCCGCAGAATTTTTTATTTCTGGCAGAAGCGTGGCGTCAGAGCGCTGTGATGAAGCACCGGGGAACAACAGCAGGATGCTACTCTGTTTGAATGATCTCGATGATCCTGATGTTACGGCTGAATCTGACAGCAGGGCAAGAGAACCATTTTCGTGGTTGCCAGAGTGTCAAGCCTCATCAAGGCCGTCTTAGAGAGCAGCACAGGAGTGAGTCCTAAAACCTGGAAATAAGTTAGAACTGCTGCGTGTTCAGTTTCTCCACGTCGTTTGGTTTTTAGTTAAATACCTCAACCAAAATCTTCAATCTTGAGCTGATTAAAGCGATACTTCACCAAAAAAGTGTGTCAAACTACTGACTTCTAGGTATCTTAAGTATGAACCCCCCCAATAGATGCAGGATGCAGAAAGAGCGGGCCACAAATATTTAGCGTGATGCTAACAGACGCTTACGGCTAACAACAGCTAAACTGTACACAAATGTCTGTTTATGAACTCAAGGACAACGGCAGTGGCTGGAGGAGACCGCGGGGACGATCACTTCCTGTTGGCCTGTGGCTCTTGATAGCAACAAACTCTAAGTGTATCTTGAGTTCCTGGGCAATATTTTTTTATACAGTTCGGTTTTTGGTTATTTACTAAATAAATAAAGCTTTGCACATTGAAGCACACTAGTCCACTTCCAATTGATAAGGGTTAGTAAAACACATTTTCATTACCAGATAAAAGATGATTAATTAATTGACTACGGACAACCCCGAGATAAAATAGAAAAAATTATGATTTCAAGATTACATGTGCTTTATCTATTGTTACCTTCTGTACTAAAGCACGCAGACGAGCAGCAAGTTTGGATGGTTGTTTTTGTGTTGATGGAATAACTGAACAGCCGGATGCCAACAGAACAATTTGGTTTGAAGCTCTTTTGATTGTAGAATTGAGTTTTAATAAAATGTGCTTGCATTTTATTCCTTTTCATAACAATGGCAAGGCTCTATTATGTTTCAGCGTGTACTTATGTATAATTAGCTGTGCAGAAGTGTGGGCATTTATGTTTCAATCTCTGCTTTTGATGCATGTTTCTACCATCATAATGCCATTTGTAATTGTTGTTGTCGTCATGTTTTCTGTCTCTGCGGTTATTTCTGTCATTATTTTCTCTGATGGTCTATAATTAACATTTCCGGATATTTCAGGAAATAATGGTGCATTTTTCCTACACTGGTTGTATAAAGCATGTCAATGGTGTCTGGTGAGTCTGATTGTTAGAAATAACAAATATCATGAAAAAGGAAGTTGTTCTCCCCTGGTACAAAATCGTATTAACTTATACTCCATAAAATGAGTAAGAAACACAGGAAACCCTTTACAAAAAGGCTTTTGTAAAGTGGCAGCTTCAGATGCCACTGGCCCTTCATGGAGGTGCAGGCACACAACAACGCAACGCTGGTGTTCATGAGCTCATGAGCAGAAACGCAAGTGTGATATCTGAGATGAATCCTTGAATCTGTATTCTTGCCGCTCTTTCGGCTCAGCCGGGGGAAACCAGGCGGCGTGTACAGTAAATGTCAATACATAAAGACGAAAAGGCCAGCGAGAGAAAAACAGCTGGTGTTCTTTCTGCTGCTGTCAGCGAAATGACTTCTCTTACCAAACACGTTCAGGCTGACTTCCTCCATCTTCTCTCCTGCCTTGTTCTTGGCGATGCAAGTGTAATCTCCTTCATCCACCTTTACGACGTCTTTTATGACCAATTCAGAGCCGTCCTCGTTCAGGCTGTACTTATCACCCGTCTCAAGGACGATGTTGTTACTGAAAAAGGCAAAGCAGTTCCACATCAGCACGCCAAAACTTGAGGAAAAGCACTGGAGGTCTCCAACATGTCCACACGTGTCATTCACCCCTCATCTCTCTTAAGTTTGATTCATTGCTGTCTTTTTCTATGCTCATCATCTCTCAACCCAGCTGGTCGCCGCCGCCGGCCCGATGCCATGGAGACGGGACTGCTCGAGGACTCTCACCGCTGCTAGTGAGCAATTACTGTTTCTCCTTAAACTTAATACAAAAGTAATACTTCACCAAAAAAAAGTGTATTTTGCTTTCAAGTACTCACTAATGGGTGTCCTGAACTCACCGAGATGTTTTCTCCTTCCTGTGTTACACCCTCCTGACTCCAGAATGCTGTTGTTATTCGTGGTGGGCTCGTTCTGCATTCTGGAGACTTAAAGGAAGCAATGCAGGAAAGAACCACACGTTTGTGAGGTCAAGACACCCCCTCACGAGGACTTGAAAGGCTACTTGGGGGACGAATCTCTTGGAAGAACACGGTTCTAGAGCTGCTCGATTTGTTCAGAGTTGCGATGGGTGGCTGTCCAATAACGACGGACAGGTCGCTGGTTTGATCCTCACTTCCCCTGTGACCGTATCAAAGTGTCCTTGAGCAAAGTACTGAAGCCTGATTGCTCCTGATGATGGTGCTTGTGTGCGTGAATGAGGAGACGCCGCAAAGCTTAGAGTAAAATAAACAAATCCAGTCTGTCACCTTTGTTGTGATTTGGCGCTGAATAAATACATCTGACAGTGGCTCAAGTCAATGGCCCGGCCTGCGGGGAAGGAGTGAGTTGCTGCAGAACTTCCAGCGCTCGATGCATTTCCGCTCGTTCATTTCTACACCATCTCCATCTGATCTTTGAAGACAGCCGTGCACCAGCGTGATGGTGACACACGTGTAATTCACTCTTGAGAGTAAGAAGCTTCCATCAGATGTTAGAATCCTGTTTTTAGACCCAGACCCATGCGGGTGTTTGCGGTAGCAGCGCTCCTGAAGCCATTTCCAGGCAGAGTGAGTGACAGCTCCGCCTGCAGCCTCAGGAAACCAGAACAAGTTCTCATGTTTTCTGGTTGTCTGTCTCAACACTTCTGGCTGAGGCATCTTTATCAGCCCCGACGCCCACATCACACGTACGAGACTCGCTGCAGCAGAAAACAGCTGTGAGCAGCAATTATCTCCCAAAAAATGTCTTATCCAAAGGAGATAAATGCTGTTGGGTATTAATGCAACTTTTCTAAACTGTCTCTTGATATTTCATGTTTATCAAGTGACTTGATTGTTGAGATTGGCAGCTTAGAAAAAGACAACATCATCTGTTCATCACATTTTCAGAGTTTACAGCTATTAAAGTTACTAACTCGAACCTTTAAATCCAATGACAACAACTGTGTGACAACTGGACATCGGTCGGTACACCGGGATCTGATCATTACATACCAGAGTGCCATATTTTACCTTCCAGTCTTTTGTAGGAAGCACCTTGTTCTTTTCCTTGAAGGCTCTAGGTAAATGATTGTAGTTCATTTACAGCAGGACGTCAAAACCACTGACCTGTTATTCTTCTTATTAATCCAAAGGCAAATTTGTTAAGTAACTCAACAGTTTTTAGCAGAACTGCGTTCCTAAACTTACCTTCAGCTGCGTTCAAATATTCATTCACACAACATTCACATCCTGTTCAGTTTTTGTGTACATTTGAATTTAGAATATTTGCTGATAGCCAAATGTAGTACTCACAACGGGAACTACTCTGCAGACACTGTAGTAGTAGCTTGTTATATTACGCACTGACTGCTTGCATTAAGATGTCACTGTATCTGCCGGTGCGTTCAGAAACAGTCAGCACATGGATACATGGCGTGCTGACATGAGAACGCTCGCACTGTAACTGGCATGTGCAGAGTGGCAGCAGCAGGAAAACTCGCAGAAAAGCCATCTGCACTTGTTACAATCGTGCAAACACATTTCTCTCACTTTGTGAGTCAAGCACATGCAAGGCGAAATTGTTCATAGCTCAATGCGACATCAAGGTCCTAAAAGTGTTTCAAAAGTGCTGCAAGCGCTGGGAGGGTCAGGAGGACCAAGAAGAAGCACCTGTGACTCGCCCGTGTTTCATTCACGTCAGGCTGTTTATACCTGTTCTTCCTTTTCATTATTTTCACAATGAGTTGATGAATTCAAGTGTTGGACTCTCCTCTTTTATCCGTCCAACAGCATCAAAGCCTCTAAAAGTGATCCAGCAAAAGCATCAACTCCTGCTGATGTCTGAGAGTCTAAAACCTGCACACCTTTGACATTCCTGCTTGAAAAAAAGAAAATGAATCACAAAAGTAAGATTCGTAACATTTTCTTTCAACTAACTCATTTTAAGAAGAGAGTCTGTTTTTGTTCAAATTATTCCTCCCCTGATGTTAAGTGGATTGAAGAAGACCCAGAGACTGAACAAGTGGCAGATCTGTGATGGGATTCTACGCATCAGAACAGGCGAGAGACGGCCGGCGGGGAGGGGGGACGTACTAAGCCCAGGTGACGGTGGGTTCAGGGAATCCGTCGGCATCACAGGCCAGCAAAGCCGAGCTACCGATGTCGGCTGTGGCGTTGACCTCCGACTGTCGAGCACGGATGGTGGGAAGCACTGAGAGAGAGAGAGAGAGAGAGAGAGAGAGAGAGAGAGAGAGAGAGAGAGAGAGAGAGAGAGAGAGGGAGAGGGAAAGAGAGAGAGAGGGAGAGGGAGAGGGAGACAGGGAGAGAGATGACACAGGGTTATGCGTTCAGAGCGGTGATTTTATAACCTGCAGCGCTGTTGCTGATGACCGTATTGAACATCTCTCGTCACACTTCAGATTTTCCAAAACTGAAATTCTACCAGGAACATTTTATATTTGCAGTGCACAGAAGAAAAGTCGGCCAGTTGTCGTCGGAGACGGATGAATTCATCACCTGACGTGAGACAAACTTGAATATTAAAAGGCGAATCTCTGAGGGTCATCAGGGGTGGAATTACCGTTAACGACGACCTTGATCATCCTGAAGTCGATTTCTCCGCGGGTCATGACACGAGCCTCGCAGTTGTACATGCCCTCATCCGTCTTCTTGATGCTGCGGATCCGCAGGCCGTTTGGCATGTAATTAAACCGCACTGACACAGGAAACACAAGCAGAGAGCAGGAGTTCTTAATATAGGACGACTCACACGTACGTCTGAGGATTCAGTGACTGTACTTGGAGAGGTGTCCAGTGTGTTGTTAGACTGAGATTCTTAAACATGGTGGTTCAATATGATCACATATTACAATTTCAGAACGTATTACAAAATGTTCTTCTGATTAAAAGATGTGTATCTCTGTGCATTTCTCCCGTTAGGGGTAAAAGATAAACTCAAGGATGCAATGTCTGTATTGGCCACCCCTAAACAAGGCTGTGACATCACATGGGCCACAAAAATGTACAATCAGGAATTAAATCTTTTCATTGGATCATAATAATCCGAAAGAGGTTCATGTTTATGCACCACACTCTTAATACCAACGAAGGAGTAAAAGTCCAAAAGCGCCTGAGTAGATAGTGAAATTAATTAGGAATATATCCTTCAATCTGTTACACTTGAAGGCAGCGAAAAGTTAAAATGGAGCATTTTAAAATTTAAATACCTCACTTAAATGCTGTGGCAGGAAGTTGAGCTTTGAGTGCAAAGACCCAATTATCCCTGGTAATCAAGCGAGTGGTTGGAGAGGCAGAGAGCCATGCACGACACGCCGGCCTCACCAGACACATTCCAGCCGAACACACTGTTGCTCCTCTAATTAAAGCCGCCATAAACACATGGTGGGACATAACTGAAGCAAGGTGTGTCTGAGGAAATCCATCCAGCACTTGGTCAAACCACTTCACTCCCATCGCCTACTGCTCCCGCACCATGGGATTGAGACGACTGGCACAAGTCTGCTGCTGGCTTACAGCAACGCTTTCAACAGCAAGTGGCTGCCTCAGAACAGAGATCATATCAGAGAAGATGACGACCAAGAGAGCCCAAGTAGAACCGTATCACCTGCTGGTTCCCAAGTCCTGGGACGAACTGGAAAAAGGCCATTTGAGTCTGGTGCTGCATCTGCCTGGAATCAGGGGAAGGATTCTCAGAATCCTCTCAAGCTGGTTTCACTGGACTGATTCAATTCATGATTTCTGTCTGTAGATGTTTTGTCTGATTCATGTCACCCTATTAATCCCCGACTCTCGATGAAGATCGATGGGAATTTTCTGTTGGATGATTCTGCAATTTATTCTTTATTTTCATTAAAATTTTGCTGCTGTCTGTGTTGGTCAGGAAGGTTGTGTTTAAGGGAATGTAGGTCCCAAAGAGACATTATACAAGTTGAACGAGCTCCCTCTGTATAACGCTAGCTGTTAGCAACTGCATTTTAACATGAGTGCTGTGCGTGCGTCCGTTACGCAGACTCAACATGGCCGGCTCTTTCTGCACTCTGGGGTCACAGAGAAGTGATGCAGGGGGGAGAAAACATCCTCATGAGCTCAAGACTCCTATTTGTGAGTACTTTGATGGCCAGATACTCCTTTTGGGTCTAGCTAGACACCACTACAAGGCCCTCTCACTGTAAATTAACTACACGAGAAATCTATGCAGCTGTTTAGACTGAGTTCAACGCAATCGGTTAAATTTCCACGCAGGCAACCACCAGTACCATAGCTTCACACTTGTCATTGACTGAAAGCAAGTAGATGTACTTTTCTTCCCTGTAGTAAGAATTTCAAGCTTTTTTTTCCCCCCAAACATTGTATTTCATTCTGAAGTACTATGCAGTAAAGAATGCTCACTGTACTTTGAACTGAAAAGTTCAGTCTCAGTGAAACTATTTCAATAAGAAGAACTCTACTCTGCATCAGTCAGATCTTAATCCGTGTTCCATTAACGCACTTTACAATGTAACAGGCTGGTCAACTGCTGCTTGGGGAAAAAAATCACATGCAGTTTTCACAGTCAGTTGGAATTAGTGGTTAGCGCAGAGAAAAACACATTCCTTGAAGCGAGTCCAAGAATAAGGCCGGCCTAGCGCAACACTGTGGTGACTCCAGGCCCTCCAGCGGCTTCCGAGGAAGAGGTTACTGTGAGGTGAAGATAGGCCCGGCTCGGCCCTTAAACACGACCCATCCCTGGCCCGGCGTCCGACTCCGTCCTCCGGCAGCGTATGAAGGTCCAGCTGAAGCAGGGCTGCCCCGGACTGACGCCGTTATCTTATTACTGTCCAGGAGTGGCCGAAGTTAGAATGTGGTTCCGTTACAGCTGCCTCCATCAGCAACCACGGCGGATTCCAATATTGACTTTGGAGTCAAAGTGTTTTTATTTTAGAAGCGCACAGGTCCTCCCAGAGCTACATAACCTCCTTACAGTCACGCCTCATAACTCCCAAGCATGTTTACTGGCAAGGCAACGCTTGTTTGGATCATAATGAAAATACGGCTCCACGCTGGAGAAAAGGATTATAATGCATGGGTGGGTTGACAAGTTTCTCTGCACCTTTTGTTGTTTTTGTTTTCCTGCACCGACTGTGACTCACCATCAGAACCCAAAGTAATTGCTGAAAATCAGAGCTGCTTACAGTTCCTGACCTCCATGAATGAGAGAGCTGCAAAACTTCCCAGATCCTTCATCCAGCCTGAAGGCAGAGAGGATTTGAAGTGACATTATACAGCATTTTAGCCTAAGCTAACAGTTTATCACGTGACAGATGCCACGGCCCTTTTTTTGGACAAATTTGAAACATTAATGCAATTGCTTCACGTCAGAAGTTAATGTTAGCCAATGAACGAACACCACAGTCATGTGACTTCAACGTCATGACAACAAGCTTCACACTTCGGTGTGTTAATATTTCTGCAGCCTCTGGAATCGTGTTCAGCCACTTGTTAGCAGCTGCCCTTTTTTAAATGAACCTACACACCTTAAAAAAATCATGACATCGATATTAAGTGATGTATTTTAGGTTGTGGCAGCCCGGTGGAGCAGTGGTCCTCACTGTGGCCCCCCAGCAAGAAGGTTGTGGGTGGAGCCCCGGCTGCAGCACGGGGTCTTTCTGGGTGAGTCTCCATGTTCTCCCTGTTCCTGCTGGGTTCTCTCTGGTACTCCAGCTTCCTCCACAGTCCAAAGACATCAAGAGGGACCAGGTTAATCCAGACTCTAAATTGACCGTAGGCGTGGCTGGGAGAGCCAATGGTTGTCTGTCTCTATGTGTTGGCCCTGCCATGGACTGGTGACCTGTCCAGGGGGAAGGCTGCTGGGATAGGCTCCACCCCCACCACCCTCAACTGGAGAAGAGGGAGAACATGGATGGATGGAGGGAGGGATGGACGGATGGATGGATTTTAAGTTGTAAAACTTACTGTGAAAACATCTTGAGCTAATTTTCTCCACGGATTTATGACAAGCGTTTAACCAAAAAGCCGTTGATTTGAGGGGAAGGGAACCCTGAACTTATGCTGGGGTTTTAGGACTCATTCCTGCGCTGAGATCAATCATCTGCATCTCCAATGATACACTGAAGGTGGTTTTATTTCTTTCTGCATCCAGAATCGCTCTCCTTCTATTTGTGGATCTTATTCTTATCTCCCCTTTGACATCTTTTCTCACCAGTTTTTTGCTGACCAAACAGTTTTCATGTTCGTCCATCATGTCTGCAGCCTGAAACTTGTTCCCTGCCAGGAATGCATGGCTTTGTAGCTCAGCGATGGGCATCCGATGCGCTCGGGGAGTTGAGGGGTGGGATGGGAACATTTTTGTCAAACTGACTTACCGTCTTTTTCAAACTGGATGCGGGCCCCCTTCTGCTTCCAGATGACGGAGGGCGGAGGTGAACTGACCACATCGCAGATGATATCAGCATCGTCACCCTCATTGAACTCCTGGGGGCTGGGAACGTTCTGGAAGGTGATCTTTTCTGTGGGGAAACATTTCAAAAAACTTCTTTACTATCAGACAAAATATAAAAACTGCATTCCAACAGATTTGACAGCTGATTATCGACGGATCAGGACAGCAGTTGGACTCCTTCAGTTACTATGCGAGGAAGTGAAGTTAAAGGAATACTTCACCCTGTTTTGAGGTTTTGACCTCACAAAGATATTTTTTCACTTCTGCATCTGTTCTTTGTGACTCTAGAATCCAGAGAGAGACAACTTGGAGGCACTCTAGTTTGGTCTGAACTCAAATCAGAGCTCGTGAATGACTGAGCATGTTTTGAAAATGGATGTTTTTGGACAGTTTTGCCGCTGTTAGCCGTCTTCTCCATGAGGTTCAAGCTTGATGTACACAGCTGGCTCTTTCTGCATTCTGGAGTCACAAAAATGCAGGAGGGACAAAGTACTCACCTGTGTGTGGTGAGTATGAGAGTTCAAATACTCTAAACACAAAGTACTCACCTGTGTGTGGTGAGTATGAGAGTTCAAATACTCTAAACACAAAGTACTCACCTGTGTGTGGTGAGTATGAGAGTTCAAATACTCTAAACACAAAAGCCAAATTTAGAAAACAACCTGCTGGCACTTTGTTCCGACTGCAAGGACATTGCTGCGGTGCAAACACCACACAGCTTGAAAAGCCTGGTACTCACGGAAGATCTTGACTTGGACCGTGGCCTGGGCCTCCGCGTCGGCGTTCTTGGCGACACACTTGTAGATGCCAGCGCTGTCCATGCTGGCGTGGTAGATGGTGAGGGTAGAAGAGGTTTCATCATTGCGGCTCACGAAGATGTCGGGCCTGCTCGAGAGGATCTTCTCTCCGCTGGGGGCGTACCAGTCTATGTCTTTAACATCCCCCACCACTAAAACAGAGAAACATCAGTCAATCAATGAGGAAGTAGAAATGATTGATGACATCAGCAGCTCCCATTGTTCTGTTTTGAAGTCACTTCAAATGATAGACGATCTGAAACAATGATGACCTCATCACATTAGAGACATCTAGTCACGCCATCTGAATCAGCTGGGGGGTCCAACTGCTGTTAGAGACGACAAGAACTGCTCCTCTCTTGACTGTGAGACGATAACTCAGCGGAGAGACCACGAGTGTCTTCATGCTTCCAAACACAGAACTCCCGGACGCCTCCAGACGTCTCCCCTAATGACTGCTGAGCTCCAGTGATCCACGTGAATGGCTACCTGGATATCTCTGCATTATCAGGTTTAGTGAGGCAGGGCTGAGGAGTTCCTCCACCAACAGGAAGTGCTCATCTCCTGGTTCCTCTTCCAGCAGCCAATGAGATCACTCCATGTGATTGTGGTGATTGAATCAGTAAATCAGCTCTGGTGAACAAAAGTTGATGATCTTCCAGGTTTAGTTCATCAAGATCATCTTCACTAATGAACCCTCTGATGATGCTGGAAGCCTGAATGCTACAGTTAGCAGTGCTAAGCTAACGTTAGCCTACGAGGGACCTACACCAGGGTCACATGATTTCAAGGTGAACACCACTAAGCTTCAGGCTACTTGTGTTTCCTCTGATGATCTTAAATGACCTCCATGACCTCTGTAGGCTCTCTTGCTAGCAACCCAGGTTTAAGACTTGTACTGTGAACGCTTCAAGTCTGGTATTTACTGATGTAAACAATCTTAAGCTAGTGTGAACAGCAGACCTTATTCATACGTCCCACTGATCCTGAGATGAGGGAAGCGGACGTTGAACAATTAAAGCTTAATCCTGGTTTATACTGTAGGACTCTTTGCTGCACAACTGTTGCAAATGCAGCCAATAAAGAATCCATTTTGAGAGGATACCTTACTGAAGTCACTGATGTGAAAAGTTTGTTTGTGGTGTCAAAAATGTGGGGAAATAAGAATTTAAACATCTATTAAATTTCCTTCCTGAAAACCTGGAATCATTATTTTTCTGTTTGCTCAGAAGGATGTGGGTAGTGTAGTCAGCGGGAGGCTTCTTTCCACATCACTCAGTTTAGTCTCCCTGCGATTTATTGATGCCATCTCATCTCTTCAGGAACATGAAAATCCCTGCAAGCTATTCACAATATTTTCAAGAGGAGGCTGAAGCCACGTTCCCGCATAGGAAAATAAAATGACTTGGCAAAATTAAAAGATATATCAAGGATATTGGACATACAGGCTGAGCTTCGATGTCATGGCTTCCCTCTCAGGATGTTTTGAGCACCAAGCAGTCATTATTTTGCAAGTTTGTCTCACGAACAAGGTAAATGCGAAAATGAGAATAGACGTGAGTTCATGGGAATGACATGAGTTAGGTGTCAATTTCCAAATTCACAGAGGTCGACTCTATTCAGCTTGAATGAGAAATTCCCATGGTGGCGTGTGGCGTCAGAACATGGAGGGCAAGCTGGCAGGTGGGTGCTGATTCAACACTCCGGTCCAGTTGGTGGCAGTACTGAAGCTGCACGCTAGTTTATTAACTGTCGTGCATGCAGGAGAAGAAGCTGATAATTGCAGTCTTTCTGCATCCAGAATATGTTTAACTACTGCGGAGACATCCAAGCTAGCAGCGCATTCCAGAATAATTAGCTGAGGGCTGTTGTTGAGCGCCGACCACCTGCTGACAGACAGCTGGCGAGCGGTGAGGCATGCTTGCTGTCGCTGCTAGCATAATGGTAGCTAACTTGAGTTAAACATCTCGTGGGGGTTGTGATACTGAAAATAATGTTTTACAGCTGGTTCTTTCACAATGGGAGAGTTGTGGTCCATGAAGGCCAGTATGTGTTCCATAATAGGCACCAGAGCTGTAATTACACTGTGTGGCCACTAGGAGACCACCAGGCTTCCTTCATTACACATCTGCTGTAAGTTTGGCACACATCCTGCCATCATCTCCAACTATAACTGAGGACATTGTGCCTGGTAAATACTAGCACGTTAATTATCAGTGTCTTCTTTGAATTTAATTTAACCACTCCTGGTCTCACACACACACACACACACACACACACACACACACATACACACACACACACTGCTCTGAGGCCAATGATATTCACTGTATTTGACAGAGAAAAGTAGGAGTGTGAGACCCGTCCAAGGCAGCCGTCTCACACTCACTCACAACTGGACTCCAGCGACTCCGACCTCCGAGGCCTCGGGAGGAGGAAGGAACCTCAGGTGACCTGATCGACACCGGAGGTGTAAACAAGTGCAGGGAGCCTGGATGTCTCGCTGCCTGACAGTTGGTCACAACTGAGGAACGTTTCTGAGGCTTTAAAACACACGGATGCAGCAACGCCAACTATCAGGAACACCCTTTCCTCTGAATCTCTGCTTTTTTTTTAAAAAGGATTCCTCTTTTTTTTTTTAACACTCTTTACAAAAATGTATTGCCAATTTGGAAGTAGTTTTTGTTAAAAAACACAAAAAATTGTCCAATGACATTTTGAAGGCTTGGAAAAAAATACAGTTTGGCAAATCAGAAAAGATGTGAAAACTAAATAACAAAAACAAATAAAGACTTTCAACAATAATTCAAAAAAGTCAAATATGTAACTGACCAGTACAAAATATTCTTAAAACCTCAATTATTCACGATATGATATTTTGAAGGGCAGACGAGTGAAACTGGATTGATCCAAACTGAAACTGTCATCAGACAAATTAAGTCGAATATATAAATTTGAGTGAAAGTCAGAGATGGGTCTTGGAGTCTGATTCAGGTCATGTGACTTGAGATCCAAGCTGTTCTCGTGCAACTCATCAATATTTTGCAGTCCACAATCGCCTCCATCGTATTGGGTGGGAATATTTGAGGAATATTGTGAACAAATCAAACAAGAACATCTTTAATTCACAGGGTCAGCAGTCAGAATATCATAATAAGAAGAATTGATTGTCTTTGTTTCGAACATGTAAACAATAAAATAAAGAATACAAGCAAACAAAAAACAATACAAAAGGAAATACATGTTTCTCACTGTGAAGGGGGGCGGGAGGAAGTCCAACCTTATCTCCACCTCCCCCTGGACTCAAATATGTTCATCTTTTAAGGCTGAGTTATATATACTACTTCAATTAAAAAAAAAGCTATCATAGATAATGATCCATAATAGATATGATCAATAATAGATGGATCCTACGATTCTCATCGTAACGCTGGAGCTCATCCTCAGACAGTGTTTCTGTTCATCAGACAGCTGATGGACTGAATGTGACACCATGAGTTTCTAACCCAAGCTAAGCGTTCAGTGTTCATCCAACATGGAGACCAACCCTTCTGTCTCAGCAGCTCAGCAGAGCCTCCCTCCCTCCCACCTCACCTGGACCTGCAAGACTGGGACTTACCCACAATCCATTTGTCAAAAAGTCAGACAATTAATGACGCCACTGTGACCTGTGTGTGTGTGTGTGTGTGTGTGTGTGTGTGTGTGTGTGTGTGTGTCACTCTCACCTTCACAGAGGAAAAATTTGGACTCCCCAACGCTGATCTCCCCTCGGTTTGGCGTGATTTCCACCTGGATGGCAGCTGGACACAGAGAAGCAGAACAGAACACACATTAGTCTGGTTCTGGTTCTGGTTCTGGTTCAATGAATCGCAACTCTCTAAAAGCACTCAAGAAACACACAAGACTCAATCAAACTGCTTCGGCAGCTCAAAAGGAGAAGCATTTCTCAGGCATGCGGCCCACGACTGACATTCTGAGAGGATTTTTCGTGCTCACCAGAGTACAAAACCTGGGTGTGCGGCAGGAGGAGGAGCCAGGACCTGCGGGCCAGGTAGCCCAGGACGCGTCAGACACAGGGACTCTTTAGCTGCGCAATCATCTCTCATTCCTTTGTTTGCCAGGCTGCTTTTCACAACATGAATAAGCGGTGATTGTTTTGTTGTGGTGCTTCGACACTTTAGTCCTTGAAAGTTTCATAATGTAAGCACGCAGATTTCACAGTGTCATTTCTAAAACATGGAAATTGAAACTTTCTTGCCAGTTACTTTTCACCTTCTTCCTCCGCTGTGACCGTCACAGGCGAGGCGTTTGTTCACATTTTGGTCACCAAGAAAACTAGAGGTACAGCATTTAAGTTGGATGCCTTTGCAAAGTGTAGAGACCCTGACCTTTGACCTTCAGCCATCAAAATATTTTCAGTTGATCCATGAGTCCAAGTGGACATTTGTGCCAAGCTCCAAGAAACTGAGTACAGCTGTCCCGAGCCATCGCGCTCAGCACCTCAGCACCGTGGAACAGTGTAGAAATGTGGCTCGCAAACTTTTAAAACAAAAGCCGCCCTAAGACCAGGAAAGTCTTTATCAGGAAAAACGCCTCCTCGCTGCCATTAAAATCGATCAGAGCTGACGTCCTCTCCCAGCTCTGACTCCCTCAGATGAAGCAACACCCTGAAGGTTGAAGCCTCAGAGCCACAGATCTGTGACTGGCCCAAGCTTCAGCATGCGCTGGGCAGCATTTGTGACGAGAGGAGAGGATGAAAGTGTAAAAGGAAAGCGAGCGAGTGGGGAAGGATGTGGATGGAATCGTCTGTTTGGTATTTTAGTGGATCTTCAGTCACAGCAGCAGTCTGAAGAACAATCAGCAACACCGTGTGACGAGTGATTTTTCTCTCAGGGTTCATAAGAGTCGCCCGACTGTCATTTCAGGGAGCTTTCCAACTTTTTCCTCCTCCAAACACGGTTCTCTTGGCAGACGGCTTAGGAGGCATAATGATGTAAATCAATGATCTCTTTCTAGTGAGACTTCAATGTTCTTGGTCTCTCAGCACAGGCGAGAATTTAAATGTACAGAAGAACACCTGGTGTTTGCTCCTTCCTGAGCACGAAGGAATTATAATTAAAACTCTTGCATGCCCAATGGAAAGTGTTCAAATATGAAATCGTTTTTCAAAGGCTTAATCTGGAAATCTTGACTGGAAGCGATGATTTTTTTTTTTTTTTTTTTAATGTCACACAGTTTCATTTAAGACCCCCATCTCCAGAGATGTGAAGCGGAGCGGCTGAGTTGTGATCCGGAGCTCGACAGCGAAGCCCTGCTGAGCCTTCAGCATGGCGCCACTTCTCACGAACCAGAGAGTCAGTTTAGGCACCGCTCACTCCGGGAGATTCATGGGCGCAGTCGGTGTTCAAAGATGGGAAACTGGCGATCACGGCAACACAACCAGAAATATGCGCCTCACGGTGCAACAACCTGATGGCTGCAGACACATATTACTGAGTGAACAGATGATGTCACGCCAACGCAGTGCCTCCTTCACGCTCATCCCTGCAGGTGAAACGCCATCACGGATCTGAACCACAGACAAAACGCTGGATTGTCATTTAAAGTACTGCGTATAAAGTTTATATGCAAAAAAGAAACCCACATTAGGTGTGTCTCCGTCAACTGACTGGGTGTTCATAAACTAGGCTATGTAAAGAGCCAAAAGATGGCGATAGAGGCAAAATTACACGGGACCGAGACAAACAGAGTAGAAGAGGAGCCATCCACTGCAGGGACATGTTGTCACTATCGGACAGCTGACAGCCACAGCTACAGACAAAGACGAAGCTTAGGGTTATCCGTGAACGCGGCAGGTGACCTTAAGATTCGCTACGTCAGAGCTCTTTGGATGAAGCCGTTTCCATCCCTGTTTCTTCAGTTTCCACCAACCTTTTCTTAACGCGCTACTTGAACATGTATTGATGGAAATCCAACCAGAGATGGCAACTCTTAACCAGCACTCCTCTCACAGAAAAGTTGACCTCTGTGACCTTTGTGTCTGAGCTCACGTTTTCTTTTTTTTCCACTGCTGTACTTGAAGTACCATATTGCTGCTTTCACTTAAGAACCTTCCATGAGTATGACTTCCACACACTGAAAACTGGTTGAATGCAACTACTCAAGATGATGATAATAACACCTCCCTTTTAGTGAAGAATCCATGCAAACTGATTTGCACTAAAAGCCCGTCTCTGCTGTGTTTGCTCCACGCCAACACACACGCTCTCGAGGTTTGAAAGACTTCGACCCACAGCGTGTTTGCTTTCATGGGCAGGAGGTAGATACAAAGACAATAACATATCCATTTCATTCCCCCTTCTGGTGAGATCGCAGATACGAGGCTCCAAAGCTTGATCACGACTGTTAAGACTAAGACAACTAGACCAAAGCAACTGATCGTATCTTCAGCACAAAAGACAACAAAAGGAAGGTCAGACGGTGTGGGAACGAGAGCGACTCCCAGAGCTCGTTTCTCTCTCAGCATCTCCTGAATGGACACTCGAGCAGCGTCTCCAGAATGGAGAGGCTGTTGAGCCTCGTGTCACCTAAAAAATATTTAGAGAAATAAAAATCAACAGTTTAATGACTGGAGATCAAGTGTCATCCTTCAAAGTTGTTGCACAACTGATAAAACTTGTGTGGCTGTCTTTACGTCAGCTATCTCATAAAATAACACTCTTACCAAGATTTATTTATCTTAGAAAAGATTCCACATAATTTCATGTAGTGATTAACATCAGAAAGAGTAAAAACTGAAGGAGTGGAGTGGTAATACTGGATGTGCTCATGGCTTTCAAATGTAGCTGCTGAAAGGCGCTTTTATCTCAGGCAGAGCCCTGATGTGGCAGCTTGGAGAAAGGAAATGTATGATTGTTATTCTGCACTGCCCAGATTTCCTATTATTATTACCATTATTATCGTCATCATCACAATCATTATTCATAAAACCACTCGCAAAAAGGAAATACAGTTAAAAGAAAAATCGGAAAAAACTTTACCGCTGCACAGCTAAGCTAACGGTAGCTAACGAACCATAGCAATAGCACAAGTTAGCAACTTCAGGCAGGTTCACGTTGTTATCATGTGATAACAAGACAGTAGAGCATGTACTCTATACATCAAGTGTTCTGATGTTACACAATATGAATCAAATGAGCAGGAGTCAGTGGCGCTAACTGCTAACCGAAACAGTCCGGTGACGCTGGCTGACGTCCACGAGGTGATCACCAGTGGATGACGCCAGTCTTGCCAGGGCCTGTGTTTGTGATTGGAGGTGATACAGAATGATATTTTTGCTTGATATTTACAATGCTACTGAAGTTTATCTTTATGCAGCTAATCTGACAGGCGTGTTCGTCAAGGCGGATCGGTTCCCCTGTCAGTTCGAGCACGGAATGATTAGGTGAATGACTCATTTGATCTCTTCCTTTTAATGATGTGGCTGTAGTGATTAATATCACTAAAAACTGGTGGGCTCATCTTGGCCATCAATCGATTCTGTCCTCTAGATGAACAGCCTGCAGATTCCTTGGACTCTATGATCCCTAAAAAGCAAAATAAAGGTTGGTACCAAATAAAACACAAATGATATGTAATTCACTGTAAATATGCTGACATGGGAGCACAAATATGATTCTTTACAGTTTAGTTTCAAGCACTGAAGTGAAGAGAGACGCGACCTAGATTACACATGAATGGAAAGGTTCAGAATGGAGGTGTCGATGAACAGGATGGATGGGAGGAAGTGCTTAGAGAGGAAGCAGCTTAGATAAAGGATGAAACTATCCCTGCCCTGACATACTCACAGCTGACACCAATCTAATATCTATCCACTAAGCCTGTCCCTCACTTCCAGCCTCTTTAAAGACTCATAACCCTCTCAAGAGTCCTTCTGTACTCTTCATGCCACGTCTTAGACACATATAGCACTCAGATCTTTAAGTAACTTCAATCACTCTGACATTTTTTTTCACAGAGATTGAGGTGTATTGGTAATGTGGGAAAGAAAAGCCTGTAAATAACTTCATAATCTGGTGACTGAGCTGCTCAAAACACCTTGAAGAGACACCGTAGTGGATAAGAGGAGGCATCTCCCAGGTCCAAGGCTGGTCTGGCCTGGACGGTTCTAGAGGAACAAGCTAACTTGAGGCAGTGAGTTCAATATGCTAATCCACTAGTAGCTAAATTTAGATTCTACATTTACCCACCAATCGAGAATAAATCAGTCCAGCCTGGTCCCATCAAATAAGCATGTGAATAACCACCAATTAGTAAAAGTAATGTCACGTGTACTCGCAATGTGGTTTTTATTGGGGGTGGGGGGGGCTTTTCACTTGTCATTTCATGCCATTGAGTCTGTGCGACGGGTACAGGTCGGCTGTTTTCTTTCTTTCTTTTTTTAACAACTGAGCCAGACATCGAGGACACTTTGGGGGTATTCCCAGCGACAAAACAAGGTAGTATTTAAATAGACTTCTGGAGATTTTCAGATGTGTTTCTCCTGTATGAATTTAAAAAGTATTGTCTTTGACAAGCATTTGTCTAAGTCTAACTCCAGACAACCTCTCTGCAAACTCCGTCTTTAATATTTCCAGCTCTGACCTGCCATCAAACACTCATCATCATGAGTGAACCCTTCTCAGGTTGTTCCATGAAACCATCCACAGAGGCAATTAGAGGCCACGGCAACCCAAGGCACGAAAGGTTAATTCACCGGAAAATCCACATGGAGGACGGCGTCCCACAGCGTGTCCCTACAGGTGCTGTTTGCTCAATATCCTCTTACATAGCAGCGGCCTGAAAGGTACACATTGAACTCTTTTGCAACACCATGTTTCTGCACACAGCAAAATACCACAAGCAAAGAAGGCACTGGGATCAGCTGGCATCTTTCTTCAACAAACAAAGAGGTAGGGCTTTTGTACTCAGAGCTTCAATTCATAGAAGTTGGCAACATGTATCCAAAGTTTGTCACAATAGTTTGTGGGTTGTTATTGCAGGATTGCTATTGGTGCAGGTGAAGGTAGCACACGTGTCTGATATAATTCTTGGTTGGAGCCCTGGTGCAGAGCTTGATTCTGCTGATTAGCATTATTGTTAAAGTTCCATCATTAGGGTGCGTATACGACATCCTCCTAATCCAAACATCCATGACCAAACACACACTGACGCTGCGCCGATCGGCCAAACATGAAGACACAGGTTCAATACCGAGGACGTTACAGCAGCCGCTAATAAATTCCCCTTCACAAGGAGGATGACGTTTGAGAGGAGTTGATCGAGGCTGCTGGACAAGCGAATCCAATATATCGTCCAATTTATGTACTTTAAGGTGTCAAAGTACTAACAACAGTTCCAAGTATAAGTACTTTTTACATGGCATTGTATTTGTACTTCTACTCAAAGCCGTCATACACAAGCCAACGTGCCCAACGTACCTCTGAGTCGAGGTGTGAGAGCCGACTAGCAGGAGGATTACAGTCTTCACAGTCTGCTACTGTAAACAGGTTTTAGCTTCTTAAAGCCAGAGTTCTTTAATTCCAAATTATGTCACGGCACAAATATTTACTCACACGGCCATTACTACAACTTCCTACATTATACTTCTTGTCTGAAAGGGGTAAATAAGAAGCAGTAGGTTGTGCTGGTGAAAACTTCTTGGATCAGGAGGTTTTGCATGCCTAATTGGAGCCTGGCAGCCGCTGGTGACTGGCTCATTTACAAGGAGGCTACAACAGTCAGCTGTTGGTGCTTAACATGCAAGTCATGTTGGAGCAGGAACACAGCACGCCGGGCCGGGCCGGGCCGGGCGGCCAGTGCCGGACTGAGATGCATATATCAGGCAGGTTTAGTGAACAGACGTGAGCAGCTGTACCAGGTGTGCCTTTTTGTCTCCGTCTGAGCTTCATTTTTCTTTTTGTGTATGTAAATGTGATTGCAGCGTCTTTTAGATCCCAGAAAGCTGAAAAAGGTCAAGATGGCAGTAATGAGGACGAATATCTGAGCGAGATCCAAGCACACAGCAGCTGACGTGGGCTGTCTTGGTGAACGGGAAGCCCGTTTCCCTGAAGACAGCTCGTTTTTTCATCTCACAAAATTGGTTAGACTGACTCCTCCTTCATTTCCCTCAAGCATCGAAGAGGAGGTAATGAGAAATTAATTTCTGAGATATTATGAGGCAATATTCATCTTTTTTTCCAATCATGTGAGTAACTTTTATGAAGCAGTCGAGAAGTAGAGATGCATCACAAGAGGTCTCAGGATCCATTTGGAAATGTGATCATTTCATTTGTAGTTATGTGCTTTTCTGCACCAAACTGAGCCTTAGTAAGTCCTGCAATCACTCAGTTGTCTCCTCCATTCTGCAGCACAGTCTTCTAGACATCCCGGAGAGAGATTACATTTGTCAACCTCATTAAGTACTGCACAAATACAGTATTTGCTTGTATTTAGGCTTTCTGTATCTGAAGCATGTAGCGACATGTTTTGCAGAGCTGAATGTCTTTTTCTGAGAGCTCAAACTGAGCAGAGAGATGTGCTGGTATGAGAAACTCATCCCTGAGACCAGGTGAAGCCAGATACCTGAGATCTATTCTTGAATTCCCCCGGGGTTTCCCAATGAAAGGATTCACCTCAAGTGGCCTGAAATGAAGAGGGGCATAAAAGCACAGCTCAGAGTGAAGGTGGCACATTATCTGACGGAATCAAGCCTGACTTCTTACTCCCAGGGGGAAGACAGAATTATCACGTATAAACTCATATGCAAAATAACTCATCTAATCATCTTTGGCTTCTTTTGTAGTTTTATCCGTAGTGTTGCGTTACCTTTTACTCACATTCTTACCATTCAATTTCCATGACTTTATCTCGCCTTTGAGGTAAAATTTAATTAAAAAAAAAATTGTTTACACAAGAAAAATAAACCAACCTTTTAAAAAATGTGACAGTGTATAATTTACTAAAATTGAACAAGGTTGTTTGAGCCCAACTTGTATTTCGGTAAATCACCACGAACAACAACAGACTGGTCCGTCCATCTCGGATTTGCAGGAAATTCTGTCTTTCCAGCCTGAAGGATTGTTCCAGACCGGCGGTCAATCTAAAATGTTCCTAAATTAGACAAATCAATACAGCCCCTGTGTGTGTGTGTGTGTGTGTGTGTGTGTGTGTGATGATTTAATTTACTGTACAAAAACTGCATTTCAGTAATTACGTAACATGTTACCCTCAGGATGCCTATTGATTTACAGGTAACGACCTCTTCATAATAACTCATTTTCTGCTGTTTGGAAGCAATTTAATTTCCCAGGTCAGTTTTTTTTATGTCTCCACACAAACGAAGGCTGGAGGCATCGTGTTTTCAGGTTTTCCGTCCCCGCCCCCCCTAACTAGTTTGATTAACGGGATCTCACTGGAACACCTTCAGGGAATTTCTCCAAATTTGGCACAAACCTCCATTGAGACTTAAGATTAGCTGAAGAAGATTGGAGGGTCGAGGTCGCTGCAACTGGCACACATTCAGGAGTGAGTCAGGCCCTGGCTGCAGGGGCGGCGTCAGGGACATTCGAGTCAGGTGTGTGTCTGTGACCACATTCATAGTAGGACTGCTAAAATATCAACAGGTGCTATTTCTACAAGCTCGTCGGCAGGTGAACACACACCTTGCAGCAGTCTGCCTGCGAACTAACTTCATACACTATGTTTTGAGCTTTACCTTTCCTACTTGTGTTTCAGAGCCAGACAAATTAACCTTTCAGGAGCACATCGAGAAGCAAACTGTCTCCCCCACTTATCATTAACCTGAGATGCCGCACAAAGCCCAGAGCAGCCTATCCACGGGCTCTGTGTGGGTGTCGGGCTCTAATCAAATTGACATAGACATGTCAGCGACTAAGCTCCTTCTCTTCACATCTTTCAGTCATTCACCACCACAGCTTTGTCAGGATTACAGTTGTTGCCATCCTTCCTGCAACTCGCCACCACTTCAATTGTCATCCCAGCGAATTCCAATCCAGAGGAACACACAAGTGCTGCACTTATCAACAGTTTTAGAGAGCAGACAAGACAAACTCCTGATAAATCAGAGGCTGGAAACATTTCCAATAGCCGCTCTCAATCTGTTATTACCCATATTTAGATATTAAAGGGACATAGAAATACACATACTGTCAAAGCCCCAGGAGACACTCCACTGGGCTGCACTGGGGTGCTGAGACCCAGGCTAGTTAGCATAGCACAATGAATGGTAGTGAGCGGGAAGTGTGAGCATCAACTAGCTCAGGTTCAGGATGTCGGCGTGTCCAGCAGGAATCCTCCTTATCCTCTTTCACAAAATCAGCCATGATTCGTAGCAGCTGACACTCTTCTAGTTGCCAACAGTTTTGATTGTCAAAGTTTCCAGGACAGAAGTTCCAACACTGTGTCCGACTACAATTGCAATATTTTGTCATTTTAAATGATTCAATCACAAATATACATTTAATCTTTACTTGAAGTCCATAAAACACTGCCGGAATAAACACAGGGGGAGGTGTTGCAGGAGTGACCAATCCCCAAATGTCACATGAAAACAGAAGAGAACCATAAAACAGCTCCCGACTGCTCATGTGAAGTCACCAAGTGTCCTGAAGCCTCAACATGCCAAGTTGTTGTGAAAACCTCACTGACACCATGTTTTTAGCCGAACTGTTGATGGTAGCTTGGTGCTAGCTTGAGGCTAGCGTGTAGCTGCAGTGAATGCCTTTTCCTGTGAAACTCAAACAGTGTTTGGACCATTTTGGAGAAAAATGTATGTGATGGCTTTTGGCTGGACTGTGCTGCAAGTGTGCGAATGTCACAAAGATTATGAGGAATCCTCCTCTGGGAATCATGAACATGCCTACAAACGTCCATAGAAATCTGCCCTCTGGATGTTGAGCATCCTGCTCACAACCCATCAGATCGCCAGACTGACGTTAGCATGATCAAGCTGTGTAGCTAGCAGTGCCAAAACCAGTCATTTTATGCTCCTTTAATGGAATAACAAATCCCCAATTCCCCCCAGTGGGACAATAGAGAACCAAAGAGATGATGTAGCCAACCAGCCTGCTTGTCATTAAAATTGGGCGCATTCAAACAGCTCCAGTGATAAAAAAGCTGGCTTTCATTTTTAAGTACTGTCTCTGAGGCTTTCAGTTATTCCCTCTCAAGCTCATGCTTTAGCTAAAGCAGATTATGAACCAGGTCTGACCTGAATGTGCCTCATCTCCGATCAATTAACTTCCTTGCAGGGTCGCTGTGTCACAGGGTCAAATCCCCCGGTGAATTATAATTAGCAGCAATACAACTGAGGTCAAGTTATCTTCTGGAAATGAAAATATGATGTTTTATGTAAGGAAGAGAGGACGTTGCTGTCTGTTTTAAACCAAAATCATAATCCCATATAATGAAATCTTCCTATTTACTCCAAATATATTTACAGACGTGCAGGACCTTCAAGTGTACGGCTAGAAACAACCTGATTGTGGTCTATTCTGACTCCAACGTTCGCTGAAGTAGAGGCTCAGCTTTGCCTGCTACTCTGACAGCTCTAACTTCCCAACATCTGGAACGGCTAAAGATGCTCTGTTGTTAACTAATGCTTTTGCCCCGAGTTACCTCAACGTGTTCGACTCTAAAAGGTTCCTGCACGAGAACATTTATCAGGAGACAAGTGAAATCACAAAACAGGAGCTGAAGCACTGAGAACCTGAAAGCCTAGAGCTCAGTGAAATGCTGCTGATGCTGGTAACAACGGATGTTTTCATTTTTTCTTAACAGCCACTTGAAAACTAAAATGGTAGAATAAGCAGCAAGAGGAGAACTGCTTTAGGGTAACAGACTGTTGTTGCATGATGTGCTTGTTGTCGCCATGCCAGACGAGCGTTCACCTGTCACGAACGTGACTGAAATCTTAAAATCGACTGATAAAACATCTGGAACCGTTCTCTGATATTCAGTTCTGAGGGGTGTCCACCCCCGCCCCCCCTCCCATCTTGGAACAAAGCAAACAAAAGCCTTTAAACTTTTAAATCTCGAGCTTGAAATTTCACATCAAATCATGCCTCATCATCCGTTGGGGCAGGATGGATAGGGCAGTTTAGCATTACAAACACATTTTGAATTACTAAAGAACACTAGCTTTCTAGGAAAAGGAATAATTAGAACCATCTATGTTCACGTTAAAGAGACAGCTGCCATCTAGTGGCCGCAGCAATTATGACCACAGGGAAGTAGGAAATCACATGATCTCATGGCTGGGGAGGCAGGTCAGGGCGGTCGGCGGGTCTCATAAACAGACCCTGGTGCAGGACACTCATGTTCCACTGAGATAAACGTTCATCTCCTGCTGCTGGCGTTTGTCGTCTTCATGGTCGCCGCAGCGGGAGACGAGTGTTTGCTTTCCGTTTTCAGCCGCAAGTCAAAACAGGGATTTTACAGACACACACAACTGCATCTTAACCCCAACCAAAGTGCTCACTTGAAACCCAACACCATCGTCTCCTTGCCGAGTGTCCGGGTGAGGCCATCTAGCCAAGCTGTGACAGAGCGTGACCCATCAGAGCATCTCAACCGACACCTGCGACCAGGACTCGTTCAAAAGTGGGACTCCTGAAGTTCGTCCCAACAATCCCAATTTGAGCTAAAGCAACTGTCTCTCGTCTTACACGTCAAGACCCCGCCTGCCAGAACTCACAATACTGAAGGACTTTCATTTTCTTTTGACATTGTCAGAGAGAAGTCCAATTTTTGTCCATTGAAGCCCCCGGAGATTCAAATGGAAACATACATGAGGATGGTATTCTGTTTCCCTTTCATCTTTCATTTGAAGCCCTACATCTCTCATGGATTCTCCGCATGCTTACAAAGGCCAAAGCGAACAAAATTGCCAGTCTGCACCATAATTAACTAATGAGGCCAAAAGGGCTAAACCGCTGCCCCCATCGTCTTTCTTGGTTTGACCCTGAGGTGGCCCTCCATCTCACCACGCTGGTAATCACTGCAGAAGACTCTCAGGCATACTAATGGCCAAGACACAGATCAGCCCGCTGCAGAAACAGCCGCCGTCACACCTACAGTGAGGTCTTGTTCTTTTACAGACAGAAGACACCAGGACTCACATCCTACCTGTCTGATCAGACTGCCTTTGGCTTTTACTCAATCCAGACTTCCCTCAAATTACAGGGGGCTGATGTTTGCAGCTGTGAAGGGAGTCCGAGTGACTCCCAAATCTCACCCGCACAGGGACATTACAGGCACAAACGTTTCTCAGCAAAATATGTTCCATTAAAGGAACGAGCCAGCTTTTTAATCAGCTAGCCAACGGCCCTCAAGAGGGTTTCCTCTATCGAATGGTGCAGGTACGTCAGGAACAGGTGATCTGCTGTCTCAGAGTCAGGGAGCTGATTTTCTGATTCAGTCATCCAAAGTCACATGGAACAATCCCATTGCCTGTTGGTGAAGGGAAGCCGGGAGATGACCAGTTCCTGTTGGACTACAAAAACACCTCATCAATGCAGCGAATTGTAAGAGTGACATATTTCCTTGCCATTTAATGTGTTTTTAACATGACAGCATTCATTCGGTGAGTTTTAAAAGCTTAATCTGGTGATGAACCCCTGTGTAGCCCTGTAAAGACAACACATAGAGGAACGAGAGGATGGGATGATCCCAAACACACGACCGTTCACTGGCTCCTTGGCCTCGGCGCGTTGCACTCCTGCTGAGTCTGAGGACCTGCTGGTGTGTTTTCCCTCGTAGCAGCAGCATCTTAAGTGTTGCCCATGGCCACATGACCCGAGTAGCTTTTGAGGCAGTGAGTGGTTTAGATAAACATGCTGAAGTCAGTCAGAGATTCCCTGGGCTCAGAAGTCAAGAGGCTATCGCCATCAACGCCTCAAAAATGTCATTCCATCCACTCAAGGCCGACTGATATGAGTGGGCAGATGCTCCACAAATCTGGACTCAATTTCTACCACCAATCTTACACCTCGAGACGGGAGATGCAACACAATGAACTCCATTCAGCTCACTCTGTCATAACCAATTTAGGGAATACAGGACTTGTTTCTCAGAGAGACTTTCTTCCACTGTTCAAACGCCGATCCAATTAAAGCTCAATGTACGCCGTCTCGATGACGAGATTAATTCTGTCATCGAGAGGGAGGACAACAGACCAGAGAAGGTTGAACCGTCTGTTTGTGAGCGACGAGGCTCTGACCTGTGCTAGAGATCCAGACATTATCAGTCCCACACGCTCATCACGAGCACAGCCTGCTTTTATTAGACTTTGTCCGTTTGGTTGCACTTCCTTTTTCTTTTTCTGCCTTCGATGCCTGATGATGCGTCATCAGACGTTTGTGTTGGGCGGTGATGAGGCCGACGCTAAAGGAGCAGTCTTATGACAGAAACCGAATATAATACTCAGAACCTAAAACCAAGAACACCCCCATCCCCATTTTTTGACTTTATCAATAAACTCCTTCATTCATTCGACTCATGAAGAGGTGAGATGAAGAGAAGCTTCGTGTGGCGCCTACAAAACATTAGAAAAGGAATCCTGGCTGTTGAAGGTGGCGTGTGTTTACAACGTTTTTCATCACTAAATACTCGTATCTTCTAAACACACATTTCCCCAATGAATCACATCGATCGCCATTATGTTCCACATCATAGGATCCCTGTTCTCTCTTTTGGTTCTCAGGCAATTCAAATAGTTTGGGTTTACATTCCCGGCAGGAGAAACATCAAATACTGAGAACTTTTTCAGGCAGCATTTAGAATGTTGAGATTATCTTCTGAAAAAGCTCCAACAGGGTTTCATGTGGACTTCAATAACAACTTTCAGACGACTTTAAAACACTAAAATGACATCAGCAGGAGAGATACACGACTCCCTGCTTGCAGGTTCGGACAAAAACAAAACACGAGCAACAGAAAACCTGAAACCTTAGAATGCAGATACCAGACGGTATCGCTCGTCTTGATCTTCAAAACAAACACTGGGAGATGCGAGGAGAGGAAGGGGCGGTGTTTTTCTTGCAAACTGAAGCAAAGTGGTTCATAGGAAGTGATCTTAATTCACAGGAATAAGCAATAACACCACCCCTGGTGTGAGAAATACTTGTGTTCTCATTTGTCGAAGGCAATTATCCCGAGTTTATCAGACAGTAATATATGGATGTTGAATAATGCTACACAGCGTCTCTACAGCAGACTGGGGAGGATTGGGTGACGGTTCACCTGCGGTGGAGGCGGGAGGATAACGCGGTGTGTGTCGAAGGCGCTCAGCCCATATAGTCGACTGAATCAAACTGAGCCTGCAGAGAGGATTGGAGATGGCAGAATCCATGAACAGAGGCTAACCTTAAATCCAATTGAATCTTTTGCAATCGCTTTACAGCCTCTGGCCAGTTTTGTGCTTATTCCTCACATCATTCCTCACAGGACTGGCGCCACCGCCGCCGCCTCCTCCTCCTCCTCCTCCTGGTGGTAAGCACTTTCAATATCACCCTCACACACATGTGCACACACACCAGAGAGACACATTCCCATACCAGTGGGTGATTTTATAAGGAGCCGGAGTAGATAGGAGGACCACAAAGGCCGGGACGCAGTCTGGATTTATAATTGACGGGGATTCCACACTTGAGTTAAAACTCCTTTAATTGAGAGTGGCTCGTTAATTCATTCCTCTCGAGACTTTCCATTTGACCAAACACCACTTACTGCTGCTGATAGCTTCTCCACAAACAAAAGCAGATTTATATGTAAGCACTTATACACATCGCTGGGCTTTCTCAGGACCCTCAGCTGTCTATTACCCGGGATAGTGATGACACCACGGAGTCCCCTGACAGATGACTTGTTCTGGCAACTGAGACACTGTCTATCAGTCACTCACAGCCTGGACATCCCTGCTACTCTGGGATATTAATCCAGCTCTCAGTCTGACCTCGCCGCTCGCAGCACATTCATAATCTCAATCAGAGTCCAGCAAACATCAGTTGGACCACCGTGCCGAGCGTCGCCTCCTGCAAACACACGGCTTAAATCAACACTTCAACCTTTTGTCCTCCCAGTAAAAATGTCTGGATGTGTAAAAACATATTCAGAAACGTCTCTTGAAGACTTCAGATCTCGTCTCATTATGACCCAAACACCTCAAAGCGTCACTGTTGCCAGGGCAGCATACTGCCAATCATTTACATGCTGCATTACGTTGGTTTTTATTTTCCAGCGTCTTCGTGACGGTCTCTTTCAGCACTGACGTGGAGATTATGAAGCCCGTGAGCCGGCGGCAGAGGGACACGGTGTGTTTTGGAGCTGTCCGTCTGTCCTGATCTGTTGATGGAACAAACGCCTGGCACAAATGTCCACTGGATTAGAATGATGTTTGTTTGTCTTACACTTGTGCTCGCCTCTGTTTGACAGTCCTGTGTGCTCATTACTTACTTTGATGACGTCTTCATTTTTATCTTTATATTCTTTTTTCAGCATTATTTTGGGCGACTGTCATCAGTGAGATGAAAAATAGTCTAACTTTGCTAAGCCTGTCTCATTTATTAATATCCACTGTTCTTGTTACACCCTGAAAACATGAATACAGCGTTTGATTGGATGGGCTCCAGCAGTCGGACTCTTTCACTGGTTTCATCCTAAATACAGCAATGTCACAACACTCAACGAGCTCATCGAGTCCAGCTTGTTTGTGACATTTTACATTGGTGTTTCCTTACTGAAACTGGTTCTGGTTCCCGTCGCTACTGTGTGACGTGTCTTACGTGTGTGCGGTCGACTAGAGGTTAAAGCCACATCCACATTGTTAAGCGGTTTGAACGCTGCTGGCCAAGCTCTCCCTCACGTTGCTCCAGAGATTTTGTGAGAGTGAGAATGGGACGAACAGACGGATGTACAACCTGAAAACAGGAGGCAAAAAACTTATTAGGAAGGAGAAATGGAGCTCCTCCTCTCCACAGATGAAGACAGAAGCATCTGAAGAACAGGGGGAGACTTCTAGACCGGTGGAGATTAAACGCAGACTCCGTCATATCCCTGACACACGCCACCATTCTCCTTCAGCCTTTCATATTCATGAGGTTATTCAAACACAGGAAACCTCCAACCTGTGCCCCTGTCAACTGAAACCAAATTTAATCAAGTGTAGAGCAAAATATTCCCCTGGGTTGCCTGCTAATATATTCATAACTGCTAAAACTTGTCATATCATTAATTGCCTTCATGCGGTACTTTGCCACGCTGATCTCTTACAGGCTTTCTGAGTCAAACTTACGGAACAAAGCCTGCCGTCACGTCTTGTTTTCCTGAGTGAACTCATGTTCTGTCTGGGTCTGCTCGTTGTCGGGGATCAGGCGAGCTCTGATAATGAGCCAGCGTTGTGTTCTGTGACATTAATCAACGGGAGAGATCCTCCTCTTCACCTGCCCAGCGTTGCCACATCAGGGACTCTCACACCCGGTGTTTTAGTTGTGTGCAGAATTTGGGCCGACACGTCGCAGGTGAAGTCGGTAGGTTTCGGGGTGGCTGTTGACAGGGGTTTTGCTCTGGCGTTTGGCTGCTGTTGTTCATTTTTCACGTGCTTCGAGATGCGGTGCTTGAACGAGTGAAACAGTTAGTAACTCTGAAAGAATTAAGTTGCTGAGCTAAAAATTGATCAGAGACAGGAGACATTCGACAGCAAGCGTCCCACTCAATGTGGGGATGAGTTCTGCTCACACAACTGCTGGTTACACCGAACTAAAGCGCACACACGCAGACACACCAGTGCCACCACTGCACACACCTCTGTTTTAGCATATGAGGTCACTCTAGAATTCATCAACAACTTTTTGGGGTGTTAATATCCGCGGTGAACTCTTTCTACACCTTCAATCAACTGTGACAGAAACAATATCATATGATGAAGAGCTTTTGTATTTTATTCTGGAACAAGTGCATCTCATTCGCTATGTGTAACTCATCCCCAAAATGTCAGAGGTCACTCAGAAAAGATTACACTTTGTTCTGCCAAGAACCTCAAATCAGTTCAGAACAATCCAGTTTCACAAAAGCAACAGAGAGAAGACTCAATAATCTGATCCCACAAAATCAAATCAACAAAAGATAGCTAGCAAAGTAACACTCCATAAAATAAACACAGCAGAAACCGCGTCATGTTGAGTTACAATCACTGTTCATGGGGGTTGTTGTCCAGGTTCTTTTCATTTGAGCACAGTTCTCAGCAGAGGGACAGGTGAAAACCGACAACACTTGGAGGCACCACCAAGCGACTGTTTACACAGACTGATGTTGATCTGATGTCACTGGTTATCAGTTGGTTCAAAGTTTGTTTTGATTTAATTTGGTTAAGAATCAGAGAAACTCTCTGTTTATTCTGTCCACTGGGCTGCACTTCTTGGAAAGAGATCATGAGAGCCAGCAGGTCAAGCCGACCTGCAAAAAAGTCTGACGGATGAGTCCGACTCCAATTAAAATGGAAGTGTTTGATCTTTTTCTATGAAGTTATTTGGTGGCAATAATTCAAGCAGACCAAATCAACGACCTGCCTTTGAATGAAGCAGCACAATGTCGTCACTGAGGTTTTTCTAAATGTAAAAGAAATCATGTAGGAAAACGTCACCTCCTGATGCCAGACAAGTGAGTTGTCTTCCTGTCACGCTCGTGGTCTGTTTGTTTACATCCGACCCAGTGCTGCCAGCAGACGGCCCACAATCCTCTGTGTTTTGATTCACTTCCTGTAAGTGGGTCAGATCAGGGTCAGACTGAGCTCTCGCTGCACCAGGGTTCACTTGGAAGTGGACTGAGATCACTTGATTTTTGTCAACATACAAACAAACATGTACAATTACTGCTCTCACAAGTGGCCAAAGGAACCGCAGCAGTAGCGTAGCTGAACCAGTGAGTCAGACAAACTCAGTGTTTACGTAGAAACTTCACGACATTTTGTTCTTTACAATTTTTGCAATTGAGCATTCCTCACGGAAGCTACGAGCTACTTCAACTTCAGCTTCCCCTACTGTGTAATGGCAGTACTTTACTCTCATCATACTATCCAGAGATTCTCCCAGAACGCCTTCGCTTTACATAAACTTGCACTGACGGCACAGCAGTAGTCACCATGAAATATATGCTAACTAATTTATGATAGTGCCTAACACGCATGAGGTACATATTTCTTTCCTCCTCCCCCTGCTGAATCATTCCACCCTCGCCATCACCCAATAAATTTGTCTGGTTTAAGCTTGATTATGAAGGCTGGAGAGGCATAGCTCAGTGGAGTTCAGCCGATGGCTGCTGGACACTCGCCGTACACACAGGTGGGACGGGAGGACAGAGAATAGATGGTTTGATCTGCAACTTATCTAGTGAGATACGGAGAGAGTCTGACCGAATCCCCCTCTTCAATCTTAGAGATTTTGTTCCTGACACATTCTATTTTAACTGGATTTCTGTTTCCAATTCTTACTGGAATAAATCTTCCACACAAGGACACCTGAACTGACACTTGTCAGCATCGATAAAGGCCAGAGAAGCATCGATTAGATTGTTGCTCCTTCGAGCCTCTGCTGGAAGCCAGCCGTCGTATATTAATGCAGAATTTTTTTGCCCTTTTCATTTTGCTGATGGCAGCACTTTCCAATATATTCTCCCTTTTTTCCATTATTGTCATAACGGCTAATATTAATGCACCTCAGAGCAAGAAGTTCAACTCAGCCCAGCAGCCCTTCAAGGTGAAGAGGCTTCAGGTTCAGACAGATTGATTCCAAAATGAATCAATACTGCTCGGTTGATATCAGTCATTATACACAAGAAGGAGCTCTTTTCTCAGGGCCAAGGATTCATCCGGACTCTGGCTTTTTTTCAAAAATTGCCCAGCGTTGTTAACTGGCCCCAACTGGTCTCAGCTCCATGCCTCTCTGGACTGAGGCGTCTTCAGAAGCTGTTTTGAGTAACACTTTTCACAGCCAATCAGGGCAAAAAGAGCCACAAGTTAGAGGTTTGCATGAAATGCCAAATATTTAGGCAAGAAAAAGACAAAGATGAAGAGCACAGGTTGCCACGGTGGTTGCTGGGAGTTGGTCTCCATTAAAGGCTAAAGAAATGTAACCACCTTTTTTCTTGAATCCCTCAGTCACCAGGAGGTCACCAGGGGGAAAACCATCTTTGTACTGTAAGTTAAACGCTGAGTCATAAAGGCCAGAGTGATGACACACTTATGTAGGCTAACCCAGAAGGTCACATCTCCATTGGCTCCCTTGACTAAAATAATAATAAACTCTGGCAAGAAAAAGGATTTTAGAAACGTACTTTTTGCTGTGTTAAAAAATGACAGAGTCTCCAAAGAACCGGGTCTGCTCGTGCTGCGGGCGGCCGGAACCAGACACACACACTCATCTGACCCGAGCAAACGGGCCAGGTTGCTCAGAGTTAAACACCCAGCGACACGCCGTCGATGTTACCTCTGTTGTCTCAGACTCAGACTTCCTTTATTTGTCATTTGGATTTGCGTCACAGATGAAATTTCGGTACAATGGCTCAGGCACCGCAGGAATCAGATAAGAACAGTATGTACGGTAAAAATAAATATGCAAAGTAAAAAGAAGAGATGTAAAAAAACGTTCTGTATAAAAAGACGGGTAGGATGCTTGTCTTGTTCAGCCTCTCGTTAGCAGCTTTAGTTTGAAGACTCTTCCACATTCACGACTGTGGTCTTTACAAGCCTGTTTTATGCTCTACAACTTAAAATAAAACTTGATGGAACTAGGATGAAAACCGCACCCTTAAAGCTCTGACTGCTTCAGCCGGGTCCTGGTCCATGAACGCCCTGTGGCCCACTAGTGGGTCACACTTCATTGCTGTCGAAGCTGCTCGGTGCCTATGTGGGTCATCAGGAGGGGTTGCAGTCATTGACGTAGCCGAACCGCAACGACAGCAGGAGGTCCTCGCCATGTGAAATGGGACATATACAACGTCACACCACAAACATGTGACACGACCTCAACTGTGAGCACCTGTCACATTTACAGTCGCCCTTGAGACTCCATGATACAACGGGCACAAGTGAAATCATGAATATTAATGAGGAGGTGGAACTGTAGTGATGAAGTCTGCACACAGGAGAAATGTTTCTATGTGGGAAAATACACAAAAAAGACAAATAGCGGGAAGAGTCGGCCCTTAATTCAGCGCACTCTTAATAAAGGCTTCGGCGTTTGTTTCTGTTGAATCCATTTCCATATGAATGTAGCCGTGTTGGTGCAGAGGATCAAGGGAAAGTATTTCCCTGTAAGGTGCAAAGATACATTTTAGAGCCAAGATAACACAGTGCGTGTGTGTGTGTGTTGTACGAATATCAAATATTATTGTTGCAAAATGAGGTGAGGCAGAAAAGCATGACACTTTCTATTGATGCAGAGGGCCAAATCTGATTGTTTGAAAGGAAAAAAAAGTGAAGAAAAAATTGGTGGCAGCACCTGAACTCCAAGGATTCAATAAAATCAGACAGAGTGAAGGATACAAACTCAACCATGTGAGCTGGAGAGGAAACAATCAGGCGGGGGGGAGAGGTGGGGCATCTCATCCAGCCCACCGTATCTCATTTTCCCTGAGAGCATCCCATGTTGAAATTTGTGTGAAAGCCACAATCCGTCAGTGGAGGGTGTCCTTCTAATGACACACTTGGCATACTGATGATTCCCATCTGCAGCCCCCCTGCATCCCACAGATAGGCTGGATGCGCCGCTAACACATACATTATTTAACCACCTGAATGGGGCGAAGGAGCTTGATAAAAATAACATGTCTCTGTGGTCCAGCTGGATGCCGAGACACTCTATTATAGCATTTTCACTGCTCAAATTCTTCAATAATGTATGTGCATAAGGCAGCAGGGAGGGGAGGCCGAGCCGGCGCCGAGCCGGCAGAGCAGCGAGGAAAGAGGAAGATGGGAACAGACAGAGGAAGACGAGGAAGTGGATTGGTGACTGCAGCCCACAGCTGCTGGGGTGGAAAAAATAACACAAAACCGTTGCCCTTGAAAAATGAGGACAAGCAGCGGAACTGGGCTGATGCTCGCTCCCGTGAGCAAAGAGTGTATGGCGGCTCTGACTTATATATAGGAAGCTGTCGTCATGCGAGATTTTTTGCACGTGTCCTGCAGCCAAATATAACAGGTATCAGTACATTCCAAATATAACTACCTCTTAATTGTTATGTAAGAGTTGCATTCCCTCCAAACACTCTGGTCATGAGTGCTGCAGTGTCTAAAAAGAATGAAACTGCGATTTACACACACACACACACACACACACACACACACACACACACACACACATCTGGAGTCACTTACTTCACACTGGACGTCCATTCATTTCCTCTGAGGCCTCCATGATCCCGATGTGTGTGGGAAGCTCCTCCCAATGGTTATTTTTTTGGTCCAGTGTTATAACACATTAAAAAAGAATTGCACTGAAAAGCCATATCTTTTTTGGCAAAACTGTCCAAATTGTTTGCTTACACAGGTAACCAGGGGACCAACTCCAGAAGAGCCGTGTTCTAAAAACCAAAGCAGCAGAGCTTCAGAAACGTGACACCTCATGGATCCAGACTGGAGGTCTGAACTGTCACGGCAGCTGAAAAACAATCGGCATGCGGGCGAAACGCTCCTCCTATGAACGGATCGCTGCAGGAGCCCTGATGACGCCGTCCAGAACAGCTCGAGCCGATTCACCACAAAAGTCTGGTGTTCTGTTGTCCTTTCAACCATCTTGACACCATTGCTGCAGCTTCCATTGAACAGCGTCAGATTTTCTGCTTCAATACCATCATGATGACTGTGGCCACTAGAGGGCCTCTCTCACTGAACTGTAAAAGCCTGAATGTTGTGTTCGGGACACTTTGGTAAACAGTTGAAGCGAACAAATGAGATGCGGGAGCCTGGGCATCTTCATGACTCAGCAATTCCGATACGTCACTGTTCAAGGAGTGACAAAAAATAAAAACGCCAGCAAACATCACACACATACTTCATGAAAACTATATCAAACAGCCTGGTGGATGGCTCCTCTGATCACGTGAGTCATCAGTCCATTGGCTAACAGGAGATGGCCGCACGGGGTCATCCGCTATACAGTTTGGCACCCCAGTTTCTGTGCGTGTGCAGTGACAGATTCACAGAACACGTCTCCTCGGCCCGAGCTGCCGTAGCACGCGGGAGGCCAGCACTTTTTAAATGGGAGTGCCCTTCGCTGCCCCTGCAGCCAAATGTTCTGCCGCCGCCTCGGCTCCTCAGTCTGCCGTTTGCAGCCTGGAGCGCCAACCTCGGCCGCCTCGCATGACCGCCATTATCAACAAAGCAGCAAGCACCACACCACCGCGCGGCTCATCCTCATGGGGAGATTCTGATAAACGTAACAGTTAGTAGGCAGCGTAACTTCAGGGGACAGCTAGACTGCCTGAATTAATTTGATTTTTAATTGCCACATTCTCAGCATCGCACACAAGCAGAGATGTTCGAGTTTGCTCAGTATTTATAAAACATGAATCAGATGTGCATGTTGTGAAGATATAAAAGGAATAACACTCAAATGCCCTTAAATCACGTTCCATTTTTACAGGCATTCATCAATAATCCAGGGTGGTGCCACGGCCTGAAAGGGATCCTCCTTCCTGCTTTCCTAATGTTGTTTTTCAGTTTGATGACTTCTAATGAGGTAAACAGGCTCCGCGGCCTGGAAACATCTCCTACTGCTCAATATGCTCCGATAGCTGATTTGATTTGGCTGTCCACAGTTCATCTGGCAGACAGAGTGAAGACACTCCATGTACTCTCATGAAACATCCCATGTCATCTAAAGAACAGGTCTGCTCAGTAATTTGTGCATAAGCTCCTGCCAGCACCTCGCTGTAACAGCAGCCACCAGGTACCGCACTCGCTAACACCTGAGGAGACGGCACGGGGGGGGTTTGATGCGTGTTACCTGTCAGCCTCCTCTGCTGTAGTCAAACCTGTTCCAGACCAGTGCGACACAGTCTACTCAGCACCAGTTCCAGTGGTGCCAACAGCCTAATGCTGGACATTCCCTTTGTTCTTAGCCAGTCAGGTAGCAATACTTAGAGACGGTAGCGGCAACGCTACGGCTAAGGTGGGGTTTGGTAGGGAAAGATTGTGGTTTGGGATAAAACATGAATAAATAACAGCTGCAAACGCCCACCTGGATTCCTCACCAGAACAAAAACAGCAAATATCTCTACATACAGGAAGAACAACATCCCACAGAAACCGCTGATGTCCTTCCACCGCTGCTCAACAGACAGCATCTTAACCTGCTGTCCGTGTGCGGCTCTCCAGCTGCATGGGGGCACAGAGGAAAGCGCTTCAGGGGGTCATAAAGGTCGGCCAGAACATCATCAGCTGGCCTCTCTCCTTTCTGGAAGAACTTCACAAAACCAGCTGTCTCAGGGAAGCCTGAACATCTTGCAGGACTCATCAGACCCTGGTCATTATCGGTGTGAACTGCTGCTGTCAGGCAGACGGTATCAGGCCATTAAATCAAGAGCTAACAGACTAAAGAACAGTTTCCACCTCACAGCCGCCAATGTGTTAAATGCCAAGCATAATTCAACCATGCAGGTTACATAGTGACACTTGCTCTGAGAGACATTAGCAATACTCCGAACGCGGATGTCTGTGTGGGTCGTCTATGTGGGTTTCTTACTTTTTCTTTTTTTTTTAAGGATTAAGTATTTATATATTTTCTTTTAATTAATTCATTGCCTTTTAACGGTTTGCACTAAAGCAGAACTGCAATTCATCTCTCTTGCATGTTACAATGACAATAGAGATTCTTTTCTGTTCTCAAATGTCTCCAACTCTCACTAAAAAGACCTCATGTTGTTGCCTCAGTAAATGGCTGCAAATGCGAGACGTCCTCTCACTGCTTTCACATCTTATTTCCTTAGTTAGCTGAATAAGCTGTTGAGGCTTATTTTTAAACAGATGCCTCTAAATAAGCGAGATCTTCGGAGTATGCATATTCATCCACGATGACCAGCTCTCTTGACGAGCTCTGCGCTCATTATGTCAAGTTCTTCCAGCTTGATTTTGTTGGAGGAGGCTGATGTTCATTCAGGACACCTTTGTACACGCAGCAGAGGAAAGACTCCCATCGCATCAGGATGCGAATCTAAACAGTTTTTGTTGTTTCAGTCTCAGGCGCTGAGAGAGAAGTGCATATTTTGATGACTTACATTTTGCAACGTTTGCAAAATGACTCCCTAAAAAAGCCATGTGAAGAAAACAAAAGCAGCACTGTTTGTAACTCCCTGAGTGCCTCCAAATTCTCATCTTGAGCTGCATATCTGTGGTTGTTTGTGGGTGGTGTGTGTGTGTGTTCCTGTATTTTCTTTTAGCTTATATTTATTTGTGTGTGTGTGTATTTGTTCATGGTCATGTGTTTTGTGTTGGGTTGAAGGATTTATATGTTGGCGCGCTGCGTTGCCTGTGGCAGTCGCGGCCATAGAGTGGCCCTCAGCTTTGTCATGGTAAATAGAGACCTTTGCTAGCATGCTTTATCTATTGTCCTCCTCCCGCCGCAAAAAGGCAGGGAGGCTCCCTTGGGCCCAGATGTACGTGGTAGACGCAGCCAGTATTTGAGGGGGAGGTCTACGTCAGCCATAAACTACACAACCTGGAGCTCCATTCAGCCAGAAACCATTTCATCCACGTTTTGTGTCCTTCTGTTCTTGTTCCTTTTGTTCTGCTTTGTAGACGAACAATTCCCCATAAAGCAGAGCTGCGGTGACGGCGAGCCCAGCAGGTCACAGGTGGCAAGTGGCTTCATCTTTGTGGTGGACTCTTGGTCTTGGTGCGGAGAAGCCTTTCCTCAAGCACTTAATTCTAGTGAAACATTTACACCACAAAGCAACACTCCATGTGGGTTAAGGGCTCTTACAGATGGGGTGACCCTCGCCGCCGCTGCCCCAAGTAAGTTCACATGTTAGAAAAACTCCATTTACTGTGGAAGTCCCTCTGAAATCGTACTTCCCAAAGCTGTGATATTATACAGAGATAATGTGTCTGGGTACTGAGTTTCTCCAGAACGTATCTGCTGTAGTTATTAGGCGTCTGGATCCCACAAGGACCTCATTCCCTCTCTGTGACTTCTCGACGAAACCGTGTATTTTTATTGTTTGTCTACACGTTGCACTGGGGGACCGACTGCTGACAAGTTGACAAAACAATGTCGGCTAAAGAAGATGAAGGATGAACTCTGACATGGATGATGCTGATCATTCTGGTGACGGGTATGAGGAGACAAGAGGGGGCATAATCACGCTCCCCGTCAACGGATCGTCTGTGAGCACGTGGTCAGAAGGCGGAGTAATTCAGCTGCGTCCCTCATGTTTCCTCCTCATCCAGCAAAGAAACAATGGCGCCTTAGCTGAACGCCACTTCCCAGCCGCTTCTATGAGGGCAGCTAAATTTACCCCTGTTCTCTGCTTATGTGGAACATGCCCCAATTCCCAAAGCCATTTATTTAGACTGCAACCGCTGTCAGGAATTAAACCTGAGTTAGAGTGGTTTCCATGGCAACCCCTACACCAATTATACATGTATGCACATAAAAGAAAAGGGGGAATGGATCTTTGTGCCCCCTCCAGTCCTGAACATCCCCCACTGTGTACACCCACTTTTTTAAAAGGTTTACATTTCATAGAGAAGACATGTAAAAGCATGAAAACACACTTTGATAGACTTAAGCAGTTTGGTTTGTTATTTAGGATGCTGGCGTCTTTGTTGATTGCTTTTCTTTAGTCTTGTCTTCAAAGAAGCTTGATGCTCAAGCCAAAGTTTCCTCTTTGATCGGCATTTAGCTTTAGCTGGAAGCTATTCTGGCCCGCGACGGCTGCAGGAGACACATTGTGAGGATGGATTTGAAGGATGCAAAAATCACCGTCTCACTGACGTGTGGCTGCTTTGATAATAAAACTAATCCATTTAAGGGGTCGTAAATTATCGTGAACTCAAAATGAAGAGCTAATATGTGGTGAGTGGAAAAGCAGCGATGACACATTGTGCATTTCCATGAGATTGAATTGGAGGCTGGACAAGTGAAGGAGTGACAAGTTATTCTGGTGAGTCGACAGTAGAAATATATCAGCTCAGGGGCAGGAAATAAATCCCTTTCTGTATATGTGGTCGACGCAATACTGTGGCAGACACGTCCGCCTGCCTTGAACGACGAGGTGTGTAATCTCTCCAAGCAGATTCTGTATCTAAACACAGGATCTGGAGGCAAGGGAGGAAATGTTGGGACGGTGAAGCTTCTGGCTTCCATCTGACAAGCTTTGACCAATCACAGGCCTCGATTGTGTCCATGTGTCTACCCAATGGCTGAAATGCAAGGTTGGAAAAATGGCTGCGGTCTGTCGATGCGGTCTTCATGCATATCTGAGCGTAATCTTGCTACTTCTGGAACAATCCACTTGCATTCATCATCTTTCCTTTTGAGATTCCTAGCCTACATTTACATCTGCGTGACCGTGAGGTGACAAATACCTGACTCCGACGTTAGCAAGGATATTATTACTGCCAGTAAACGCTAGGTATGCCAACATCGCTAGGGATGGGATCAGCAAATTATCTGTGTTTTAACCACAGGGAAACCTTAACATGAGCGAGTCAATGTCTCAGACAGCGTTTTTCCTGGTCGGGGACTTTCATGAGCTTCAGGAGGGCTACCTTATTCCTCTTTTGAGGATTTCTGAGCTCTAAACAACATAAAAATTGATATTTTACCCATTATTTCTATCAGTTTGAAGACTGCGCCTAGATGGCTCTGCAGGAGTTTCTTCCAAAAAGAATAAATCAATATGTGTGTGTATCTAAATCCATGAAAACAACAGAAAACTCCCCTCTAATGTATTATTAAAGTAGAACCATCGTGTGACATCAAACTTCAGTGTTGGATTCATGAGGTGCCTTCAAAGTTCTCCAGTGGAATCAAACATGTATTCAAAATAACTCTTGACTCTGCACCGCACCCACATTCCTGAGAAGACTGGGTTTGGAGTTTTACTGGTGAGAAGTTTAAAGCCAGAAAAATTAACAGTCCCATTGTACACACAGAAACAAAACACAATCGCACTCAGTCCCGATGATGAACAAATGTGAATTTTTATCCCATTTAAAAATCCACCGACATCTTTAATTAGCGAGTCTACTGAGGACTCTTGTTTATATTGTTGTGGAGTTTTATAGACTCAACTAACCACTGAGGGAACAAGGAGGAACACGAAAATCCACTTCACACCAGTTGGAACACGACATGCTGCTATAGGTTTCCCCTGATGGAAGGAAACATGACAACAAGGCTTCAACATAATTAAAGTCTCCTGCAGCAGAGCTGAGCTGCTTACATTCCACCGTTAATGCAGTCAGGAAGGTTCTGGCAGGATTGTCAATTCTTAACCCATTTGGAAAAAGCGGGAGACCACAAACGTAATGACATTCATTCATATTCATCTAATATCATCTTCAGTTACATGATCCCACGACGTGACTGCAGATTTAAATAAACATGGACGCAGATGATCGTCCACAGCTGCTTGACACATTCTGGACCACAACCCCGCTGTAAATGAAGTCTCAGTTGAACTGGAGGAATCACTGCGCCTCGCCTGTTTCGCCAGCGAGAGTGAAAGCTGGGTTTGGGGATACACTTGTATTGCCTCAAATTGGCTCATGCTAAGTGACTCCAAGCGAACACGCCCAGCGTTTAGTGATGCTTGTGGGTCTTCTCACTCTGACGGCGATCAGCCACGTCACACAGCTCGACCCCAGGCGGAGCTCCAGCCCTCTTGCCCTCTGATGACATGCGTGCAAGTCTTTCAGGATGTTTTTTTCATGCCTGGTTTTTAATCGTGGATGTATATTAATATAATGTGTTAATTAATGCAATGTATATTAATATCCAACAACTGCACCCCCCCCATGCTCCGCTGCAGCTCCACGCAGCAGCTGCAGCATCCAGCCTCCTTCCTTGCTCATGGTGACAGCCAGCCAGCAAGCTGACGATCAGACTCGCTCGCCACTGTCATGATATCAGACCACTATCAAGAGGCCTCAACGTCTCAGTACAGCCAGCTCAACGACTGCAACAACCAACAAGCTAGCTGGACTACAAAAACAGTAGCCTTAGCTAACGTTACGCCAGAGGTTCAGCTCATTTGGGCTCAGGTTGATCTTGACATGATGATGAATTTGAAGGAAAGGCTGTAAAAGTTAGAGAGGAAAACCAGAGCACCTGCGCCCTCAAAATGTCTGTGCACGTCACTGTTGGTTACAGAGCGTCTCCATGTGTTTCCTCTGCCAAAAGCACCATGTTTGATGACTGCCAAAATTAAGCTTGTTTTATGAGCCATACAGGTCTAGTTCATCAAGATCATCTGCACTAATGAGCCACTTAAGTGATGCTTGAAGTCTAAATGCAACGGTTAGCAGTACAAAGGTAGTGTTAGCCTATGAAGGAGCTACACCACGGTCACATGGCTTCAGTGTCTCCACAGCTTGCCTGATAGTTGAACAGGTTACAACTGGGTTCTCTCCTCGTGAACGCTAAGGAAACAAGCACCTTGGTACAAAAACTGAAACCTGACAGCTGAAACAAAAAAACTCAACAACTAGAGAGAAGATGGTGCCGCTCCAAACTGGAGGAGTCACATGTCATCGGGCAAGAGAGCCTTAAAACCTGAAAGCCCTTGGTAGAACCAGAGCAGCCTGCCACTCAGCACTAGTAGAGGAACACAAGAACAACCCAGGTTCCTCTTCAGTCCTGGAGCCAGACTGACAGAGAGCCACAGCTCGACTGAACCAAGTAGTCCTGTTTCTCTGGGTAGCAAAGATTTAATGGACTTCTTTAATGACAAAATTTCTACTCATTAGAGAGAAACTTCTTCTCCTGCCATCAGCTGACAACATGGCCCCTAGAACCCAGAACCCTTGGAGGCAGCCGGAGGACCAGACACACACTTGGATAGTTTTTCTCCCATCAGCCTTCATGAGCTCAGTTCAATAATGTCCACCTCTAAACCTCCACCTGTCTCCTCGACCCCATCCCAACGAAGCCGCTGAAAGACTCTCTACCCTCGTTAGCCCCTCCCTCTTAGATATGATCAATGTGGCGCTGGTATCTGGTTATGAGATCAACCGGCAAAAAATAATCAGTCAAAGCTTGACAATCAGATTCATCCTTCCTCTCTGTCCTTGACAATTAATTCTAAAGCCTCCAAAGAGACAAACTGTCAAAATTCAAGCGATGTGGTGACTGAGTCCAGGCAGAGGGAGCAGCATCCTAACACCTAAAACCCTTTCCAAATGTAGGAGGAAGCCCTGAGAGGAGAGACCATCACCTCCCAAAGGCCTCCCTTTATAACCAAAACAGAATAAGCAAACACGGAGCAGTCCTTTCAAGAGGAATAAACCAGGGCTTCAAATGAAGCTACAGCATCCAACGACCAAGGGCTCCAGAATTGTGATGCGGTTGATCATCCATCCAGGATGTGAGAGCACTGGGAAGGTGCCTGCATGTCTCCATTTGGCCTCAGGATATGAAGGCTGATGTTTATTTTTCCTGATGTTCCAAACTTTGGATCATACATGGGATTACTGTTTCTGCAGCCTGACATTTGGAGGGTATAATCCCAAGTGTTAATTCTGTGATCACCACCTCAGGAGCACAAAAGCACCATCAAACCAGGCCAGTACAGCTAATAAAAGCAGCCACAGCTTTTTGTATCTCACTGTGGAGTCTAGCCTCTAAACCTCCTCACACCGCCTACATAAAAGTTCTGAGGAACCATGAAGGGATCAGGGATTTTACAAGTTCACATCAGAGAAGATTTTCAGAGGGACTGCAGAATGAAGCATAAACTACGGAGGCCCTGAGGGATGCCGGTCTCGCTCGATTCTGACGGAAACTCTCATTATTACTATAATTATTCTGATCAGTGTTACTGTTGGTATCCTCTTTCCTTTCCATGCTTAACTGCAAAACCAGAGGCTGCAGCAGATGAAGCACGCTGAGGGAAAAATGTCTTCAACACTCAGGCTGGAGATGTCTCAGCAGAAATTATTCATCACAAAAAAGCTCCCAGAATGCACCAAACACCCCCTGCTGATCTATGCAGGTGGAACACTCCTTTTGGTCCATTTTACACCCACTCAGACCTCTAAAGCGCTGCTCAGTGGATACCTGATAAATAGAAGCCAAATGGGTCTCTTCACCAGGCAGTACTGGCCTTCAGACTCTGCCTTTTATGTAGCGAGCCAGCCAGTTAACCCTGCTGCCTCCTTGCTTTGGCCTGTTCACTCTGATTTATTACTCAAACCTATCCAGAATGCCAACACACGCAACATTCCACCGGCATCGCGTCTGAATAATACGGCTCTTATTTGGAGCTTTTTCCTAAATCCAGGCAGACCAGATGCTGGTTTGGGTCAATCTTAATACTTTGCAAGAAACTCTCCTCTCATTCATTTTCATATTTCTTAACCTCATATCTGTAACAGTCTGTACTCTCTCAGGAGTGTTTGGTGGATCTGCTGAGCGCGAACACATTCATACGCTGATGTAAGGGCACATCACAAGAAAAATAATTTCCAGCTCCTGGAAGCTGAAGAAGAAAGGAAGAGGAACATGTTCACTGTAATTGGTCAGATGTGCCAGGGGGCGGGGCAAGTGATTAATACAGGAAGGAGGTTCTGTGCTTGTGACATTGGCCGAGGTCACATCGGTCTCACCGCACAGGAGCCACAGCACCTCTTCAACAACCTCTCACCTGCTTGTCTGGTGCACGTCGATGCCAGACTGATGTGCTCACAGCTGCCCAGGTGAAAGATCCCGAGACAGAAAACAGACCTGAGACCAAAGTTAAATCCAACCGAGCTAAACGAGGTGTGATAGAACCCTGAATGTTGCAGAAAGAACATTCAGACTTGCTGGATGATTCAATGCTGCAACCAGAACCGCACATTTGTTTTTGACTACACGAACTGTAAATGAATTCCAATGTTTGCTTACTACTTCCTGCCCTTGAACTAAACTTTGGCCACTTTTTTTCTTCTGACAATCCAGAAAGTAGTGACCGTTCAGCTACAATAGATGGACAGATTAACTGGATGGGAAAACCTTTCAGGGCATCGAGGTGGTGCAGAGGAGAAAGCACAATAAGGGCTCTATTTTCCAGAAATAGGGCACAGACACGAGTCTAAACTCCTGCTGCAGGCTCGTGTGGGTGTAACCAACCAATTTCTACAGTCTCTCCTTACTGCAGTGTGAGCACAAACCAGGTGCAATGAGGATAACCGGCTGACAGGATTAGACTCAGGAGGAGGAGTCGGGGTGAGTCTGCAATCAGTGACCAATCAGCTGAGCTCCTCTGAATGCAGCAGGTGCAGAGCAGGTGAAACGGCTGATGGAGGCACTTGAGTGAAGCATCTGAAGCTCTGAAATACCAGATTTCTAGTGATTTGTGATGCTATGAGTGTAGTTGAAGGTTCTATTTAGGTTTGAAAATTTAGGGTTGGAGGAAAAAAAACCATTACTTTGTTTAAGTTATGGGTCTCTGACATCATGGTTTTGTTAATAAACACACATGATGAAGTTTAGAAGCCAGAATCATTCGTCTCTCTGCATGACATCCGCCATTTCTGCTGGTTATTAAAGAGCTCTGCTGCTTGAAACATATGCTTTGAGTTGGAGGATCTTCTCAAACAAGCATTTGATACATAAGAGAAAGTACATCACCAGCAAGGAGCAAGATGGAGAGGCGATATAGGAAAACATCTTTAAAATTTCATAAGGTTTCCTGGTCTAATCACAGTCCTCCAACCCAAAGGCCAAAGAGGGCGTTTGTTCAGACGCTGATGTGGGTGTCTTGACTCTGCACCCCTGCTAGAGAGGAAACATGATGTTTGAGGAAGAGTCAGCGTTGGGAGTTGCGTCCTTTCTCCTGTGTTTGTTGCTTCCTTTATCGAAGACTCCAATTGGACCAAAGTGTTTTATTTGGCAAAAGTCGGAATATTTAATGTCTCTTTATGTGGCTCTCTGGCATCCGTGTGCTCTGCAGACCAAAATGCCTTCATAACAGCAATAAACTTATTGAGGTTTGAACACATTAAAGCAGCAGTTAAGAGCTAAAGCCTCGCTGCAATCAGTGCTTCCTGTGTGTGGGTCCCCTGCTGTTAATCCCCTGAACCAGATCAGTCTCCTCAAGTCCATCAGTCTCCTCATCAAGAGATTCAACATCTCCCTGCAGCCTCCAAACACATTCATATGCTCGTGCTTATGAGACAAATAAGTTAAATCTTCAGCGACATGTTAGCATGAGCCATCTACACGCTGTGGCTACTCCACACACACACGTTGAGACTGGACTGGGCCAGTTTGGGGACTGTGTCATCCCCAGATGTCCAACATATTTTCACACGTCCAGCAACAGCAGCCGTCGATGCTCGTGTGTAGCAGACGCCAGCAGGTGCAGCGCTGGGGAGAGTAAACCTCACCTCCCCAGCACCACCTGAGACCAGAGAACCTCACGCTCATCGAGGTGAAAGCTGTTTCAAGGATTCAGACTCACTCTGCTTCACATGAATCTGAGTGCTTTACTTCTCGTAGGTGACACGCACACACAGAGGAAGAGCTGCTGAATATGCCGGTCCGACACTTTTACCAGAGCCGCCAGATTACCAGTCTGTGCCTGAACTTTCGCTCAGCGCTACCATGACCACTGGCAACATAAAGTTGCTTCAGATGACATGAAATAGGATTTGCCAGTGCATCTTAATTTGTGAGGTGACAAATGACAACAAACTGAGTGCCCCTCAGCACAAATTGTACAAGTCTGTGGAACCTGCTGCACACCAGCCTCTCGACGGGTTTGAACAGGCAGAAGAGAGGGAAACAAACCGTCACTCGACAGCTCGTCCTGCTGCACCACAACAGCTGCTGTAACTGTTACAATTTGAAGCATCTTTGCTGCTAATTCCCTGGACGCTTCGACAGCATTTTTCGGGGATTGTCTCTGAGAGCACAACACTTTCAAGACAGTCTGCGTGTTTACTGCCGTGATTAATGGCACGTGTTCCTCGCCATAATCCTGCCGAACAGTGATGTCATCACTAAGCACAGCAACAATTGTAGCTGGAAACTCAGTTTCCTCTTAGACAACATTAGATGTGTCACTTAACTTGCTTTTTTCCCCCCGTGACTGTGTGTGTGTGTGTGTGTGTGTGTGTGTGTGTGTGTGTGTGTGTGTGTGTGTGTGTGTGTGTGTGTGTGTGTGTGTGTGTGTGTGAGCGCGCCCATGAGAGCTCACAAGGATGAGCTACATGCTATTAAGTTACTGGTGGTTGTAACCAAAGTAGTTGTTGTGTTTCCCCTCCTGTCTTTCTCCTGACAAACACACTCCAACACCTACACATGAACTCACACTACAGCCACCAGGCCCCATCATAGTCCGGTTGCTACTGCCTGCACTGCTGTTGCTATGGAAACACCTGCATCTCTAGTAATCCTCTGAATAGGAGGCGATGAGCAGAGCTGCGGGGAGAAAGCAGCTTAACGTGGTGGCAGGTGGAGACAGTAAACTGAAGCATGTCGCTCAAAAGGACACTTGACTCTGATTCTCTGCTGTTTTTCGAGACTAAAATAAGTCTTAATTCTGCATTTTGGCGTCTGTTGTGTTTTGATGGGTTTTGGCTGCACTATACTTACATATTTTTATGGATTTAATCTCTTTGCTCTTCTTTTGCGGTTTACTCAGTGTACAGCAGTTGTATAAGCTGAGAGAATAATGTTCTACTGTGAGTTGGTGGCACACATTTATACTGGGGAGCATCTAAATTTCTCTTTTTGGTCTTCTGTAAAACACTAAAATGTGCATGAATTGATTTGTTACAGCCAGTTGCATAAAACTGCACTTGACTGTTGAAATAAATCTACAAAAGAAATGATGCACTGCCACTGTTTCAATTTCAGGTATAGTGAAGTATTTGATGGGCGGCAAGGTGGAGCAGTGGTCCTCACGGTGGCCCCCCAGCAAGAAGGTTGTGGGTGGAGCCCCGGCTGCAGCACGGGGTCTTTCTGGGTGAGTCTCCATGTTCTCCCTGTTCCTGCTGGGTTCTCTCTGGTACTCCAGCTTCCTCCACAGTCCAAAGACATCAAGAGGGACCAGGTTAATCCAGACTCTAAATTGACCGTAGGCGTGGCTGGGAGAGCCAATGGTTGTCTGTCTCTATGTGTTGGCCCTGCCATGGACTGGTGACCCGTCCAGGGGGAGGGCTGCTGGGATAGGCTCCAGGACCCAGCGATGAGTGGGGCTTCACACCGGGACAATGAGATGAGTTTCCACATGTGAGCAAAGGGAAGAGGATCCTAAAGGTCAAGTGGTGAAATGAAAAGGTGCAGAACTCTTGGTAGAGTTGAAGGAAAAATTCAGCATTACAAGTTTATGCCAACCACTGAACAGCACAGTTTCTGGACCAAAAATACATTTCATACCAACGAGTCTGGTTAGATTTAGGGAAAAAAAACCTGGTTAGGGTGTTAAAACATGGTGGTGGTCAAGTAACTATTATTCAGAGGTCCTTTGGGTTTGAACAAGTTAGATGTAAGAATGTTTAAAGTGCTTTAAGAGCACTTTGAATATAATTTTAGACCTTCATCGTTGTCATACGAGCAAAAAGGTTCTAACACCAGCTTGAGCTTGGCTGCTGGATGTGTGCTGACTTCCACAATTATATTTAAGACATTACAGCTCAAATTCAAGGCCTGTAATTCTGATGAAGACAAGCATGCGTGTCTCGCAGCCCACTTCAGGGTTTGTGGGACCCTCAACCGCCCTCCCAGGAGATCTCTTGCTCTAGACACAGACATCGCTACATCCTGGACTCTTGTCAGAAAGAAAACAAGCCATGCCAACAGCGTGTTCTTCCACCAGAATCCATCCATCCATCAAAGTGACAAAAGTGCGTCAGTACAAAACTACAGCTGCTAATACAGAACATCAGCACAATGACACATTGGATGGCAACATGAATATGGTTGAGCTGCCCCTGGACAACGTAAAACATTCAACACACTGAAACATTTATCCCAACATGTTTGCGATCTCATTATTCAAAGAGCTTAATGGCTTTCAAAGTATCTGCGAATGCTCCTCGGAGAAAGAGACAGGCGATGCTGTCCATCTGCTGCACTCTCAGATTGTTGTCAACAGGCCAAAAGTTTACAGAAGCCAAAAGTTGCTCAATTCTTTCTTCTCCTTTTCTAAAATTGTACAAATGGCACCCAGAAGTTTTGGCTCAGCACAGATGTCCACACCCTAAACAAACAGAGCTGTTTTTCATGGGAAAAAAGACATGCAAATTAAACGCGTCCCACTATAATTTAGCGCTGCCGCTTCGCCTCCATCTGCCTTTGGAACAGGTCACTGGTCTTGTCAAAGGAATGAGAAGTGGCTGCTGTTAATGCACCGCTGCAGCCGGCCAGTATCTCCTGTGTTTCTCCTCCTCCTCTTGTTTGGCTGGGCTCTGTCTCCACTCATCCTTCTTTATCTTTTACATCAGAGGGAATATAGAAAGGATGGGAATTCAAATCTGGGCGGGAGAGGGAGGATGAGGAGGGAGAGGATAGGAGGCCTGGTCAGAGGACAGATAACTCTCTGGGGCTGAGGGGATGTACACAACATGGACGTCTCTATTGGGGGCGCTCCATTTTCCCCTTTATGGTCTCAACCGGCCGGACCAACAGATGATATTTAAGTCCTCAAAGCTGTTGAAGTGCTTTTTATGTCTCGAGTGATCGTCACCTACAGTTTACACCTGTGTGGCCAAACAATGGCCAAGAGCAGTGTTGTCACTTCCTGGAAAAGTTGTTAGAATGGTGATAATTTATCCTGAACTCGGTGACTTGTACTAATTCATCCCTCTCCCCCAGGGTCTGACATGAACACTCGCCAGGCGCCAGACTTTCTCTTACCAAAGGCGGATCCACCAACTTCCAGGTAGATGTTTGAAAAGGAAGTAAAAACGTATCAGTGGCGATCTCATCTCAACAAAACTCCTGAAGCGTCGGACAGAATCTGATCAGACGAAGGAGCTCCAGCCACAAATCTGTTTTTCTCTCTATTTCTGGAGCTGCACACCCCTACGGTCCACTCCCACGGGTCCTGAAAGGGGCACTTGCACGATTTCCACTTCAAAACCAGATCGATTGGGCTTCCAAGACACTAACAGCCACGGCTGTGATAAAGGCAATTTCTGGGGCATTCAGAGACGTAAACTCTGAAATCCAGATCTCTTTGTACACAAACATGCAGGGAATTCACGGTGCATTCACTTGCATCTCGTTAACTCAAAGTCATTTAAAAGTTATATAAAATGACAGGTTTCTTTTTTCCTTCTCTGGAGTGATACCGTGCACCATGAAGGACGTTGTGTGGTTGACAAAACAGTGTCAGTGTAAATGGATACTGATTCTGGTATTTGGACGTTTATTTTGTGGATCAACTACGTTTTTCTGTGGTTCCCCGTCCTCAGGATGCTCCCGGCTCCCTGCTGACCTTCATCCTCTGAAAGTAAGACTCACACCATGGAGAAGTACCAATATATGAGAAATATTCCTTTAACTTTTTAATTCTGCGGCCACACAAACTTAACTGGGCTGGTTACATCATTATTTGGCACAAGTGGTGACTGTAAACCTCAAAAAACGTGACAAGTCTCTTCCTGGCTCGATATTTTCCAGGAAATGTGTAAACAGGCGTCAGGATCAAGGAGCACTGCTAACTGTTCCACTGAAATGAGCCATGGAGGAAAGGAAGTTTATTTGTGGAACCAGGAGGACTTTGTTGCTGACTGTACCTCCTGAATGATTACCGAAAGGAAAGTATGTTGCATCACTCTGACAGCGATGATGATGATGATGATGATGATGATGACGATGATGATGATGATGATGACCATTCCAGGCTGCAGCGTGTGCAGTTTCAGACAGGCGACTGCTGTCAACCTTCATCACAGTGACACAGAGTTCCGACAGCTCCACAGAGAGCTTTTATTTGAAGGAGAAAATGCCGGAGGAGTGAAAAAAACAACAACATCTGGGCCAGATCCATCACCGTGCTAAAGAAAAGTGGGAGTATTTTTAGCTGCAACCAGCAGCGTAAGTCACCCTGTCAGTCTGTCATGCAGGCAGCTCCCAAAACTCTGCAACGCTGTGTTCAGGCCATTCAATAAAAGATGAGCTTTCCCAGGAAATTACATGATTTAAGTCACGTTCCAGCAAAGGATCTCCCTAAACAAACTGTAGATTGTAGAAAATCCTGTGCTAAAAAAAAGTCCAAATAAGTAGTTACAGAGCAGCGTGACGGAAGGCTCGAGGGACGGACGAGCTGCAGCCACGACGGTTTCATGTTCCAGACCTGAGCACTGACAAGTGTGAGCGCAGCATGAGGGGCCCCCGGACTCAAACACAGACTTGAGGGTAGCCGACTTTGTATTTCTGGAGAGATGCTAAGATGCTAAACTATCGACTCTAGTTCCTTTCATGAAAGAACCCTTCAGATGAAACAAGGTGTTCATTTCACTGAGATTAGGAGAGCATCTTGGTTCCAGGACCATGAAGTCCCTCTCTAGTTGGAGATGTAAAGATCCTACATGACAGCTAGTTGTCTTTATCATTCTAAGACAGTTAGCCCTCTATTGTTGGGTTGTGGACAAAGTGAGATATTTGTGGATGTCATCGTGAGCTGGGGGGGGGGGGGGCATTTCTCCCTTTGCTCATTAAAACAAAAAAAAGACAAACAAATTGAGAAATCTAGAAGAGGACTGAGAGTTTAATCAACAGTTGAAGCTCGGAACCACACACTCCTCCCTGGGACGCTGCATGGACACCGAATAGGACAATAGTATCCTCAAACTCTGTTCATAAATGTTATTCCCAACCTTTTGGAACGCTGATCCAGAAACACCACCAAGATGATTGATCTGAGGAAGTGGATCAGTTCAGGAATACCACTGAGAGCCACATCCTGCCAATGACCTGGTAGGGTCTCTGGGACCCATCAGACCCAGATCACCTGCTCCTTGTTAAATTAAACATCTGTGCACCGAATCTGATTAAAGACTGTTCTCCGGTTGTGGAGACATTCTGCTGATGAACAAAGACAAGCTCGTGATCATGTGACCTCCTTGGTGGAGGTAACGACGACTAGCAAGTGTCCAAACCTTTCAGCTCAAAACCCCAAACCAAGGATTCACAATCAATCACAATCTTCCTAGGGGGTTGTTGAAGTAAACAAATGCAAGTTCTCCGCACCGGTGACCCATGACCCGCCGCCGTGGGCCCCCTGACAGACAGGACTTCTTATTGGCCAATTAAATATTGACTCATGGGCCTGCAATCCCACTCAGGGGCCGTGAGAACAAAAAAAGCAGCATCCACACGTTTTAAAGCCGAGGCCGTCTCAGCAGCACTGCGTCAGTGTTGGTCGTGGACATTACGCTGAGTCAGCAGAAGAAACTGCCAGTGGAGAAGTCAACCCACGACGAGGCAGTTAGGCAGCTCTGATTGATTTTCGAGGCATCGCTCCCTCCACGCCTGGTGGCTGGCTGTGGTTCTTGCCGGGAGAGGAGAGATTACCTTTCCCACAATTCTTTTCAGAAATGTTTTCCTCCTCAGTATTCCGTGTTCTCTGGGGTCTGTCCATGGCTGGTGTTAAATCCAGAGTTCAGTACAGATGTGAAGAGCCAGCTCCTCACTGCAGGCTGCTGCCTTCACTCAGATTGTTCCAGCGCAACCTAAAAGCTGGCATGAATGACATTTTTATGATTGTGCAAAGGCGGAATGCAGCAGCGGATGCCAGCGTTGGTAAGAGCTACCAAATTACTGTCCCCTCAGAAAATCAATACAAGGCTTTGTAAAGAGATGCTTTCAGATATTTGGTCCACATTTCCAGTGCCGCCCCTCACCTTATTAAACTGTGTTTTTGTGTCCTTGAATATGAGATAAATGGTTGGATGAGAAAAGAGTGACGGACACAAGGGGAAACAATGGCAGCAAAAACAAAGAGGAGATTAGACCCAGGATTGCAACGGCGGGCTCTGGGGAGATAAGGAACAAAAGGGAGCCATATTCCTTTTTCCCTATTCTTGCATCTGTCTAATTGAATCTGCTTTGTTTCATAATAAAGTCTCCTCCAACAGCAGCGGAAATGCATTCGAAACTGGAGTGAACTCTGTGTGGTTGCTATGTTTTTGCCAAGTGTTTGCTCGGAGTCAAGGGAAGACTGTTGTACTTGGCAGAGCCAGTTAAGGGCTTCAGTTAATTTTGTTTATGACTTCCTGTCGTCCTCCAACGCAAATTACACAGTCGTGCTGGAGATGTGGTGGGTCGACTCTACACCATGTTATCTGAAAGCATATCAGAATGATTGTAGCGTTCACATATGCTGCTCCCACTTTCGTTGGGCTGTTTTAGCATTCCAAGTTCGCAGCTAGAAACAGAAGGATTTCTTTGTCTTGCTTCACAGAGTTCTGAGCGCATAAAGAAACGAGTAGCGTGGCAACTGTGACCGAGCGTGAAGTGATCCTGGGAGTCTGCTGACTGCCTCATACAGGACAGTTAATCATGTTCACACAGCCTGATGTGGGTGGGGGTGAATTTTTAATTGAATGGTGTACCCATTAAGTCGTTATCTTCAAAACAGAGCTAAAATCAAAAGCCTGAGCTGAGAAACACCATTCACGTTTAATTCCCCCCAAACAGCAGCATCAGAAGGATAATCAGTTCTGATAGATTAATCTCTACAGTTTTTGGAGCTCGCAAAATGCCGATGCAACAGCAACACGAGCAGAAGAGCAGCTTTGATTGTTTTCAAAGGAAGCAAGACTGATGGCTGATTCCTAATGGCTGTGGAGGAGCTCAGGGCTTCGGGAGATTAACTTCAAACCTTGCTTGAATTAATTTAAGGATGTTTCATGTCTGAACATGGGAGTGCTGCAAAAACAAGCACTTTTTCAGCACTTTCCTGGGGTTTCATGTTGAGTGTAGCCGTTCGTCTGAAATAAGAGGCCCAGGAGTCTCGCTTAGAGGAAAATTAATCTTGTTCCATCACATCTGATGTGACCCTGCTTGAGCAAATCTTTGTGGATTTCTAAAATGCAGCATGGTAATTAAACCAAGAAGTTAAAGAGAATCAAGGTTGTTACTAACCAGTTCATTCACCGTACAGCTACATAGTCTTACCTTTATGTAGACATGGAGAAGGAATGCAACACAAAGAGGGTTTGGAGATTTCCAGGCAGCAGCAGCAGCAGCGGCAGCGGCAGCGGCAGCAGTGGCAGGAGCGGCAGCAGCAGCGGCAGGAGCAGCAGCGGCAGGAGCGGCAGCAGCAGCAGCAGCAGCAGCAGCAGGAGCAGCAGCAGCAGCAGCGGCAGCAGCGGCGGCGGCGGCGGCGGCGGCGGCAGCAGCGGCGGCGGCAGCAGCAGCAGCAGCAGCAGCAGCAGCGAGGGGAAGACAGAGAGAGGAAATAAAGAGAGACGATTAATCAACAAAAATGTCTCCCCTTATCAATGAATTCAGGCATGAGTTCAATTGTTTTGTTTGACTGCAATTGTGCTCATAGATGAAGTGGTATGATTGGAGAAGCAATCACACACGAGCCCACGCTACAAAGATCTTGCAGCAAAGGTGATCATTATAGAAAGGAAACATTTCCACAAAGACACAGCAGGGTTGAAACATCAGGATAGGAAAAAACAAAGAAAACCACTTCAGGTGAAGCAATGCAACGCAGGCCTGCTGAGGGCTCACTGCTCACCGCCAGACACACGACCAACAGGCAAATTAATTCCTTCCCCTTTATTTGGAGAGCCAGCAGACTGAGCAGACGCTGCGTTGAAGAGTTTCCGCAGGCTTTTTCATTTTATGTTGAACACAAATGTGCAGCAGCTGACACACCCACAACTGACCTCAATCATTCAGTACTGGGACAGCTGAATGATATCATGGAACCCCCCCCCCGCCCCGTCTCCCCTCCCCCTCCCCCTCTGTCTCCAAACTGAGAGATAATAGATGGCTGGAATTCTACAAAGATCAAAAAATGACAACAACTGGTTGGAGTGGCTATGACAAATCAACCGTGTAGACATCTACACGACCTGATGACAACGTACTTGATACACAGGACTGTGCAGCATGACAGTAGCACTGTATGTATTCATTTTGCCATTGTCTTCTATATTTCTGGAATACTTTATTCTCACTAGCAGAGGATGTCATTGGTCGTCTGTAATTGAAGGACCCTTCGGAGGAATAAATCCTAAAATCCGGAAACAAGTCGTCATTCCCTCATCTCACAGTGAATGGGATTTTTGGTGAAAAAGTCTGAAACAAGGTCAACACAAACTATTTTAAAGTTTGGTTCTACAGCCAGAAACACATCCGTTAATATCATACTTGAGAACTGAAAGCTTTCGTGTGTCTTGAGAAGAGGCTGTCTCTGGCAAGTGGCTGAACAAGTTGACAAAGGTTATCAAGGGCGTGGGAGTTGTCACACATAAAAGAACGAGGAACCTCAAAACTCGTGCGTCTGTGGTGATTTTAGTTTACAGCCAAACACTCACTCTTGAATGGACTTCTTCCAACACATTTACGCTTCAAAAATTAGGCAGTGTTCAAGTTCAAGCATCTTTTGTACACTGCAGAGTTTATTTTCTGCTGTAATCCAAAATCCATTGAACAAACCCACTGCCTTAAAATGGCTCCAATCGCCACGCTAACGTCTGGGCTGACCTATAAAACACCTCATCCCTGCAGCACTCATTTGTCCCCGAATCAACAGCAAGAAGTGACAGGATGTGTGCTCCAGCTGCCATCCAGTACTACTATGAGTACAGCTAAGATACAGTAATTGCAGTTATACTGAAGTGGGGGAGTCCGGTGCAGCAGCAGAGTCCAGCGCAGGTCTGCGGGCCAGACTCCATACATCACCGACTACCAGGACCAGTTTCCTGAGGCTTGGTCTGTTTAGCCTTTATATCTTATTCAAGCTTTCAATCATTAACCTGTAAATATTCTCATATTGCTACTTATACTCTGGAACATCATACAGGGAGAAAGAGGCTACAAAATACTGCTGATTACATCACAATATTTACTCTGATACCTTTAATAAAAGAACAAATAATGGCCATCCTTCATGGCTACATGCCTGGAAAAACCCCTCAACATCTGATTTACGTTTATCCTCAGACAAATAACAAGTAGTTCTGCTGGGTCATGTATTTCAAGGTCAGTACAGCCTTGGCGACGATAGAACTCTAGGTAAATAATCACTTTAGCTTTAGTTTAGCCTGATCTCTAAAATGTGCCCTTTAACATGAAGTTGCATTTGTCACATTGCCTCTGAATATTCTGTATGAACCTTTTAACCCAACACAGCCAAATAACCACAAATAAAAATACTAAAATATGCAGAGAGCAGTGAGAGGACAGTCTCTCAGCTGATGATGATGAAGCCGTGAAAGTGAAAGAAGAGACTAAATGGAGAGAAAAGGTTACGTCAACGTTCGTCCATCTGAGGAACATCAGATCCAACCTGTGCTGCTCATGAGACGAGCTGCAGACCCCGAGGCAACCTCATTAGCTCCTTCAAAAACACAGCGCTGTGTTCGACAAGGGTGCAGCAGATGTGAGGGCCTCAGATACGGAGCGGAGCTGATGAGGGTTTTCAGTGAGATGTGGTGTGTGTTCAAGTTGTGTGAGAGCAAACACACTCAGCAGGGAAAACCAGAAGAAAGTCAAGACAAAGGAAACGTGTCCTTTATGTCGGATGCCTGGAGGTCACAGAAGAAAGCTGCTGGTTTGAATCCCTTGATGCCTCAGAGGAGGAGGTGGTGAGAGGGAAGGGGGATGAGGTTCTGCTGCGGGTTTTTGAATGATTTCATGTCTTAATCTTCCAGATAAAACCAGATGGCACCAAACTGCACACGAGTAGGACACAGTTTCCCTCCCACATCGCATCAGGTTGCTCGTTCTGTACAGAATCAACCACATCTGAAATGTAAGTCCCACCTCAGTACACACTCAAAAATGGGTACCAGGCTGTACCTGTGGGGGTCTAAACGTTTGTTTATGGGGGGCGTTCCCTTTAGAAAGAAAATGCTGCACCCGTCCATGAGGTTTAAATCTGTAGTTGCAGCCTCTCTGGTCAAAAGGTTCCCTGTCAGCCTCTGACAGACCAAGATGATGTAGTTTCAGCTGGAAAACCGCTCCAGTTCAACATCGGTGGTGTCGTTCAGTTTATTTAGAAAAGGACAGTGAGCAATTTCACATTAATTATTCACAGGGAATAAAAAGATGTGTGCATGAGATTTAGCAGAGAACTCATTTCCATCTGCAGTCCTATCACACAAGACCTGAAAATAGCAGAGCACGACGCAGTAGAAACACATAGAATATAAAAAGATGATGACACTTCTCCAGAACGAGCGGCACCAAGCCATCGGAACGGACATCACATTCATCCTCCATGTGCAGAGACATTAAGTGCCAGATACGACGACTGACTTTGGCATATAACAAAAAAAAATCTAACTTTTAAAACTGGATTGGTGTACAATTTCACAGGTGATGTGGTGGACGGTCCAAACAGATTCTACAGTTCCACCTACATGCCGATCATCTTCCAGTGATTCCTTCTGATACTTTTACAATCCAAGAACCTGGATGTCCAGGTGGGATGAGGACGCGGGCCGGGCAGAATATGGATGTTAAATGCAGTGTGGATATGAAAAGAGACGGTCGGAAATTTAAGGGAAGAAAAGGGAAACAGAAACAACCACTGCAGGCAATCTCTCTCTCTCTAATACAGCAAATTAGCACTGATGAATTAACCATTGTCATTAGCTGCTCTGGGCTACAGCTACGATGAATACAGAAATTTTAATACTGCTTAAGCAGCATTCTGAAAACCTGAATTCATTATTCAGGGTCGCTCTGTGGCCACTGGCAGCACAAGCAGGGAAAGGTGAGTTGGACGTCTCCTTCATAGGACAGATTCGCTGACTGGCGTCACTCAGAGAGACCAACAGGTCAAACAAAGATGCCTGTGGATGAAGCAACTAAAGCTGTTTGAGGATGAACACGGAAGCGCCTTTCTGAAAGGGTCCAAATATCAAGGATCCCCATCTCTGGTTAGCGAGCAGCGGCTGTTCAGTCACAGTAGCTTCCAGGTTAAAGATCTGCTGATGTGTTTGGAGGTCCTGGAAATAATCATGTTTATGCCAGGAAAGAGTCTCCAACAAGTAAAAAAACCCAAACAAGTTGTACACACACACACACACACACACACACACACACACACACACACACACACACACACACATCTACACACACACACACAAACCAGTAACAGATGGCGGTTGGTGCAGTGACCTTGGAAACAAACAGTGGAAAAGTTCTTCATCACTGGTTGAGCTTGTGACAGAGCACCAAATGTGGGGTGGGTGGGGGGCATTGATTTTTAAAGGGAGTAAACAAAATCTGACTTTCGAATTATTGTACACATTTACAACCCTTACGCTGTCTCCTGGCTGGAAATATCAATAAATGGAGCTCAGCCAAATGTTCTGCATAGTGAAAAGAGAGGGATCATCACTTACAACATTTCATTCTCCACTTCAATGGAGAGAGAGAGAGAGAGAGAGAGAGAGAGAGAGAGACAGACAGACAGACAGACAGAGAGACACACACACAGACAGAGAGAGAGAGAGAGAGAGAGACAGACAGACAGAGAGAGAGACAGACAGACAGACAGACAGACACAGACAGACAGAGAGAGAGAGAGACAGACAGACAGACAGAGAGAGAGAGACACACACACACACACACAGACAGACAGACAGACAGACAGACAGACAGAGAGAGAGAGAGAGAGAGTGAGCGAGACAGTGGGCGAGCAGCCCCAAAGCCAGACAGTCCAGTGTGGACGTCCTGATCAAGCAGACCAGGCCTGTAAGCCGTGACAGAAGCACCTGATGGACACACACCCAAATGAACGCGCAGTCACTCAGGAAGTCGTGTGTTTATCCGCCATCTAAAGGTCACGATGAACTCATTAACCCTTAGAAAGAAAGCAGCACCATCTTGAGAACTTGTGCGGTTTGTTGCTCATCCTGTTTGTAATGTGACATTCTGGGTCTCTTAGCTTCTACGTCAGGCTTTTCCTGTCCAACCCAGCGAGCTGAACATTTCTGTTCCTCCACGCTACCGTTTTAAGAGATTTGTGTCTTTAAGTTTGTTGTTTGTTAATTGACCAACAAGTGTTGTGTGTTTTTATTTCACCCGCTTAAAGATGGCGGCTCCCAGCTGCTGTGGCAGTGCGGACATCAGCAATCAGGGATGTGGGAGTTTCTACAGCGAAGAGAATTTCAACCCCAAACAAGAAAAAAAAACACGTCACGTCTGCACACCTCTCGATGTGTGCCTGTCACAATGACCTTGACCTTTGACCACCAACATTTGTTCAGGTCATCCTTGAGTCCCAGTGGACATTTGAGCCAAATTTGAACCCTCAAGGCCTTCTAGAAACATCACGTGGACACGCCTTCCCTTCCTGTGCTTGTGACGTTTTGAACTCTGATGAAACGAGTCCACAGGAAAGCGCCATGATGCGGCTCTGTGACATCATTTCTCACCTTCAGCAGGAACTCTGGTCTTCTCATTCTGTAGGATGAGGGTGAGACCAGAGTCAGCGTTCAGAGAAATGGATGGCGTGACTCAAGTATTATATACTGCTTAACTCTTCAGGACATAAAATAATAATTTGGAATGTTAGAATTCAATTTACGATCTACATAAAGCGACATTATTTCCACTCTGAGTGGCTGCGAGTCTTGCTTGAGGGCACTTGAGTCAGTGAGGCAGGCAGTTTGCTTATTTGAGTCTTTGACTAGTTCCCAGACACAGTTTCAGCTCTCTAACCACCAGATTTATTTCTTCATCCTGCTTCACCCCCTTCTTCATACTTGCCGCCCTGAGCTGGAGGCTCTCGCGGAGCTGCCGGTGAACACCATCACTTTCCTCATTTGCAGGCCATTAAGGGAGAGGATTCACACGCTTTTTGTCCAATACGCTTCCTGGACTCGTCCACATATTTGAGACAGATTTTCATCAGGATTCTTCGTCTGAAACATGCGTGTCAGCCTTGGAGTTGATGATCCTACTGACGCCCTTGCTCACAGTATTCCACTTCAAAACTTATCACAGAATATTCAACTGCAATTAATTCAAAGCTTCATTTGAATAAGTCCATTGTTCCTGGTCTATCTCAGCTGAACAAACAGACTCCACTACTGAGGTATTTGTAAAGTAAGTTTTCCAAAACTTCTTAGCTTTATTGATCCTTACAAAACTCGACTAGGCCTGGGAAATGTGAGCCCCAGAAGGACGTCGGGCTGTCAAAGGGCAAGCCTGAAGCTCAGCGTTGTTCTGGCTGCCTGGACGGAGCAGCCAGTCAAAAGATCAGCTACTCCTGACAACAATCCATTTTCTTCTTTGTGCTCTGGAAGTGCCCGCATCCACTGATGTAAACTGATGTTCCAAGTGAGTCGCTAATAATTCAGACGTTGAATTAATCATTCAACTCCTTTCTCTGCGCAGCTGATGGGTCTATTAAGTCATAACATCCTGAATTATTCACAATTCCCCTCTGAAGAGTAATGTCTCTCTGAATTATTGAATTGAACAATTCTACCTCCGTCTGCTTGATTGGACTGTTAATCCAGCAACAGCGGCACCTTCAACATCTCATACATTTTCATTTTTTAAGCAATCAGTGACAAAATTCGAGGTCTCTATAAAATTGCTGCTGCCAGGCTGAATCACCTTTTTTTTTTAGGAAGAAGAAAATATTTCACTTGAGCTGTTCTTCAGTAGCTGAGGGTGGCTGCTGTCTCCACCAACAGTGTGTTTATCGCTGCTGTTTAAATCCAGAGTGACATACTAGTTCATGGAGAAGACACCAGCACTCCAGCACTCACAGATCATACCGATAAACCACTGCCAGCGCACCCCCGTCCCCGCACACCCAAGCGGAGCTTAGGTTTGATATTTGTTTTGCTGCCCCTTGGGCTCTTGGCTACTTCTCCCAGTGTTCTGGAAATCAGCGCTCTATCTATTAAAATAACTGCATCATGTATAAAGATGAACATGCAACTGCCCCACAGCACAACACTGGGGCCAAATTGGAGACTTTTTGGGGGGGGGAGGGGATTACAGCTCAGTTACAGCACCAGCTGATGTTGTACGGGCCAGACGTGGCCTTAATCTGATCAACTAGCCAAGCAAGGTGGTCCTGCGGCTCAGTTTAGGCAACAACACAACCCCAGAAGACCAAGCAGACTGACACGGGAACAAGTTGTAAAACCTGTAAATAAGTCTGCACTGGGGAACATCCTGGTCTCCTTCGCTCAAAATCTATTTCTAATCCAATTGTGATTTTTTTTTCAGTCTGCTCTCGTATCCTGACAGCTTTAAATGATGATGTAATGTCAATGCCCCAGTTTTATAAGACATAAAAACTCGACCCCCAACCCTGGAGTTGTCAGGACTCAGGACAGATTTGTACACTTTGAGGCTACAATGATGAAGGCAGCGATGTGTGGCTCCTGGGATTCATGCTGCAGGGGCTTTTTAGGGGCGCAGGTGATAAATATAGTGAACAAGATCCGGCGAGTCTTGCTGGAAATATGTGCTGAATGTCTTCACGTTGGCTACGTCTGTGCTTCACGACTTATATTGCAGAGCAGTGAAATCCTCAGGATGCTACATCAAACAGTTCCACTTTGTGCAGCTGTATCATTCCTGCACTTTGCTTCTGGCTTGTTTGTGTCCTTCGGTGCTTGTTTAGCCTTATTGCCTTTGATGGAAAGCCGTCAGTACACAAGGAGACAGGAAATGGTGATGATGTGATAACACAGGACTAGCTTGACCTGTACTTGACATGAAATGTACTTTCAGAAAGCTTCCAGACTCAAGTTTGACTCCATACGCATGAGAACAAAAATAGAAATCTGCAGTGAGATCTTGCCAAAACCTCCAAATTGCTGCTAAAGGTCTGTTCTGTCAGCCAAAACCTCATTCTCTCTCTGACATTTTATGCCAACTAACCTTGATCAGCATTTACATAATTTGTTTACAGAGCGCAGCAGGGTAAGGGTTAGCCTCATTATACCTCATTTTTCAAGTGCCACGCCCCCCTACGGAGGTCTGGATGGCATCCTGCACCGGCTGCCGCCAAGCCTTGTTTTTGGACATATCAATATAACGAGTAGAGAGAAAATCACACTTGCATTCACGGAAGAGGAGCTGACTATCAGCCATGATGCCGACTAACAGGGAATGATGTCATCTGCTCCTGTCGAAGACTTCAGGAGACGTCTACCAAACATGGAGAATAACTCCACTACCCACAATCCTTCAGAGTAGCAGCGATGTCACTGATTGGTGGAGCGTGCTGTCGCCATGGAAACATTTGCAGAGCTCATCACTATTGGCCATTTTGAATTTCACAACCTCATCAAATGTTTCTAGAGGGCATGTTAGCTGACGTCAGTGACAGGTTAGCGAGCAACAGCAGCAACATGAAGTGCAGTTATTTCAAACAACAGTGGGTCAGAAATCTAGTTTACATGCCAGGTGGGGCTCCTGCTCTCTTAAGGTAGTGCCTTTGTCCTTTTCTCTGTTTTTATGACCATCTTTTCAGATATTTCATCTCATGACCCCCTGCTCTCTGGTCGGCTCAGTTCCTGCTGCCCAACGACTGTACATGAGGAATTTGCTGAAACATCAGTGGAGGGATTGAATGGGAAATTTACTTCCAGGACTGGAGCCACTCTGAAGGTGGGCGGGCCCTGTTTGAGCTCTATTGGGACCAAAATGGTGGGGGCTGGGAATAGCACTGAAATTTTGATTAAAAAAAAGGATCATTTCACAAAGTTTTTGATGAATTTTTGGTGGTCTTTGAAATATGCCTTACAGAGGTGGCCGTGATGTTTGATGGATAGGTGATCTTTGGGAACTGCAGTCCAATGAACAAGTCGCCGCAGGGACAGACACAAAGCTGATGAAGTAAGGATTACTGGTACTACGCCGTGTCTACCAACACAGGCTCCCTCGTGGAAACATCAGTCTCACAAAATGAGAAGTGGGATGGAGGCAGCTGCGGCCAGCGGGCTTTCTTGCAACAATAACACAGGTGATAACATCAAGGTACAAATGACTCATTAGACAATCAAGTTATAAAATATACTTTAGAGCTGGTTGAGCAAAAAAAAGGAAATATTAATTGTTTAGAGATTATTCCAGAGTGACGGCAGCGGGCAGAACTTGCTGTGCTGCAGTGAGGCAGTATGGACTCGCCCTTTCCAAATGCATTTGTTGAGTTGTTGGTATTTTTCATGAATTCTAAAAGAGTTTATGTGAGTTGGGGTTGGTTTCATATCATTAGGGGAAAAAAAGACATGACATGTTGTCAAAAATGTTGAGTAGGCCTGAGTCTATAAAGCCTCGCAGCTGTTTCAGAGCGCGCTCGTCTCCCAGCAGCCCTCTAACATGGCGCTCATGAATATGAATGACGCTTAACCTCTGGGGGGAGAGCTGTCATGTCAGACAAAAACTGCAGCACTGGCAAATGTCTCCAGACGGATCCCTCGCCAGCCTTGACAACAGGGTGTCCAGCACAGCTGATTCACTCTGCACTTTACCACTCAAACCTCCGTCCCTCTCCCTGTTTGTGTGCAGTGTCATCACTTCCACCTTCGTGACGGATGCTGGGGAGGAATGTTTTGATGGAGACGCTCTGCCAGTGTAGTTGCCTGGATCCGTATGATGTCACTGCGCTCCTCGTGTGCGGAGGCAGGCAGATGAGCCCAAAATGAATAACGCCAGGTGCTCCCCCCACGGCAGCCATAGAAATGACTCTGTGCACTGGTGTATCACTGATGATACAACAATATTTCAGCAATGTACAAAAAGATGTATCCACAAAATGTTGGAAACTAAATAAGATGACAAACTGTGTGTGCCAAAACTGAAGAACTCTTTGGAAAATATCATCAGCTTGGTCCTGTCGTCATTGCAGCAGTTGGAAATGTCTCAAGTTGCAAAGTTGTAATAGTTGTCTTGAACTCGTGGAGCTACAGGGACCGTAAGCAGGCCTTGAACAGAGGCTTCTTCCTCTAAAACCTGATGCTGATTGGTCCCACCTGGGGTTCTGACCTGCCTCTTTACTCTGACTCACACTGATCAAACAGAACTCAGAGCCTCCTCTGCTGCGTCTGACTGGAAGAGATTTAGCTACGTTCATAACAAGAACGATGGTTAAACGTGTTGACAGAAAATATTGTGTAGCGAGATAAGAAAGTGACCAACCTACATGCCAAACGGGAAACATGATGTGTTGTACAAGTTCTTTCAAATGCGTTGGATTTGGGTCGATATCTCTGTGTTGGAAAGGAGAGGAAATTAAGCTCCCAGCCTGATTCTAGGAATGGCAGTTTAGATTTTGTAATGAAACACATTCCTGAAAGTGCGGTGGTGCCTTGTGTCAAATGTACGCCGAAAAAGAGCAAGATAGCTGATACGCAGCCCCCTACCCTGACCTGACAGACTATAGGCCCCTGAACAATATCAGGGAAGCCCTGGTGTATACAGACATCATCATTCTCCCTCTTCTGCAAACAGCCCTGAACTGATGCTTGAGTGGTTACTCCATTTGACACAAAGAGGCTCAGGCCACGTTTCAGTATTAACTACATTTCAGAGTAATACGCTGCATATGTGTGTGCTGCAGCCTGCCAAATGCAGTCAGGTGAGAGTTGATGTGAAGGGAACGTGAGAGACACTTGCGTTGCTACACGTGCAAGATAGATGCTCTAATAAAGCTGGAAAGTTGACTTCACTTATGTCGTGCAGCTTCGCTGACACCAACCATGCCTCTAGCAAAGTCTGGAGGATAGACGGAATGTCAGGAGCAGTGAAAGACGATGGAAGTCAGCGAGTAACTCGTGTTTGTCTCCGATCACGGCAGAGTACACCTGCCATGACGCCAGTGCCCAGCGGGGAATCGGGGACGGAGTAAAGCGACAACGCTAGAGAGGCGTATTCCCTCGGCTGAGGCTTCATATCAACGGGTAGATGACAGTTTGTTTCTGACACGAGGACGATACCGGAGGGCGGACGTGTCCCGAGGACGGCGAGGCTCACGTAGCTGGCAGCCTCTGAGGGGCGGAGAACTCCCAGTCAGATTCTCTTGGGAATGCAGCAAGGGAACAGGTCAGTGTTTCATACTGGAGACTGGGTTGGTTAAATTATACAACCACACATTTAAGTTCTCCAACTCGTGCAGCTCTGCAACTCCTTAGCTGCAAACCTCTGTTACGAAGCATTACCCTGGTGGTTAGATTTCCCCACATCCGTCAACTCGTCCAGTCAAAACAGCATTAAAAAGCAGCAGCCATTAACACGACTTCTGTTACGACACCTAGACTTTGTTGTGTACACAGGACTGTCCTCCACCGAACATCAGTTCGCAACAAAAACAGTGCAATGGCACACACTGATAATGTGCAACAGCCAGCACAGTCAACAAAACACCAGGGCGGTCCACACTCAGGCCCGATCAGCGAGGCCTATGTTCAGGGCAGCTACGGCTGCAGCGATCAGACCCCTCCTGGAGGGTGAGGTACACGTCCAGTGGGTGTGTGATATCCTGTTCTATTACCGTTGCCAGGCTTGTCATGACCCTGTCATTTTACCCCTGTGAGGTTCGTTGTGGGGAGACCGCCTAGTTGCGCCGAACATTGTGTAGATGTCACGTGACTTCCCACCTTCCTGTCATCATAAGACTTCAGTCACTTATAAATGGTTATAGCTCATTCTCACTACCAGTATTAACAGCCTCTCTGTTCCTTCTCCTGGGGGAGGACAGGCTGACATATTTACTCGGGGGGGAGTTCTTCACTGGTCCGTTGTGACAGACGTCCAGAGTAACATGTAAACACTCCACTGGCCTCACTCACCGACTCCATCACCTGGATGTTGCCACTGACCGGCTGGTACTCTTCTCTCCCTCAGAGTTGGACGGCTGAGTTGACAGCTTGTCCTCAATTCTTGGCTGGTCTGGCTGTTTGTTGATGTTAGCTCCTCAGGTTGAAAACCACTACCATTAAGCGGAGCAGCATATTTTACACGCAGCGTGAGTCTCGTCTTCCTGATGCTTCCTAAACTAAAACATGTCCAGATGGCTTTCATGATATCAGAAGAATCTTTTATCACTTGCTGCGGGTTGTTGCCCCCCTCTGCCATATCTCATAGCATTAGCCTAGCATGGAATCGTGCGTTAAAGGCATTGTTCCACCCAGACATGAAGCTGAACCTTAACTGTTCAGCTGAGGCTGAAAACAGTAGGCTGGATTGTGTTCTGTCACTGCATCGATGCCTAGGCTCCCAGAATCTTCTACTATGCATCACAGTGCGTTTTTTTATCTAATACATTAAATACTCCAAAAAGTTTCATGGGCACCGGCTCAGGAGTTTTTGCGTAATTCCTCAAACAGACAGATGAGCACCGATCACACAACCTCCATGGTGGAGGTAATTTGCAGCTTTGTTCTGCCATTTCATGTTTTGCAGGTTGCTAATCCTGCCACATGTTGCCGAGGCTCACTTCAGGTCTCCACAATAGCAGCAAGAGCTTAGGATCACTCCCGTCTCGATAGGCAGGAGGCAGGTGGAATTTGCTGAGGGATGGAGGGACAGGAGGTGTGTGGTGGAGGGGTGATTGTACGAATGAGGGATGAGCGAGGCTGGATACCTGACAAGAAATGGGATCAATGGGAGGAGTGAAATAGAGAGGAAGAAAATCCCAAAGCTAAGAAGAGACAGATGCTTCACAGCCAGCAGTGCTCCACCTCCAACACAAACATGGATGAGGGATGATGGTGAGAGGGGAGGGAGGCAGGCGGCGGTTGGTGCAGAGACAGACTGTACAGGGCGAGAACTCCCTTGACATCATCAGAAAAGCACTTCTCTTTCTTCCTCTCCTTTTATCATTGTGGCAGCCCGTTCTCTCTCGAAGCAAACATGCCAGTCTAGGTGATTATAAAAGCTGCCAAAATAACACCCATTACCTAAGTGAAATATGTGCGGGGACATAAAAGTGTCAATTAAAGGCCTGAGTCGTGATAATTTCATCAAGCAGAATTACACGGGAAGGTGAGTTTTACTGCGATTATTGTCAGAACAGGGATGTGGTCAGGAACAGCAAAATAAAACCAAACAACCCTCTTGACAACTCTTTTCCCTGTAGTCCGTCTAATAGCTGCAGACAATCAGCAGACCCGAATCCACCCAGGAACCACTGCAAGTGAGAGGGAGGTGAAACCTGCTCATATGTGTCGGTCATGCAGGTCCTGGGGTCTCGTGAGCGCTGTGTCATAGGCAGCTGATCCTGTCAGGGTTTTACGTGAAGCAGCAGACAAACGCTGCGCTGTCACTTCCTGCTGAGAACACACACCTACATCTCTGGTGTTCCTGTAGATGAGGTGAAGAGAACCAGTCACAGTGATGTTGGTTCCATCAGTATTACTTCCTGTAACCACCAGGTGGTGCTGGGACTAAACCTGGCTTGTAGACGTCCTCAGGACTCTCATCAAAGATCTGACCGCGCAGAGACCCTCTACGACAGTTTCCTGTTCTATGGTCACACGGCAAACAGACCTGCCTCCTCGCCACGGTCACGCTGTTTAACTCAAACGCTCAGTCTTCACAGTGACCCATCACCAAGTTCTGAAGGTGGTTCTGGACTGAGCCACAAGCAGTTTTGACACTAAGGAATAACTTGAATCTTGACAAGATGGCTACTCGTGTGATCCGGTGAAACGTCTGAAAGTTCAGAAATTCTGACAGAAGCCAATACAACACGACGCTTTGAGTTCTGTGCTGAGGTGTAACCACAAATACCTTCGAGGTCTGACACATCACGATCTCTTCTTCTGAGCGTCTTCCATAATGACCCAAATCCAAACAGAAAATATGAGATTAAAACCAGTCCACGGTCTGAAGATACACACGGATTCTCCTTAATTCAGTACGTTTCCCCATCCTGATCCTGGTGCTCTGCCCACATGTGAAGCAACGTCTGACAGCAGCCACATAATCAGATTATCAAAGTGTTCCTAACCTTTGAGACTCCGCTGCAGCGGAGGCTTGTTTGGGCTGAGCACAACAAGAAAAGATGAGGCGCTTAACATGAGCAACAATACACACAGCACAAAGACAAAGAGGAAAGCAACACCTTTTCTCCAGGATGTACAGAATAAAGCAGATTACCAGCATTGTTTAAAACATGGTGACATCTGGGAGGAAGCAGCGATCACCTTCTGTTTGAGTGCGAGTGAGGAGATGTCACACGGCCTCAGGCAGCCAAGTCTGGTTTGACAATGATTTGCTAGGAGCTTTTTTTTTTTACTACCTTTTGTACAGCAAACGAGTTCTTTCTCCACTCTACTCAGTTGTGAATCATCGTTATAATTGATTTTCAGCATAATTGATTTTCTGCTGCGTCTCTTAGGCAACACAGCACTGAATTATCCATCAATGGATTTTGGAATCTGGTGGTGATGTCTGGTTGACAGCTTGTAATCTGTGCACAGAAATAATGGACTCTTGTTCATAAGAATGAGACAAACTGAGATTTTGATGTACTGGTCACAGATGATGCGTTATTGATGAAGTCATTACATTGTCTTTCATTATTTGGGCGACATATGTTTATGATAAATGACGCGATGTCACATTGGCCCCAGCTGTCTTTGGCTAAATGATGAATGACAGGAGCCATTTCCTGTCCAATGGCTCTGATTGTTTGCTGGATCAATTCTCTCATTCTGTTGTTTCAGTGGCTCTCAGAGAGGCTCATAGAAAACAGCATCACCACCACACTCACACGGGGGGGCGGGGTTCGAGCCCGATCTCCTCAATCTGCATACAATTAACATCACTTTGAGTTACTTGAAAGGCAAACCCATCGGCGAATACAACCTGCATCACGCTCAGGACGCCAGGGTAACTATTTTGTTGAGAGGCCACGCTGTCAGGAGGCAAAGGGCCTGAGGGTTGGATGTTTCCCCGATTATTCTTGTACTCTCAACACCACATTCTCAATTATTTCATGACATAACGAGCCTGTGCATTGTTGAAATAAATAACCAGAGCCAGTTGTTTAATTTCATCTCCAACACCAGCCGTGATACAGGCATTTGAGACAAATTAACTGGACACGTCACGTCGGCCCCCCTGCATATCATTTCTGCCATTTCTTCACTCGCTATGTCACAGCGCTTTCATAAGGTTCACCCCTCCTCTTTAGGACGTTGCTCCATCGCATCCTCGCACCCACCGCGAGCAGAGGAGGCTACAAGACTTTGATTTACCAGAGAAAGCACAGAGCGAGAGAGCGATGACGTGTTGCTGCGAACGATTCCGGCAAACAAACGACTCATCAAGATTAAGCTCCCTTTAAAGACCTGTGCACCGCCATCTTTGGTACAGGGTGTGTGAAATGACTCCCTCTACATTTCACGACAACCCTGCTGGTCTGAAGGATCTGCTGGGCCGAGGATCCAACATCTGCTGCTGGCGTGAGTCTTTGTCTTGAGATATCAAACCTGAAGAGAGTCGCATCTTGAGAGTTGTTCGTTTCTGAAAGCCGTTCAAACGTGTTTGTAATCCGAACCAATCAGCAGGTGAGTTGATTGCTCAGATATTTAGTACATATTGACCATTATGTCAAAAGTAAGTCTCCTGCAAGCAAGTCCAGGCCACATTCCTGAGAGAAAGGTCAGTGGACTTGGGCCAAACTAATGAGTCCAATATCAATCTATCAATAGATGCTTCAGATGTGAGGTGTAGGGGCTTGATTGACAGCTGAGTGACGGAGCAGTAGGTAAAGGCAGAATTTTGTTTGGATGTTGTATATAAGAACTTTAACTTTCCAAAATCCAATTTTTAGTTTCAAACCTTTAAAACGAGTTGTTCTACTACAGGGCCACTCGTTGTTAATTCAGGCGGGACCTCAGAACTGCAGCTCCACCCCCTGATCAATGCGGCACAGACTCTGGTTCGAAACGACCTCACCAGCACAAGATGGCAGCATCTGTACCCAGGATGTTTTGGCTTCATTTTACTCCATCAATATATATCGCATCAGAGGTGCTGACAAGAACAGACGAAGCCCGGAGCAGAAGAAATATGTTACGTCTGTGGAGAGGGACTCGTCCTAAAATATCCCCGTGTGATAATTGGTGAGTGGTTTATGAGCTGCTGAAGGTGTGATATACGCCGTCATGGTGTAAACTGCATCAACATCCTCACCCAGTATTTATGATGAGTAACACCACCAGCAACCAGCTGCACTGCAGCAGGGTGATGACACAAGCATATGTTCTCGCCATGCTACACATTTCTGAGGAGCAGCTTGGCTGAGTGGGAGAGGCTACCGTGGCTTTGAGCGCTGCTAAAGACCCATTAGACCGGCGCCCTTCCTGGTGAGGCTAACAGTTAGTGGGAGAGCTAGCAGGGAGGAGCTGTGTTTGTAGCAGAGGAGTCCTACCAGTGGTTGGGCCTGAGCAGCCGAGCTCTGCCTCTTCCACATTCACCATCACAAGGCCACGCCCTGCACAGCCGGCTGTTAGACAGACGACCATTCTGTTGTATAATAATGATAACTTCAAGTAACCTGAGGGGAATTCTTTAGAAATACTCACAATCGGGTATCTGGAGCTCATGAAGGCACCTGGAAACTGCCGGGTGACAACCTGGAGAGTTTGTAAATGTTCCTGGACAGTTTAGCTGTTGTTAGCCGTCACTCTCCATTAGCTTCAAGCTAAATATACGCAGCTGATTCAAAGTCTTTGCGAGCTCAAGACTCCCATTAGTGAGTACTTGAAAGGCAGAAATACCTTTGGGGTGAAGTACTGCTTTAAACATCAGGATTTGCTGAGTAAAAGAGTCTTTTGACTGTTGCACAGACAAAACAGGCAACGTGACGACGTCACTTTGAGATCCAGGGTGAGGAACATTTTTCAAACTCTTGAATTTTCGTTGTGCTCAATTCATCAATCAGCTGTGAAAATAGTCAGCAGATTCATCAATTCTGTAAGTCACTGGTGGTTGAGGCCTGATGAGATAAGGTGACTGAACAAATGCAACATCGTAAAAAACAAAAAAAGGTCAGATGATGATCCTCCCAGGAAAACAGGAAGGTGGCCAGGGATGCAGAGATTTACCGATGAGCCGACTGAGCTCTGTGAGAACTCGTTTGGAGGGGGTGCTAATGTGAGGGAGGGTCATTCAGATGAAAATATGCTGCATTTTATTTAGTTTCCATTAGTTGTGGAACACAAGCATGTGTGATCTGTTTCTGGAATAAAAGAGTTGTGTTTATGAAAGATTACAAACAACAACAGCCTGTGTGTGGAGGGTGGGCGTGATGAGGGTGTCAACTCGACATTCCTGAGGCAAACACAAGCGTCACCCGGGTGAATCTACAGTACAGCTTGGCTGCTCACCCCTGCTGGGCCTCCCCGCCATAAAAAAAAAAACAAAACAAAAAAACAACCGACTTCATGACACACTGAGAAGTAACAGAAACAACTTCCTGTCGTTATGAAGAGGCATTATTCGCTCTTGGACGCTGTGAAACAACAGCAGCTCATGTCCTCCGTGTCACTCAGCCACACAGGATGATGCAGCACACGAGTTCGCCAGCGAAAAACTCCCTAATGAAAATCCAGCAAAAGTAAAAGGTTTTATGCATCACAATTGAATCAAACTCAATAGCCAAGCAGAGACACAAGGGCAGCGCGAAGGAGGAGCACTTTGAGAAAATCAACTCATTAGCAGACAGAATAATAATCTGTTATCACCGCGCTCTCGGTTCGGCCTAAGGCATGCATATTAAGCGATTATCACAGCCTGGAAACCCAAACTCAGGGGAAAACCTTTAATATACATTGTGTTGAAGGGCTCCATTCATTAAAACGGCTCATTCACAGGCAGCCAGTCTTCCTCAGAGTCAATAGCAGTTGTGTAATAGATGGAAATCAGCCGTTCTGAAGAGAAGCCTGAATCTTATATAGGGGTGAGACTGCAAAGATGAATAATCAGTGCTTTTGTGAGGTCTCTCTTTTGTACAATACAATGTAATGACCCACACAAGAAAGAGATGGATTCTTCTTTCAAACGGAATATTTTTGTCTCTAACCTGGCAAATACTGAAGATTGTAATGATGTCTTTGGAAGCCATGTTTTATTCACATCCCAGGTCTTATAATCGCAGCTTTTAATACTGAATTACATCGATTTCAAACCTATGATCCCCATTGGATCACTGCCACCGCCAAGGAGGAGATGATTCCAGGACTGTTTGTGTTAGCCGGGGGGGCAGCGTGGACTGAAGGAGGACCTATTACATTTTGGGGCAGATCCATCCATAGTTAAAAAAACTGCAGGTTGTTTGTTTTTGTTTGTCATCGAGTGTCCTCTCATTTCTGTGTCTGCCAGCAGGATGATTCAAATACTACAGTCAGGTTTCCATCAATGCAATTTGAAGAATGATATTTAAAAAAAAAAAAAGGATTGATTGAAATGCAAAAAGGTTTAAGACTCAATTATGGTAGTTACTGTTTTGGTTTTGGTTTTAGCAGAGAGTAAATGCACACATATCTGTGCTGGAGGTGGAATAGCAGCTGCTGCTCCCAGCATCAGCTCTAAAAGCTCCCACCAACATTTATTAGGTGATATTTTGACATCACTTGACATTTTGAGATGTTCTGAGTGCTTAAATGTCATAAGGTGCTGCAATGGTGATAGAAAAACATTTCTGGGAGTGTTTTCAAGTGGACTGCATCGTTCCTTTCTTCCCAGTTAAACACCAAGCTATTGAGAACACACCAAGCATCTGTCTGTTGAAGGATTCAAAATTTCCAAGGATCCAAAATGTCGCGACTCATTTCAGAGCAGCAGTGATTTCTAGGTGTTGCACCAGCTGAAACACTTGGTGCAGTTGGTTGATTCCAGTTTACGTTCCTGGAACATTCCAACGATATCTCACTCAAAGTCACGCACTTGTCTGAGTGCTTGACCCTACCGACCTCCAACACCACTAACGCCCTGCAGAGAAAACGCCAGCACCCAACATCTGGCGACTGATGTCACACACGGGTTTTGGCTTCCCTGCTAGTGAGTCCGCCTCTCGTGTCGTGGTCGTGAGTCCCGTGTGGGATTGTGCTTGTGTACATAATGAAAGACACACCAGCGCAAACCCCTGCAAAGAGAACCTCAGGCTCAATGCTGGACATTCCTTTTCTTCTCAGTGGAAAAGGCAACATTCATGACAGTTGTGACAACATGCGGTTCGGGTCTGGTAGGCTTTAGGCCCGACGGCTGAAAATGTCCCCAACTCCTCTGGCTCCATGAGTGATACAGGAATTATAATATTTTCCTGTTTGTGAGCACAAGTAGAAACAATTAATGACAGCAGCATGCAAGAGCATCTATTCACCACCGTCCAGAATAAACTGATGATTAACCGTGAATGGTTGGTAGCAAATGCACGTCCTTGTCTGCTCTGTTCTGTCTTTGGGAAGCTGATGAGGGTTATTTAATGTCATCTTTTACTCCAAATTCTGCAAAATATCAAACAAACTAAAGAAAAATGAAGATTTATTGATGAAAAACAAAACAAATGAACAACAACAACTGACTTACTCCCACCGTTGCTCGTTTACTGACCAGAAAATATTAGCTTAGTAACATGGAGCGCAGAATAAAGCAGAGTTTGCTTTAATCTGAATTACACATATTTCCATCCTGTGCACGCTCAGGGGATTACTCTGCTCTGCTAACATCTTTCTTATTTATGCAGTGCTAAATTAATGAGCTATCGCTGGAGGTAAAACGCAACAAAAGTGACAAGTGAAAAACAAATAAATTACAGCTTAAGTCAGGGCGCTGCCATCAAGGACAAAGTGAGGCCTGAGGTGACACACTCCATCAATGACGCCGCAGTATGCGATGATGTCAAAGCAAAAAGCTGGGATCTGAACACACCACCGCCACCAAACTAGTCAGACCCTCAGGGGACGACGCGGGAGGTTCAGAGGGCGGGCAAGTTGAGTCACACGATTATCAAAATATTATTTCACATCTTATAACCAGTAGAAGGCCATCTGAGGGGACTTTCCTTCATTCATCAAAGTTTGTTTGCTAACACAGCTGCGGCTCAACGGAGACGCTGCAATGACTCAACTGCAGCGTCACTGACACGGACCTGATCGCATGAGCCACATTTTGAAAAACCTTGGTTATGAATATTTAACTTCTTTGATATAAATGATTTCAATGTGGTGAGCCTGTGATGACCAGCCTGTAACTGCTGGGACGGGTAAGTCGGACCCAGATTCAGTCCAATTATCCTCCAGCCTGCAGCAGGCATCAAACGCTAAGTCACAAGTCAAGCTCTGTTTTAATCGAACTGATATTATTCAAATATCTGGATGAAGTCTTGGCTGGAAAATGCAAATCTTTTGAGAAGTTCCATACTTCATGTTTGGCATATCACTGTCTGATTATCCGCTGGCCTCATTTCATCTGTATTTCTGCTTATTAAATCCATGAAAACACAACTTAATTGGGAAGCATCTTGCAGAGGAGATCCTGCCAGAGTAGGTCTTGTCAGGGTAAAGTAAAAATGATCTGAATAGGGAACTAAATGAGAAGGATGCTGGTGATGATAAAGCAGAAAAGTTTTAGCAGCTGTTTCTACGGTGGCACTTCCCCCTCATTTGCAACCCATTAGGTTGTTGCATATTCATTTCAAAGACTAACGACTTGTGCTTCAGGGTTGGACGACCTGAAATCCTTCACTTAAATGCTCTGCCAGAGTTGAAAAGCTGTGAAATTTGGAAGAGCCATTGTCCATGGGTCCAATTTTTTATATGGTTTCATCTCCCAGCAGGTACTTCTTCTTCGTTATCTGGAGAACGGTTCTGACAGCAATGTCTTAAGCTAGATTCATGGTTGTGCATCAAATCCGTGGCATAGCCTGACGTGCACGAAAATAAACACGACTTTGGTTCAACTGGCAATTCAACGGCGAGTTCATGTGCCAGCTCGAGGGCCCTTGGTGGGAAAACATCATTTCCACCCCGCAAAACAAGCGATGACGCTTACTCTTGCCGGAGCGCCAGCTCGCATGATGCTTAAAGTAGGACCCTTGAGGTCGGAGGAGGAGGACAGTAAGCAAGACCCCCGGTGAGACTCTGTGGTTGCTGTTGTTGTTAGGCCCGAATCAAACCAGACGTCAACAACAGCTGCTAATCTCATAAAACATATTGAAGACATCCATTCGTTGGTCTGTCCAGGACCTGGTCATACTGAGAGCAGACTGAGGGACGTAACCCACATGTCCCTCCTGCATCTTAGATGCAGTGATGAGGCCAGAACAGGATCAGATACCCGACCCACCTCAACCAACTCCTCCAAGTGTCAGGCAGCGGCTCCACCTCCTCGTTTCTCAGGCTGAGCACATGCACCCAACAACCCACCAAAGGAAACTCATCTCCATCTTTCGTATCCACAATTTCATACTTTTGGTCACTACTCAAGGCTCATGACCACAGGTGAGGGCTGGAACGTAAATTGACTGGAAAATTGAGAGCTGCACCTTCAGCTCAGCTCCTCCGTCACCGCAACAGACCCATGCAGCAGCCGCATTACTGGCGATGGTGAAGCGATGCCTTTTATGCTGGAAGGTGCCATACTGGCAGAGCGGAAGTGAGCGTGACGTAGGTCATATTTGAAAAAAGAGAAAACCACTGAGTTGGGAGGGAGAATTCCAACGTTCTAAATCATTTTAAAAGTTTGAAATGCAACAGATGAGAGAGTTTTTGTGATGCAGCCACTGCATATACACAAACCCTTTTTCTGTAGCCTTGGAATGCCACAGTCCCTTTGCAGACTGCCAGTGCTGATTCAGACGGCTCCTCATACAGGTTTTGCTTATGCAAATCCTCATAGCTGAGTGATGAGAGCAACGGCTCTGGCTGAAAGGTTTGACCGCTCGCAGTAACCACGTAGAGTCCTTCAATTTCCAGAGAGCACTCATTTTTCCTCAGTGACTGGAAAAGTCAACACAGCATAAAGAAGGAAATGGGACATTCTAAGTAAGACGAGGTATTTCCAGATGATTTTTCAGCTCTTTTTTTCCCCCGTGATCTCACATATTATTGGCACCCTTTTCTTGAGAGTCTAAGTACAAGTTTAAGCCATTCACTGCAAGTTCTGCTTGCAGGGAAACTTCAAGAACTCAATATATGTGCAAAAGCAAGTCTGAATGAGCCATTCAAAATTACAATACACTCCCGGTTTCCATGCCAGAGTTCTCCAAAGTTTCCCTCATGCATTTTCTCACAACGCCTTAGGTAGCAGCAACGGGACAAGAAAATACAGCCGTGTTTCGCTGAGTGTTTTCCTAATTTCCTGAGAACTCAATATGAAAATATTATGACTGGATCTTCAAGAATTATTTTCATGCATGGAAGGATTATGTGTCTTTGTAGGAGAAAAAGGGTGTCAAAACTCAAAGGGAAAAGTAATGAACTGAACTTTGGTTAAAATTCCATATAAGACAAAAAACATGTTAGATTGTGTGACCTTTCAAGGATCTTAATATTCTGTGACAGTGTCTTGGGGAATTATGGCTTGGAAATTACACACTGAGTCGGGACTAAAGATGTAGGAAAAAGATAGTAAATTTTAAAGTTTTAATGAGGAAAAGAAATGTCGTACAATAGAGGTTTCATTTTTCATTACTAAAATGCTGTGGTTAGGTTTAGGTTTCACATGGATTACACATACAGCCAGTAAAACATTCCAATTTGTAAGTATGAAAACTTAATGATAAAAGCCTGGGCTAGCAACAGCGCAATAATCCGTTCACTACATATCAGCTTGATGGAAAAGCTCCAACAGACTGGCACGAACCCAACATGTAGCCGAGGTCTCGCGCTGAAACCTCAGGGAAGACGAGGCACTTCATTCTTACCAGGCAGCAGTGTTGGTAGGAATTATTCGAAAGTCACTTTGCCCCCTGGGCTGCTGGGACATAATAAAGACAAATCCCTGAATCAGCATTAAGTCAGCAGTGACTAAGCGATTTGCAGGAGCGTTCTTCAGCGTCTGGTCTGTTTCTGGCATCCTTTAGCATCTGAATCACCAGCTGCCTATTAGTGTGCAGTTACACTGATGTGATGTCAACTTGCAGGATTTTGGGCTGAAAAATGTTCTGCTGTTGCTCACTGCCATGCGTGGCCACAAGCATGCAACGCTGGCAAATTCAGCTGTTGGTTTCCATCATGGAAGCAGCTTTGAGGAGCAGTGATGGGGGAAAAGTTGGTAACACGAACCCTGCTAATGTCACAGCCGTTCCCTAATACCTACATTTCATTCTGTGGATTTCTCCGCTGAGTGCTGCTCTGCATTTTTTTCTCACTCAACTGCTAGCACGGGTGTCCGAATACTTTCCCAGTGAACACAGTTTTGATTCATTTGGAGGACGTTTGGAGTTGAAGTGGCCTGCTCCTCAAACGTCCGCTTATTCGTTTTCGTGGCTTGTGTGCTTTTCTCTTTGTGGTCGTCAGATTTTACCACATTACTTGACGATTCACCTTGAAGCAATCTGTGTTTTTACGATTATCACTGAGATGTTCTGCATATGGAGGGTTCCTGAGAGGGAGTATATTAAGAATGAGTGGAACCAAGATCAACATTGAGGAGCGCTGAGAGAGAGCATGGAATCTTGACGGGCTCCAGACACGGCAAATAAACACACCTCACGCAGGCTTGGTGTGTTCCTATCGGCAGGAAACAAAGGCGATCCAACCCACCATGAAAAATAAATGGTGCAGAGAAACTTACACAAACAAGACATACAGGTACTTTTCCCAGCCAATGAGAGCAGTTCCCTTGCTTTTGGATGGGAGGGTCACTGGTTACAGGCTAAATTTAAGAAGCTTTCCCCCCAGATTTCACCAACCGTTTGTTTCTAATTAAAGAGATCTGTTATTTTAATATGCAGGCATTAAGGCAGCAGACGTCAACAGTAGAAAAGGATCTGTTGGCTGTGTATTTTAACAGATGGTTGCATTAACTCCGTACTTTCACCTGCAGAAGGAGGGCCGGGGGAAATTTGGAAATGGTTGCTGAGACTACTAATGAGTCCACAGCAAAATTAGGAACTAGTTAAATATTTACTCTGTTTGAGGAGCCAAGTGTTGACCTGGTAAGTGACCAGGAAAGAGTGGTAGAAAGTGAGCTGATAGGGACGGGAACCCTTCCTGCACAGGACATAAGTATTAAAATGAAGTCGCACGGCTCATACACGCTACTGTTTAGCGACAAATGTGTGCCTTATCTTTTTAGTAAGCAAAAGAAAATTCCATTCTTCTTGTGGAAGAGCTCCAAGATGTCTTCCAAAACAACTTGACATCTTTTGACACGGAAAAATGTATCCAGGCACACTGATCTTGCCTTAAAACTCAAAGGTTCTGTCCAAGGTGGCTTTAAAGATATTCTGCTGTTAGCTTCCTGTTGCTAGCTCAGCTAACATCCCTGTGTCTTTTTACTACTGTAACATTACACCCAGATTTAGAGCAGCATGGTAACGCTTATCAATGTTTTAACACAGAAAATATAAGCCAATATATTTCAGACATCTCAAAAAACATGTCAACCAGGAAGAACAAGTCATTAGGATCACTAACTCAAATGTTGAAGGCTCGCAAAATGAATGCTGTCGTAACCTGCGGGCCCCAAGCTGTCACTGGAAAAGAAACATTGAGCACTTCAATATAACAAAAGCACAAAGGTCCTGTGTACCTAAAAGGCTGCCTGTCTTTATTTGGAGACTTGGTTCAAGGTTGTTTTGCAAGTGTGTGATTGTAGGAAGACTTTTCTAACTCAGACAGCAGGAATCCTCTGTAATGAGTCACTGAACAGGGAAAGAAGGAACCCATTTGCTGTATTTCAGTTGATACAGAAGTTTTAAAATTAGGCAACGGTCCCACTGGCTGGAAGAATGGACAGAACCTGCATACCAGATTTTTCCACTGACAAATACAGTACTTCCTGTTTGCCCAACATGATTGTGGACAATAACTTAATCCTGCATCTCCTCCAGTGAGTCATTTTCTCGCTGGGCCAGGGTGATGCTTCGGTAATGAGTCTGTGCTGTAGCTCTAGCTGCAGTGGCTGAGAGGGAAGCTGAAGGGGCTCGTGAGCGCTGCAGATCGAGAATTTAAGTTAATGACCAAATTCAAAAACTAAAAGGTAACATTTGCTGTCACAGGCCAAAAGGTGCCTGAGTGGGGTTCATTTGCGGGAGCGTCACAGTGAACTCCTCAGTACAATGCGGTGCAGACATGTTTAGGCCACAGCTTCTGAGCTCCTACACCACTAATCTAATACTGTTTTCACAGAAATCCTCTCCAGCAGGCAACAAACTGCAACAAATACTTTTCCTGAGGACATTGTGAGGCTTAAGCTTATCTTTAGTCTACGATCTGACAGACATAAAAATGAAACCCTCCAGACAGCAAGCGAATAAAGATCATGTTGCCCTTTTTCACACTGGGTCACCGGAATGCAGCTCGGTAGAACCGGTGGGTGCCAATTTGTGTTCATTTCCGCAACAAACTTTAATTGAGACCTGAGGGGGGAGACGGAGACTAAAGGGGAGATAATCATACTTTCTCGGGGTGATGAACAGAGTGTGTGTGCTTTTGCAGCTCACACTGTTGAATCTCCCCTTTTCCCAGGACGGCTCATCAAGCCAACATTAGAGGCAAATGTTTCCCATTGTCAGCAAATGCCAGACTAGATTTGCATCCGCACACTGCCTCTGAAAAGACACCCAGACTTCTTCTTCGGTGCCACCGAGCACCGGCGTCCAGGGATCGGCTCTTCTGAATGGATCCTCAGGCTCACACACCGAACCCTCTAATGAAGCAATCCCTTACAGTTCTCATTATTATGAAGTACAACTGGCACATTCTTCACGGCAATCCATGAACGTGCCACTGAATTCAGTAGGTCTACTGCACAGGTGCAGTATATGCCAGGCTGTCAATCAAACTCTGAGGTTTTGACGAGCGGGCTGCAGGTGGCTATCAGTTACAGCTTAGCATTCCTGCAATTATTCCATTAATCACTCCAGTAACATGATTATACTTTTGCCTTATTAGTGAGCAATAATTCATATATGAAAGTGAAAATAAGCGGAGCCGCTTGAATTGTCAGAATAAATTAGTCCATTGTACAAAGACATTACTGACGACTGAGCTCGTGGCCGGATACAGAAGACGTGGACGAGATGACCTCGATGACACTGAGAGTTTGGAAACAGGCGTTTTTGGACCGTTTTGCTGTTGTTAGCCGCTGGTCTCCATTAGCTTCAAACTAAATACACCTGGCTGGCTCTTTCCGCATCCTGGAGTCACAAAGAAGTGACGTAGGAGGGCACGAATCATCTTTGCCAGCTCTGAAGTATTCATTTAAGTGAAGTGAGCTGAGGTAGCAGCTTAAAGACCAAACACAGGAGTTGGGCTTGAGGTTGAGAGGATTCGAAGCTTCAGATGTAATTTCATTTATACTAGTAATCTCGGCTGGGGCTAATTTTCATACACACATGCTCCCTTGAGCAGACACTCACTCATAACACACGCACACTGAGTTATGACTAGTTTAATTTTTAAAATGTCTTTAAAATATGGACACGCATCACAGTTATTGATCCAAAGTCTCCCACTGAAGGCGTACCTCTCCTGACTGCCCCAGTGAGGGAACGTAATAAAACTGAGCCAAAGTTCCCAAAAGGCTTTTCTCAGTTCTTCATGCTGAACCTGATGACTTCAGCAGCAAGTGCACATCCATCAGCAGGTTACAGCCATTACACGTAGAACCATGTGGTTTGATGTATGTGACAAAAACAGCAATTTGATTTCATGTTTCATTGACATTCATGGGTTAATGTCATAGCAGATGCTCTCTGTTGGCAAATTAGTCAGCTAGAAGGGCACTGAGATGCAAGATCTGCGTTCCCAGAAAAATCAATGAAAATGTCCGCATCTGCCCCAAAATGTAATGGATTGTTCTTTGGCTCGTGCTCCACCCCTCCACCAAGTTTCATGAATATTGGCCGGGCTGCGCGGGTATAATCCTGCTGACAGAAGGGTCCTCCGAGACCACAGACCTCCATCAACACTAATCTGCCCAAAACTGTTGCTCCACCTCCAGAGTACTGAAGAATTCTGGCCTCGTAGTGTATTTTTGTGTTTTTGGTTTGGTTTTTTTGGTAAAACCTGAGCTCCATTCTCAGAAATAATCAATTTAGGCAACTGGACGAGAGGTGAGTCCAGTTGCCTAAATTGATTATTTCTGAGAATTACGACGACCTGGAGAATGTACACGAATCCACTGAGCTCCAGGATCTAATTGAGCAGCTGCCTCTGCTCATCTCACAGCCTCTGCACTGAATTATTAGCGCATTAATGGAAATGTCTCTATTGCATATTCGTCATGCTTCATTGAAAACATCAGTGGATGCATTGTACTTTCATAATGCAGTACATTTTTTATGTATCTCATATATAAATTACTTCTTGATGCTAATGTAGAACCTGATGATCATAATTTCTGATGAACTGAACAAGAAAACACCCACTTCAATGTGACAAGCATTGAAGTTAAATGTCTAATACCATAATATGTATAAATACTGTAATCATGTACTTTATTTATCATGAGCTGACAGAAACTAACCTAGAACCTACTTTCACAGGCTTGAAAGCCCCCGCGCTGCGGCCACCAGCGTCATTACACTTCATCCTTGACTCCCAGCGGATATTTGAGCCAATTTCCAATCCATTTTCTCAGGTGTTGCTGAAGAGTCGGACGTGTTGACAGACATCCTGAGAACGTTCACAATGTTTAACAGACCACATCCAAGTTCAGCTGCCTTTAATGCAGTACCTCAGTATAACGTCTATGTTGAGGACCCCGAGTTCAAAGTAGATTTTGATAGCTGCATCTGAAGGCTATAGGTGAACGGCAGCTGGGACTTGAACGAGGAGCGTAATTTGACCGATGAAGTCGATGTAACATTTCTGGAGAAGCTAAGTGTTGACACCTCAACCCTCGGCAGAGCGTCTGGAGGCCGGCCCTTCAATACAGCCTGCAGCACAGCGGCCCACCAGACATCCACCCCAGGTTTGCTGATGGCGAAGTTCAATAACCTGCAGATTTCACAGACAGTTTGTGAGAGCAGATGATGGTCTGTCAGCCGGGTTACAGAGGGGTCGGCAGTTTATGATAAATTAAGAATCTGGGGGTTTTATTGCCCTGTTTTATTTTTGCAAAAGAGTTGGACAATGTACATGGAAATATCCGGAATAACTATGGAAAATCATCCCTTTCAGGTCATATTTACAAACGGTGTGCCATAGATAATGAGCATCTTAAATGCTACTGCAAGGCTTCTGAGACCACCATTACCAGTAAAAACTACAGGTACCAGTGTATCGAGGGAGCAAATGCTTGTAGTTTGAGGGGGCCGCCCTTCTGCAAGGCAAACGTGTACCCTTCAGTTCACTCTGTACATTTTCTCTTCATCAAAAGTTTCACTTCAGGCCTCTTGAAGAACATTACTGTAGCTTTGAGGAAACAGTTAAGTGTACCTATGAGTACCGAAATACTCCTGTCTCCTTGTCTGAGTGTGTATTGTACCTCAAACTCTGCATCCAGTCAGGTAAGCGTGGAGGACGCTACTTCTCTCAATACGTTTGATCAACAATATTCAAGCTTACTAGCAAATACTGAATAAAATGTGTTCATACAGTACCACAACATTCTGCTGGCCGGTTTTCTGTCTTATTTGGCATGCTAGCAATTTAGCACGCTATCTGAAGAGTGTTCTCATGAGAATACACTTTTATTTAATGACAGATTAAATCCACTTCGTATAAGCAACCCTAAAAAATGTCCTATTTATTCCAGTTAATTCCCATGAAAAGTTTTCAACTGGGAACATTCACAGTTTTGCAAGCCTACTAGCCTGCAGTCGCTGCTGTTCAGGCATCCACAGATTCAACACAGATTACACCACCTTTTGTTTGGCAGAACTTTCTTTGTTGCCGGTCACCCTTGTAAAAATAATGCAGCAATTTTACATCTGAGGATTAAACATCTGCACAAGTGTAAAGGTATTTGGACAAAAACATGTATATATGAGTGAAACTTTGCTCTGTTGTGTAACTCTATTTTAGGGTGGTTTTTCCCTACGGCCTCTGCAAAGGTCAGTACATGACCTGGGTGTTTGTGGTGCTCATGGGAAGGCGTTAGATCGTAAAAGAATGAAAATTGGCGTGTCTACCTGGGTTTCATGTTCACGTCACAGCCAGTCGGCACTGGAGTCAGAGGTCAAAGTCCAGGGCAGGTCTGTACACAGCGAACCAACATCCTGCTTCTTGTTAAATGGCTTGCAATTCTGAACAACAGTGCTTTTACATGTTTATTTCATTAACTTCCTCACTGTGGCATCAAAACAAGGACAACAGAAGACTGACTGAATAATTAATTGATCTCATTCAGGTAAGCAGGGTTTGTATCCAGTTGCTGGCAGCTCATGTTGGCTGGACTGACTGGAAAAATAAAGCTAGAAAAGTTTGGAAAAGTAACAGAAATTTGCTTCATGAATATAAATATGCTTCACGCATGCTTGAGATCAACTGTGAAAAATGTCTTTTGGTTAATATTGATTTATGCATTCATGTTAGTGTTAAAACACAGAGATTCTCATATATATGCTGTTCAATTTTGACATGGATTTTTCTATACATTTTTCACGCGTCAAGAGATTTTTCAAAGAATGTTTAGTCAAAATAAATTAACCTGACACGTGTGGAAAAATCATTCTCATTTATTAGTAAAAATGAGTGCTGCAGTAAAATGCTTCATTGTTTGACTCTCAGGTCTGAAAGTGCTTATGTGGACCGTGACATAGTGAAATAAATGTGGAAGTAAACACTAAAGGCAAAATGGAAAATGTGCCGGGAGCAGGTGCAGCCGGGGTGGTGAGCATCAACCTGAGCGTTTGGTGGGGAGGTTGAGAACCACCTCATGAGACCAGGACATTCTAGATGTCTGCGTACGTATGTCTCAGCAAATAAGTCTTGACGGAGCAGCGTGGACGAAACCTTGCGTTCAGAGCTGATAGCATCCATCACAAAGAGAGTGCTGAAGGTTTCATCTTGTTAACCCCATCTACAGTCGTCCTCAGGCTTTCACAGCACCAGCTAAATAAATAGCCCGGCTGCGTCTGCATATCCAGCTGAGTGGGAAACTAACCAGACAGCCTCTTCACCTCCACACCCACCCAAAACGCTCTGGAGCATCAAAGACATTTTCACGTGTTCTCGTCACTGCTTGGGCATTTTAAAGCAAGGCTCCAATCCATGTTTTTTTCATTCTGATGCAATTATGTATCATGTATTTTGGCTTCAGAAGTGTTGACATAAGAGGTGGACTAGACTGTGGTTTTACAGTTTACCAGTTTGATTATTGTATTTATCCAGCTCGTAAATATGCATGCGAGCGTTGAAAACACGTTGAAGTGCTAATCCGTGTTGGCCCGGTGAAGTATCACAGAAATTACAACCCCTCTTACAGACACAAAACCCACCAAAAATACACCACACAGCTAATTAAATGGTGAGATGTGAGGGAAGATGTGCGCCACTTTCCATCAAAAGCTGCTCGGCTTCCTCCTTCCCTCCGGTGGTGTATCACATTACTAATCAGATTATCTTCACTCTTCAAGAGGCTCATCCCGCACCCCCCACCCTCCGTAACTCCTCATTAAACAGGCTGCCTGGCATTCTCTTCTTTTGTGCTAATGACAAGTACTTTTTCATTATATGAAGTTGTTGATGGATAGTGAAAAGGTGAATTGCCTGGAATCCCTCTTATCTGGCGCCGTGTTCCTATTGTATATTATAAATCCAGGTGCTTCATTAAGATTCTAATTTGCACCTCACATAGAAGCTCTTAATTCAGGCCAACATGGAAAACAGAAGTCTGAATTAACCTGTGTGACAGGGTTAGTAATATACCCAACCCCTCGAATGTTTGGATGTCTTGAATTGTGCTGGAACCTCCCTGCATACCTAAACCCTTCAATGGAAGCTTCCTGGTGAGGGGCTCTCCATGTCGCTTCACGCTCTCGTTTGTGATGTCTCAACAAAGTTGGAGGGGGGAAAAAAAAAACCTTTGGTGAAGGTCATGAAAACATTCTGGCTGGAGGTTTCATAGCGCTTCTGTAAAAACAGGAACTGAACATGATTATTAACACCAGTCCCCAGCTGTGTTTGTTGGTTCCAACCACCCCCGCCGCCGCCGCCGCCGCCGTCCTCCTCATGTGTCCGTACTCGTGGTCGAACACCAGCTACCAGCTGCTGCGCGCCAGCTAAAAACCGACAGCAATTTAACAAAGAAAAGCACTTGAGTCCACTGACAGTCGCTTTTGTCAGATCATTTAAAACAACTAAACTGTCATTTGCTAAGTCTTTTCAAAGCATTGCAGTGAGTAGGATGACGCCATCGTGAGCCCCTCCACATTCTGGTCCTGGTACTCTCCCCTAAAACCACGTAAACAATCCTGACATGCACGCCATCAAAAGGACGTCCAGCCAAAAGGCTAAAATCTCTGCTCTTAAACCTCGGCTGACGCTATTCACACAAGAAAGGACATTATTACTGGAGTTGAACTTCTCCACCTGTCTCTGATGAATAATTCAAAACCTTCCAAACCGTGTCAGTCCTAATTGGAATCCTGAGTTTGTGTTAAAGAGGCTGTATTTACTGTAGTGGACTCAGTTTTGTCGAAGTCAACTTGGGTTTGTCTGTTCGCTCTATCAGTCTGATTATTGTTCCTTCCTCAGGAGACAGCATACAGTAGGATGCCAGATTTGCATTTTCCCACTGCGCTCTGCCTCTCTCTCTCTTAACAGACGTAAATAAAAACCATGCTACTTCTCTCTGGATCCGTCTCTCCAAACTGCAGTTCATGATGAAATGGAGAGAAACATTCAGTTATTAATGGCACAATCACAAGTAGAAACACAAGACATCAGCGGCTGGATGCTGAATGCCAGAAGTCACTGCTATGTTTTCATCTAAAAGATGCTTAAAATGTACATAAGCAGGAGCCGTGAAACAACAGCAGCAGGATTCCCCTCCCCTTCCAGGATTCCTAATTGTAATTCCATTCAACGAGCAAATAAAAAGAAATGAATGTCACCCAACTCGAGCAGGGGAATGGGGACCAATCCAACCACATAAAACCACAAAAGCACATGATGAGGCTGCTTTCCCTCTTACAGCCGACTGCAGAATACATAATAACACTCTGTTGTCACTCCACAGGTGTGTACACCTGGACTTTATGTCTTAGGTTCTCGTTTTTGGCCTGTTTTGTCAGCATTTGTTCCACTCCTCTGATTTCCACCAACTCTCTCGGTTCCCAGTAAAAATACAGTTGATAGCCAGCATTCAAGTGCGTTTTCTTCCTCATTAGGAATGTTAGAGCTCCACGGTGGCGGTATTTCTGTTTGTCAAAGAGATGTCAGCCTAACCTTCACTGCGTTGATACTCAAGGGGGAAATTATACCAAATGTGTAGTAATTAACTAAGTGGCTCGAGCACTTCCAGTGTTCTGCAGCTCTCCCATCTGTGACCACGCAGCCGTCCAATCTGCATGCTGCTGCTAATGGAAGAATATTGATCCTGTTTGTTCCATATTCAGAGAGAGAGCGAAAACAAGAGCGTGAGGTAGAACGGAGTCAATATTGTTCACATCTGCAGCTCGGCATTTGATTGCTCTGACAGATGAATGTATTGATGTGATGTGCATTACTGCTATTGGGAGAGACCTCGTTGAGGCAAACCAATACAGACTCGGGGCTGTCAGAGGTAAACATAATAAGAAATAAGAAATCTATTAACATGCTGAATCCTGCAACGCTCCAATCACTGATGTGATGTGGCAGGTGGTTTGTTTTACAGAACATCAGATAAAGTGCCCTTAGAAATGCTAAGGGAAAGGGCAGACACTTTCAAAAACACCTGGCAGTGATTAGATGAACCATCTGTCTATCACTGGCTAACATCAGCTAATCAGATCAATGGACTGACGGGGAAGCCCAGGCCAGAATAAACCAGGTCAGAAGAGTTCTTGTACGACTGGTGCTGAACCGCAGGACCCAAGTTAACCTCTTCAGGAACCGCAATTATAGTTTTGAGTGGCTTCCATGGACGCTGCGGCTGTGGTCACACCCTGACCCCGCCCTCGGATAGAGGTTCAAGGGTTTTGCTCCATGTCAAACTCCTGCTCTTGTAACAAACTACTGTCTGAAACCAATCTGTCAATTTAAAGCAACAGTGTTTGTGGATTACTGCTCACATGGCTGGATTAAGAGGACTTGGATTATACTGCTTGCTACCTGGCCTGGTCACCACTCAGTATCACTTTAAGGAAACATTTCTTCTTCACATGCTGGCAAAATCCCTTGAAGTAGTCAACACAACCAGCAAGGGCATTTTATTCAATCATTTAAAGATAATCTGGTTAACCTCGCCTTCGGTACCACACCACGGTCAGGATGTCCCGGTACAGATCCTGCTAGGACACCCCTCCTACCAGTCCTGGCATTCTGGTTTCTACGGATCGGAGTGATTAAAGCGTAACCTTTACAGGGACCAGAGAGGCAGGTGAAACAGAGTGCTGATCGATGCGGCAGCTGAACCCTGAGATAATACATCACCGCCTATGTGTGTGCAGTTGGTTAACTGTGACAGACGCAGATCAATCATATAAATCTGATAATCAATGCACGTTTCACCCTTTTCCTGTAAGACAAGTGTGAATAGAAGAATCACTTAGTATGGAGAACGAGTCAAACGTCGACCCAAGCAGCACCTAGAGGACCTTTCAGGAACGTACTCCTATTTCATGCTTCACTAATGAAAATTAAACATTTTTTTAAAAAAGATAGATCAAGAAAGCATAGCTGTGCTTGCTCAGGCTCCTTGGTGCTCACCTCGACGATCATTGTATTGCAATTATCCGCCCTCTGATTCTTTTCAATGCTGAATCTGATTGTTCATAGTCATGGAGACCGATGACTGATTAAGCTACAGCAATAACAAATTTGCTTTTACTCGTCAGCTGCAACCAATCAAATGGCAGGGTGGGCGGGCCATTGCTCGACAAGGTAGAGCGATGACTAACCAGATACAGGTAGCGGCAGCAAACCCAAAGAAGCGTTTCTAAATACATTTTGTTTTATGAAACTATGGATTCGGGATGGCTGGAGCGATGTGCTCCCGGATCGAGGAAGTGCATGAGTTACTCGAGGGCGGATCAATTCCTGGCTGAGGGAAATCTGTTTTTGGAGCCACTTTCAAAATTCAGGGCAGCATTACTTAGAGTATTACCTAAACTGTGAAAATTAAAGAAGTTGCGGTTTATTGATCCTGAGCAAAGATGTCGGAAGATGAAAGGATGAGTATTCTATGTTTTACTAGAGGGTATAAAATGACCTCAGCAAACACACAGCACAGAGCACACGCCAGCTCAGGAATGCCACAAGTCATTAGCTTATGCTACAACTGGGAGTTGCTAAAACTCTTGATTTGACAGCTGCGATGTCACCAAACCCCCGGCTGTGCTGGGATGTCGGCTACCAGCCCTCATAGACGTTCGGAAGCTGCGGTGGAACTTTCTGAGGTGCTGCTCAGGTCGGTGCAGCGCCAGCAGCTTCAACATCATGAGGGAGGTGGCCAGCTAGGTCAGGAAGAATCAATGTGACACGCAGTGAATAACTATAGCGGCACCGCTTTTCAAGGTGCTTATCGGTCCTCCAATACCCACCCTATCATGTACCGGTACTAATAACGGTCCTCTTCACCATCCCTATAACCACCGGGGTTTCCTTGTAACGGCGAGCAATCAGGGCATCAACTGGTCCCATGGAGAGTCCTGGAATCCTCCTCCTTTGTTTTATTGTGCAACGTCCTGAATGTTAAGTTCTTCCTGTAATTCAGTGTTTCTCAAAGTGTGTGGCACGCCTCCGCGCCCCCCCGGGGGGCATGAGTCACCGGACGTCCAAACATTATTTCCCCCCTCACCTTTTGCTTCGTTTATGGTTCCACTGCGAAAAAAATCAGAAGTCCCGGTGAGAGGGGAACTAATGTTTGAACGTCGGAATTTTTTTCGCGGCGGAACCAAAGCGCGCTTTTAACCTCTTTCATAGCGACGGTGGTCAGGTCTGTTTTTCAAATGGAGAGATATTTGACAGGGATGAAACACATTTTATTCCATTTTTTCTAGTTCTGAAAAACTAAAGGAATGTTTGTAATTTTTCATAGGTCAATAAAGTTAAACATGGCCTATTTTGTCAAAAAATTTGGCGTGGGGGGGGGGGGGTGAAAATTTTTCTTCCTCCAAAGGGGGGAATGACAGAAAAAGTTTGAGAACCACTGGTCTAATTCTTGCCAAATGGACTCAGTCCAGCTGAAACTGGCTGGAGCTACAGTAATGAGTGACAGTGACCCAGTCAGAGTTCTGGTCTTCAGCACCTCTCCCAGCAACACAGCCAGCGAGGAGAACAGCTCATTATAGGGAGGTCCGTCCAGCAGAGGACGCCCGCAGGGGCTGAGTTCTTCTTTGATGGGATACATTTCAGATTATAAAGACTGTATGAGCAGAACCTCTGGCTCTACATCAACTGGTCTGGAAAAGATAATATACACTCTCAAATACCACATTCATACGCGCTCAGAATTCCATCTTGAGACGTGATTCGTGCGTCTGCAGAGCAGATTTGTCTTTGGTCATTGTTAGTCCTGACCGTCAGTTTTAATTGGTTCAGTTCAATCAATGAAAGAGTCGTTAATGACAACCGAGTGAGTCACGGTCCTCACAAAGACAGCAGTGACAGAACGAAAGCACCTCACCATCTTATTACTAACCTGCTGCTCACTTCATGTCAGATGGGGAAATTATGGGCGGAGCATCACCGTGTTTGGCCTACCAGTTACAGCCGTTTGTGTATTACACCTGGAGCACTTTGGTTTTTAAAGGGCATCTGGAGAGAAACTCCACATGGGAGGTGGGAGACAAGAAGACTTCTGTAATTACAGTTGTGATTTTGACCAGAAAAACTGGTCTTTAAGAGGCCAGAAATGGCCTTTTGACTGACGGAAAGGAAGGTAGGGGTACACACACACACACACACACACACACACACACACACCCCGACAAATACATTGCTGTCGTGAAAGTTTGTTGCCAACACCAACCTGAGCTGAGCTTACAAAAGAATTATTTTCCTATCTGGGAACGCTATCCTCATCGTTCTCATCTTGCATAATCACATCAACAACAAATAGAGCTGGTGTATCTATACCGACTCGCTCTTCGGGCGAGATGAGGCTTTTCGCCAGAGAATTCCACTCTTTTGTCCAGATAGGATATCTCATTCTATCAGGCTTCATCATATCATCATTTTCGGGCTTTAAGAAAGTTATTCACTCAGCTTCCAAGTGTAGAATCGCTCCCTGCTGTATATATTCACATAAAAACAGAGATTGTGTTTGATTTGTTGAAGGATAGGAGGTGAACTTCTTTTGCAACTACCCATGAGGGAGTAAACTAAACATTTTACTGCTTAATACACTTCAGTGAGTACCAGCTACCTCCGAGGGATCTATGCAGCACCGGCTGGAACAAGCTAACTCACAGGCTCTGCTGAATAAATTAAAAAAAAAAATCTGTCATCCATCCATTTTCTGCTGCTCATCTTTCTGCGTATCACCAGCTCACCCTGGCACGACCATCATATCGCCTCCTTCCCGATGTCGGAGACCTCCCCCTCTTTCTGAGGATAAACCAGCCATCCCTCTCTCGTTCTCCCGGTCACAACCCAGAGCCAAACGGACTCCTAAATTCAGAGATTCACCTTCCAACTTGTAAAAAACACATTAACATGTTAGTGTTGCACTTCAAGTCATCCATATGCAGTCAGCACACATAGACGAGAACATCCTGGCTGCACTCGTTCCATTTCTGCCTTGCTCCGACCCGCCGCCAGCACCTACAGTCCATCCTGACGTTACTTTAAGGCTCTAACCAGCACTGATGTCCGGCATGGGTGTTGTTGATCTTGTTATTTTCCCTGTTCAGTTACACTGCTGGCTGAGTCAAGTAGCTGGTAGGTGCTTCAACTGTTTGTGGATTATTTAGAGTTCGACAGTTTATTGAAGTTCAGGCTTTATAGGGACTATCAGACATAACAAGGGCGAGGAAGCCAGTTAGTCATCAAGCTCAGAAGCTCTTTAAACAATAGCTCGGTTTCTTGATGTTTTTTTCCCACAGTCATGGCAGACTGTTTCAACTTTTATCCTGCTGTGTCCCTAAAATGACACGATAGATTTCACTACTGATCCTCGTTGAAAGCACCGAGATTCAAAATGTCAAGGTATCTCTTCAAGCTGTGATCAGATAGGGGTTTGAAAAAGGCAGAAAATATTCAGGGGAAGTTAGAGACAGCTCTGATCTAGTGCTCATTTGAGTGGTTTCAAACACTCGCTGAGGCTCTAGAACTGAAACGATGGAAGGCAGATGTGTGTGTGTGTGTGTGTGTGTGTGTGTGTGTGTGTGTGTGTGTGTGTGTGTGTGTGTGAGATGATCAGTCCATTATCAAATCAGCAGCTATTGATTCATCTGACAGAGCCGATGAATAAAGCAGGCCATACTTGGGGAGTGTGTTTCACGCTAGCTTGAAGCTGCAGTGATCCACTAATAGGCTTGTGCTGCTTGCTCCTCATTGATCCAGGCATCGGAGGGCTCACCCATGGCTTATGAGCCATATCCTGCCGTCCAGACGCCGGTATTTATGCTAGTCCATTAAACTTCCAAACGCCCCAAAATGACCTCATACGGGAACATCTCAATTATATTATCATCAAGGTTCTGGGTTCACTTTAATGTTATTTGCTTTTTAATCTCTCTTCCTCCATCATCCATAATTCTCCCGATGCCTTTCATGCAATTACCAACAACATTGTAGGGTTCAATTTGCTGGAATTATTAATCACAACAACATTAAATCTGACCAGACCAGATGTCCTTCTGCTCAACAGAGCGCCGTATTGCATTAAGTCTGTGTTGTACGTCAGTCTCAAACCACTGAGCAATGTGTAGCTGAGGCAGAAACCCTTTTTGGCGGCTGATTTAATACATGGAGGGTCACGAGTGAATCAACAAGCGTATTATGACTGCACTATATTTGTGTTAGCAGGTTGAAAGGATGATTCACCGGCTTAACTCTAAAAATGTCATCGTCGGCTCCATATTTCATTTTGCAAGGACATGGAGCTTCCCAGCTGAAAAGGTTAGACTGCCTAAGACCTTCACAATGAAACAACAGCAACAAGACAACAGTCGCATTTCAATGCAGTCAAGACCAACCACCATAACAGCACAGGTTATGCTAAGTTAGCAGGGCCACACCCAGAGCTGCCCCCTCCTTGGCAGATAAAGGACCAATCGTACCCCTCAATAAACGGGCGTGACCCTTTACACCATCAACATGTGACAACAAACCCGCCGCGGGGTGAGAAGACGAGTCTGGAGAGCAGCAGTAGTTGGTAAAGAAGGATGTGTCCAGTCTGGAGCCCGTGTTGTTTTTGACAAAAGTCAATTTTAATAAATGAAAATGTAATTACAAACACTGTCACCTGGCCTTGGTTTCAGTTTTTGTGTTTGGCATTTTAACACACTCCAAAACAGTTTAATGAAAACATAAACTCGTCACAATGGCTTGCGCAGTTTATCAAAATTTGGCCCATTGAAATCTCCAAATCAAAGAAAAGTGCAATATTTGTTACATAAATAATTTCAAATGGTATTTTTGCCGCAGAGATGTCCTGCCTACACTTCCTTTTGTACAAACCTATTAAACATCTTTGTTTGATCAAGAACACGCACAAATCGCACCATTATCATTTTAAATTATTTGTAAAAATAATTTTAAAAAATCTTTGAGTTTGTTTATTTCATGTTACAGCCCATTGATGACTTGTGATTCACTCCTCAGGAAGTGGAATTCGGCGCTGAATGACCAGACACCTCGCATACTTGACAGTATTGCTATAATTGAGTCAGTGGCCCTTCATCCAAGGTAAAATGAATGGACGGGGGTCTCGAGTAGCTTATCAGAACATAAACCCATCACACAGGGGAGGAAGCTGTGAGCACCGCAACCAGTGTTACATCCTGCCAATCAAAAACCAGGCTATAGAAAAGGAAGATGCTGAGAACTGAGTCATGTGGTCCCTCCGGAGGTGGCCAAGATGGGCTGCTGCCTGATACCCAGTCCATCCTCGTCCCAGCTACCTGTGATACCCCCTGCTTCCCCAGAGCAGGAAGGCGGTTTGACTTTTGTTGGGCAGACACATGAATTTGAATGGAGCGAGCACACCAGAGCCCTCCAGCATCTGGTTGAACCTTCTGTTCTTGAATGGGGATAAAAGGGTTTAATCTTGCAGCTCTTCCAAACCATGATTGGACCAAACGGATCAAATCACAACAGTTAAACAGAAAAGGTTTTGAGGGGGTTGTGAAGCTAAAACAATGTAAGAGTGGACAGCTGCTTCTTTCACAAAGCCTATAGGAAAATGTCTTTCTGAGCCACAGTGATGGACGCGGGATAGACGCCATACTTGTAGTTCCATGTTTTGAAGGTCTGGTTATACATGCATGGTTGTTAACATCGCCATCAGTCACTGTACCAAATTACTGTTGTAACCTACAACAGCATCTTTGTTCTTGGAAGGAAAGAAAAAAAGTGCAGCTCTTGAAAATTAGCAATCAAATAGTTCTCCTATGGCTCGTCTGTTTTAAAAGACCTAAAGGAGAGAAGAGGAGAAAGAGCTGTTATCTTTCCAGTCATGCGTTACCGTGAATTAGGAACTGTGTCCACAAGACGGTTCTTTGTTCGAAGAGTGCATGGTTTCAGGGCTGGGGGAGCAGGAAATGCAAACGCCTTTGCATTACAGTCTTAGAAAACAAAGGGAAGTCGACTGTGTCATTCCCCCATCAGTCTCCAAACCCACTCGTGTCACCAGGGAAGCCAGGTGAAGAACAGCATGGAGAGTGCAGAATCTCACAGCTGTACAACTCTCAGTGGACGGAAGGAAGACTCCAACTGAGGGGCATATGGATTTCCATAACCCTCATTTTAATATCTGTAGGGCCTCCGAGTGAATTTGGGGCAAACCTCAATACTCCATTCACAGATAAGCAGGAACTCCTCCAGAGGACAAGTTTTCTGGTAAAGTGCAAATTAATTTTGCAAATCACATGAACAGAATGTTATTTCATTTTCATATTACACGAAGAGAGAGTTTGCCCAGCTCAGCATTAACGTCACTGAAAATGTGGAGGCCATCTTAAGACTCGGCCTCATCCATCAGACCTAAACCTTTTAGGAACTGAGGGAAACGTTTGAACACTGGGTACTCGTTTTGAGAGTCTTCGAGCTGCCTTTTATCTTTGTGTGCGAGCCAACATTTACCACTGGACAGACTTGAATTGTTTTTCTCTCCTACTTTTAAATATAGTCTTGTATTTTACACATTAAGGTATCTTAGAGAGTCCTTTAGATGTAGGTATTAACTGACAAGAAGAAAAAGAAAGGAAAGGAAGAAAATTACATCCTGCACAAGAAACCTTCCATCATGGCGTCCGATGAGAATCATGAATCTCCTTCCTCTCCTGAATTTTTCAGGATTTTATTTAAAACTTATTTGAACAGGAACTTCGGTGACAGGGAGAGAAAATCAGTACAAGATGCTTGATAAATGTCTCATTCTACACTTTCAAGAAAAGCTTTTGACTCCTGTGTTATTTTACGAAGTTTGATAACGAAGGGCCAGAATGTTTGGTTGAACACAGGCTCATCCGGGAAGATTCACTGTCTACGCCACTGGTGGAGGTGGTGGCAATAATATGGTGGCAACAATGGCAACATAGGGCACAACATGGAGAGAACACGCAAACTCTACACGGAAAGATTCCAGAACCTTCTTGCTAAGGCAGCAGTGCATATTTTGAAGAAATTAGTCGTGGCGATGTATGGTGATGTGGGAGATAAGAACTGAGGTCCTGGAGGTGGTGTGGATCGTGTTCTCGATCTGGAAGACTTCTCTTTGGCAGTCGAGCAGGAACATTTATGAGAGTTTGTTGATAATGAGTTCATATTCTGTATCTGTGCAGCCTCCTTGGCAGAGCGATGCTCTCTGGGTTTCCAGTTCCACTCTGCTCTCAGTTCAGGCTCAGAGGTAATAGGACACCTGCGCTGACTCTGAAACACCTGTGCAGGTCTCATCCCAGACAGGAAATTGATCAGTAATGCTTTCAATCACCGGCCCTTCTCTTCATGTCACAACCAAAGATGCATTTCTGTGAGCAACTTACCAAACACAACAAATGAAAATGTATACAAAAGCTATCTGTTAGCAATGCTTTCTAGATAAGTGGCTCATTTGCAGATTATCAACCCAGCACAAATGATTTGAAATGCTAATTTATGCAAGACATCCACCTCCCCTGGTGTACTTTTTAGCAATTCAGTTTTTAGATCACAGACACATTTCTGCTTCAGGCGGAAGACAACAGGCTTCTCTTCTCTTTCCAAGACGTCTTCCTTTTCAAGAATTAATGAGCTCGACGTAGTCGGTGTGATGTGAATGTTGCGTGAAGCCCAAAGCCAAGAAGAGAGTCGATGCATTGTTATGAGTCAGTGTGGCATCAGCAGTTTGGACGATAAGTCCCCGAGGTATGCTGCTCCGAAAATTACACAGCAGCCTCACCTTTCACACACTCACACACATGCACACACACACACAGATCACACTGGTCTCAGTAAACGTCAGCAACAACAGATCCACTGGTTGCCATGACAACACCTCCCGCAGCTGAACACTGTGTGAAGAATAACAATATGGCTCAGTGCTGCTGTCGACTTCACTGAGTGGACTTTTCTCACAACCGGTCATTTTAAATAATAACCGTGGGATTTCTACTGTCTCTCTCACACACACACACACACACACGCACATGCACACACACACACACTTTGACTTTGAAAAGGTGGCCACAGTTTGCAGTTTCAGGAGGACAAATTGTTGCTCTGCGAGCATTTGGCACCTTCCCTTCTCAATGCCAGATCGGGATGCTCTGCTCAGGATTTACTCTTACTGATAATTTGGTGCAATAAATAAAAGACAAGTGCTGTAGCAGCATCTCCTTCCTCAAATACAGGAGACAAACTTATTTCTCCCAGAAAGTAATAAAACAGAATCTTTTTCCATTTTTTTACGTCACCCAGCTCACAATCAGGCTACCTGGCAGTGACAGCCCTGGGACGCTTTGCAATTCCTTCTGGTGTCATTTTCCATCGTATAGCAATGATGAATGGGTTCAACTTGTGTGTCTGACTCCTGCCGTCAATGACGAAGCTGCGGCAGCTGCTCCACGAAAATCATCTATGTGACGCACTGAGAAGCAGAAATTTGAAGTCCTCGGGTAAAGCCATCGCGCTTGACACCCTCGCATCTGGTCTTCATGGCGACGGCAAAGCAGCTGTTTCCTGTTATTTGTTTTCTGGTGGTGCTTGAATGGCTGTTAGTACCAGTGAAGGTTTAGAAGGTCCCCAGTCACGAAGCTGAATGTGTCCGTCCGTAACCCCTTCGTCCACCCTGTGCCTTTGTGGACTCAAGAGAATAGACCTCACCTTAAAATTGTAAACACAATTCAATACATGCCATGATAACAGTGTTCCCACATCTCATTCCTAACAATTACGTGGGTTAGACACAAATTATACATACAAAAATGTCATGCCACTGCCAGCACACCCTGACAGAGTTAAAAAGGCCCAAAGTCTTTTCTCAAAGGCTGAATTGTCAGTTCGCCAGCCTGAAGAATTGCTCCTACATGTTCTCACCTCAATAAGCTTCATAAAGGGGTGATTTTGCAGGTAGTTGCCTATTGGGTACCTCTTTAAAATTGAGGGCTGCTGAAGGCCAATTTAGCAAATCTGTCTACCTCTGTTTCCAATCTCAGCCAACATCACTCACATTATAGGGAGTAACTGCAAGGTCATTGTCGAGTTTGCAAATACATCCAATGCAGTTTAAACATTTGCGTGAACTCCTGGCTCCAGGGATATGGGCTCCTCTTCACCACAACAAAACGTGGCATGGCAAACTCGCTGTAAAAATGTTCCTGTGCTGCTCCCACCACGCTTCCAAGCGTCCTTTTTGTTAAAGTATTGTAGCAGCCTGGCACCAAAATGCCTCTGTGATCCAGAACTCCCCCAGAGAGAGGAAATGAGGGACAGGGAAGTGGAGAGGGAGAGGGGGAAAAAACAGCAGAAGAAAGAGCTGAACAAAGTCAGCGTTAAAGTGTAGAGACAGAAGGTAAAAACAAAGAGAAAAGCGAGCAATAGGAAGGAGAGAATGCAAGGCGAGGCGATACGCTGGAAAAGAGAACACAAGAAAAGAGAAAGTGGGCTAATACTCTCTGATGTAGCGTTCCCTGAAGAAGAAGGTATCCAAATTGGCTTTTTTTTTCTTGTTTGTCACAGGTAGAAGAGGTATGCTGCTGAAACTCTGCAATAACACCACTGCATGCAGTATTTACATATGCAATTCCTTTACAAGGAAAGGCTGTCAGAGGAGTAGGAGGATGACTACAAATTAGAGCGCATCAGACAGCAAGAAATAACACCAGAGGTATGGTCTTCAAAGTTTCTCTGCACGCAATTGTGGGCTTTTCAGGATAAAATTACCTTATGTCTCTCCATCTCCCTAAAAAGTCCATCCATCCATCCATTTTCTTCCTCTTATCCTGTGAAGGGTGGTGGGGGTGGAGCCTATCCCAGCAGCCTTCCCCCTGGACAGGTCACCAGTCCATCGCAGGGCCAACACAGAGAGACAGACAACCATTGGCTCTCCCAGCCACGCCTACGGTCAATTTAGAGTCTGGATTAACCTGGTCCCTCTTGATGTCTTTGGACTGTGGAGGAAGCTGGAGTACCAGAGAGAACCCAGCAGGAACAGGGAGAACATGGAGACTCACCCAGAAAGACCCCGTGCTCCAGCCGGGGCTCCACCCACAACCTTCTTGGTGGGGGGCCACAGTGCTGACCACTGCTCCACCGTGCCACCCCTAAAAAGTCAAATATTAAATTCCGTGGTTACAGAACTGCCTTAATGCATTTCTTCTCCCCTTATGTTTCTTTTTAGCAGCAGTCCCCCCCCCCCGTGGAAGATGTTTCGATGTGCCTCGGCTAAGAGGAAATCAGTTGGCCTGCTGCCTCGGCTCATCGGGCACTTGAACAGAGCCAAACTGTCATGAACATTATTAATAGCACCTGGACTCATCCCACTGTGACCAATCAGAGTGTCTGCTTTTGAAAAAAACAATGCTTTGATAAGCTGGTCTGCCTTTAAAGAGTCACGTCGTTACATGAGGGTGAGAGATTATGAGTCGAACAATAATGTGTCCACTTGTTTATTTCAGTCCGATCCATCAACCCTGACTAATATTCAACTAGTGAGAATCTGGGGCCTACAATTTCCCACTGATCCTGTCCAGATCAGAAAAGATGTCCGCAGTTCATGAATGTTTGCACCCAGATGAAACAAAATCAGTAGTGAAAGTGGGCCAGTACGGTCCGGTGCTCCGGCATCAGCTCTCTAAATACCTCATAAATCCAACCAATCAAAAGCGGCGTCTAAGAGATTATTTAGGAACACATATTAGAGATGCTCAAACTTTCATACCTTTAAGTTTGTTTTGCTTCGATTGAGTTCGTGAGTCTGGCCTTTTCTCCTGGGACGGTTTGTTTTCACACAGAAATCCAGGCAAGAGTGTAAACACAGGAAGAAAATCCTGTGTTCAAAGTCGAGGTTTCTACTACTTTATTTGCATGGAGCAACATTTTTCCTCCTACATTAACTGCTACTGTTTGGAAGCTCTGGTGGGCCCAAAACTGCCCACGTTTGATGCACTTGAGTGTGGTTATTGTGCTCAGAGCTGCTAAATTTGCATGAAGAGAGAGAGGTGAGAACCCCCTGACACTGTTGCTAGTAGTGTCCTGAATTTATGTCTACAGACTGGAGAGGCCAGAGCAGCATGAGAACCAGAGAGTTGCAGCGGAGAACTTCCTACAAGGACAAACATCTGCTCATATTCAGTCAACACAAACTGTCCATTTTCTTATCAATTGCTTCTAGATTGTTCCAGTGTGTTTGTGTTCTTTCCAAACCAGCTACATCCAGTAACTCTTTGATTTACTCCCCAAACACACAGCACATGGAAAAGTGTGTTTGATTCATCTTTTCTTTATTTTCTCTTGAACAAATACTGCATTTTATGATGTCAATTTAAGGAAGAATTATTCACAATTCCACTAAAATTCTAAATATTTTGTGTGGCCAACTAAAACATGTGAGATTGGTTTTCATACCTCGTTTCAGATGTCAAAATAACAAACTTTGTTGGAGAATGCTATTTGAGAATGTTGCAAGTTCTGCAGATCCAAAGAAACTAATAAAGTAATCAGCTCTTTATGGGTTTAGTTGAAAGTTCCTTCTGCTTTTAAAGCAAACTAATTGTTTCAATTGAGAAAGTCAACTAATCACATTTTTCTGTGGCCAAACTGGCTTGAAACTCATGTTCTGGTGTATTTTTCAATAACGTGTTTGCTGCACATGAAGTATCTGATGTCTACATGACACTGTGTTCTGGGATGGGAGGAGAATATGAAGCGATGAAGATAGGGTAGTTGTACAGTCAAGAACTTCAATCTACTTATACCCCTGAGCAAAACATGTTCTCATTGATCTTCTACTTACTGACAGTTTGACTAAAAAGCACAGCAACTACAAAGAAAACTGCTTGGGTGTAAACAAGCTTTTATTCTAAGGTAAATGGCCTCAGAGTTACACACGATGTGTTTTGGTAGAAAAACCACAAAATGATAGTGTGAGGCATCTGTCAGCACTGTCACGGTCCTGGTCCAGGTCGACTCTCCTAGAACAGCAATCGCAGCAACCAAATGTGTCTGCCAGGAAAAACAAAACCTCTTGCTTTGGCTAACTCAAAATGTCACACGATTCAGCTGAATTAGGTAAGAAAAGGTCTTCAGAACCACCACTCAGAAATCCCCTCAAAAGAATGTCTCTCCAAGACCAAAGGTGGTGTTATAGGCAATGCTTGATACGAGCTGCCGGCAATTTCTGCCAAAAAACATAAGAAATCCAACTTTGGCTGTCACGTTAAAGCAACGCTATTCCAAAGATCCACTTTTCTTGACAATCCAAACAGATTTCCCATCCATTTGGGTCATGCTGGCGTGATTGACATTCAGCAACTGACCAATTATATGTAAATGAATGCCCAGAAGAAGCACTGCTCCTGGCCAGACGCCTCTGAAAGCTGTATCCAAGATGCACATAGTAATCCAGATCGCCTACAAATTTCAATAATTCCTCCTTTATAACATTACCATTACTTTCCACTAAATGTCCTCCATTACTTTTTGAGATACCCTTCAAACAAATGGACACAGGACCTCCTTGGTGAGGGTAAAGATGCCCCCTTAGGCATCTGTAAGGTGTGTGTTTCCAACGCAACTTGCACAGAAGTGATGGTGAAGTGCAAACACTCAGCTAGCAATGATGTGCTCATGCATACTTCTCTCTCCGGCAATCCATCACTGTTGCTTTAGAAATATGTCAGACGTGCTTGCTGAGGACAGGTAGGGGTTATTTGTGCACGGCGCTGTCAAACCCCATCAAAGCCCCCGCTGACCTTTAGAGAGCTCAAGAAGGATTTTTATCTGCATGCAAAAATTCAACCTTGGACAAAAACACCTCAAAGTGTTCTGCAGTGAACTGGAAGCTACAAAAGCAAATCCTGGAAAGGAGACATTATCTTTTTGGTGTATGTGAGGAGAGAAGCTGTATCAGCTGGGGGTGATTACTTACAATACCTCACATGAAGCAGTGATAAACAAAATACTGCCTTCCCAGCTCCGTTCGGTAAATCAGATTGTATACTGTGTTACCCACAAAGCTTAATTTATTCTGGTTCCAAGCCAAAAATCATTTACCACAAACACAATAAATCCCCTCAAAGAGTGAGCAGATCCCATTTGCAGTGGTGTCATCAACTTTTCAAGGACACAAATCTGCCTCACTGCCAAATGAAATAGTTTGTCTAAAAGACAATAAAACAAAAACAGAGTTTATATTTTTATTCATTTTACAGAGCTACATGCTCTTATTTCCTCAGCAGACGCCTCACAAAACATTGTTCACTGGGATTTGTTCAGAGGTGCAGTGGAAACACACATCCAACCCTAAGATGGCTGGTGCTTAGTCCATTCTTACTATGATACAAAGAAAGACCGGCTCGCACACTGCAGGGCCCAAATATCATAGGATTTTCTATATCAATATTTGGGGCTGGAATATTATAAACACTGCTGTGGTACATTGCTGAGCTGCTTTACTGCATAGTTCTAACAACAAGCCTCTCCGAAAAAAAGCTATTTCAAAATCAGCTCTAATCAAAGGTGAAATCAAAATATGTGGGGGAGAGATGGTTCAGCTAATTAGCTAGGATTTGGTCTGGTGAGTTTCAACACCCATTATTAAGAGTTTCAAGAGCACAGCGACTCTCAGGAAACACAACTAATAGAACTTTGATGTTCTACTAGTCCACTGCCCTTCTATAGAACATCAAGTTATGCATACACACTGGTAAAGATACACAACTAAGCATCTAATTAATGCACTGCACACGCAGCATGGTACCACACAGGGATGATCTGTGATAGAATGATTCATACCACTTCCCCTCTGGTGTGCAACCAGCCTAAGACGGCTGATATCTCAATCCAATTGAACATTAGCCATGCCCTGCAGCCACACTTCCAATCGTAACGCTCCATCCCTCTGTGGGAACCAAAGACAACCTCCGACAAGCTGTTGCATGTGAGGTGAATACATACAATCTTTCCACAGTACGTGTGAGAAGCTACAAGAGGACGCAACCACTACAAAACGCTGAGGGGATCGGGGTAGTGACCTTCTCTGAAGACAGATTCCTCTCAGCCACTTTGAAAACCTCCAATTACGATGTGTGTGTCAACAAGATGGTTTGTCATATCAGTGACTGCCTTACATACAAGTGATGTGCTGAGCAGGAGCTCGGATAAAAATAAATCCCTCTTGTCCTCATTCCGTCCTTGTCTAAAAAAAAAAACTGCAATAAAGCAGAAACCAAGTGAAATCGATGTTCACAGACAAAAGTGCGTGCTTTGTGCTTGACAGACAGCATAATTAACCATCGTCCAAGGCTACAATACGACATAATTGAGTGGAGAGTTTGGGTTGTATAATGATGCTGAGGGCCAGATATACATGTGATATTGTCACTATTTCATTTCAGTTTCTTTTGCAACGTTATTTATCCGTTTGAGCTGCTAATATGCTGATTAACCTGAATTTGAAACTGGAGTATCTGCAAAGTTTTCTTCCCAAAACTCCTCTCCACCACCGTGTAGAAACATGAAAGTGGTTCAGGGAATTCAACGTTTCAACGTGGTCTCATGGGCTCCCGTATAAATAACCCACCACCTTTAAGGACGTTATTTTGGAGGAAATGGGCTGCATTGATATGGAGCTTTTCTACTCTACTGACCATTCCAAATGCTTCATCCACACATTCATATCTCGTGTCAGCAGGAGCAGGTGATGGCCAAGGCCAGTTAGGGGTTCAGTCTTGCACAAGGGCACCTCGACACGCACGCTGAAGGAGCCAGGAATTGATCCCAGCAGCCCTGCGATGCCTAGACGGCTCCTCTACCTCCTGAGTTAAGGCTGCCCTTTGACAAACGTCTCAGTTTATCACAGCCAGACATGGAGCCTCCATCTTTGACTACATTTGCAAAACCTGAGAAACCTTTACCTCACATCACAGGTATTCTGTTCATGCGTCAGCTTAAGATTCACATGGTCCTGAACACCAAAGGAGCCAAACCAAAGTTAACAAAGACAATAAGTGGCAGTGTGTGGTGGATGCCGGGTACAGCGGGGGTGACAGATGACCTCTTGACTAATGATTTGATCGTGCTTCAACCCTGTTAACCGGAGCGTCCAGTCCAGCCAGCACCTCAGCCTGCTGGTACTCACTCAAAATAATGAGAGAAATGGATTGGCAGAGGGCGAGTCAGGTGAGAGGAGGTCTCCTCATTAAGAAGTCCTTTTGTCATTGCTATTGCTTTTCAGACATCTTTTGTGCGTCTCTCTTTCTCCATTCCATCGTCTAATGTATTGACCCCCCTCCTCCCTGGATAGAAGCACTGCAGAGTCAGAGTCAGAGGGTGGCTGTCACCAGCAGGCTGAAGAATGATGTCTCAACTAGCAAAGTCACCCAATAAGAAAGTCCAATGATTTTTCTTGGCTGTCATTATTCATTTACATCTTATTCTTACAGGTCTGGTGGCTGTGAGAGCCCATAGAGGTATCAGCCAAACATATTTGGGTGGTTTGGTTTGCCAGCAAAAACCTTGTCTGTGTTGTGTTAATTTATCCTGGTTCTCACTTTAATTTCCAACTGACAGACACAGAGAAGTCTCTGTCTCTCTCTCTGTCTCTCTCCAATCAGCTCAAACAAATAAACCAGACAGATCATCCAAAACAAGATGTTAATTCCTATAACAGAATTAAATATCAGTTTTCTAATTGAATGAAGGGGTTGGTTGACACAATCAGCAGCACAAAATAAACACATTCCCAATGAATGTAAACAGAATGTGTTGCTTGAGAAACATCCAAACTACTCTGGGCACTTACAGACCCACTTGTCCAGGTCTGTAAGTGCCCAGGTCTGAACAGAGCCCAGCTCTCCTGTCAGTTCATAATGTGCTTCACCTGTTTGATTACACACCTGGATCTCCCTGGGACCTGTCCGCCCAGGTGTACGCAGTCTGCCTGCTCCTCGTTCACTGTGCCAGTCCATCTGTAGAGGAAGTGTTCCAGCCTTTCTCACGGTGTTTAGCCTTTCCAGTTTGGACTTTTGCTCTGCTTTTTGATCTTTTGCCCTTTTGCTCAGTTCGCCTGGTTGACTCCGTGGCTGTGATCTGAACCTTTTTGCTTCAGTTGAGATTGTGATTTTTGAACCTGATTCAGACTGAGTTGTGCTGTATGAGTCCCTGCCTTGTGTGTCATATCATCACTGCTGTGCTGCCAGAGAGTCAGTGAAGGGGTGACGTGAAGGAAGACAAGCTGCTGGAGGCGAAACTCAGTTGTTGGAAACCAAAAGTGCCAATTAGAGACAGACGGCAAAGCCTGTAATAGACAATTATTCTCACTACAATACGTACTAAATTCTTACAGTAATGGACTTTTATTTTTCGTCTTTTTAAAAAAAAAAACATCAACAGTACTTGCATGTTACTGTAAAGAAGAATAAAAAGTACAAAGACAAAATCCTCATCAAAGGGAATAACTGTTCCGTACAGAAATGGCCGCTACTGAACAGCCTCGGGTGCCTCGAGTGTAGTTGACACCTCTACTTAGCACAGCACCGCCTCCTGTTGCTCGCCGTCTACCGCTGTTACATGAAGATGAGTATGATAAAGCATGTCGTTGTCTGTTACATGTCTGTTACAAGAAACAGCACAAAAGTCCACTCCTGCCATCTGAGAATTCATGAACCTGAGAATTCACCTTGCTGTTTATGGAAATGTGCCCACGTACACGTGAACCTCATAGATGGTTGATGCGTGTTGAACATGGCGTTAGCATGTTGCGGGCTGATGCGGCTCATGTGTTGAATACTATCTGTTTGGTAATGGAAGTCTCTAAACATGAAGTCAGTGAAGGCCAATGTTGCCTGACCCATTTGCATGATATAATGATCAATTATTATCTGAACCTCAGCAGTGAACACTGACTCACACGAGTAGCAGAGCTGGTTAGTTATTCTCTTATTAATCTCAACCCAACTGTGATGCAGCGAGGTTGCTTTAAAGACACAAGTGCATAATGTACAAGCGTTATGTTATTTTTAGATTTCTCTGTGTAATTAATCTGGGGGGGGGGGGGGTAGTGCCAGTTATGGGAGTGTTTATAGGACACATTTCTGTCTTGTCCGCTAAGCCAAATGACGCAGCTAGAGACTGCTAATATTTGCAGTGAGTTCTCCTCATCCCTCTCGGACAGCTTTGAAATATATTCTGAGGAAGGAAGGAAGACAGAGAGACGAAGAGAGGGAGAGCGTACTTATCCATGTCAAACACAAGCCAGCCCATTGTTCCTGCAGGAGCACAGGAGAAGGGAAGAGACACATTTGCATTTACATATCCTCCAACCTGCTCCTGCCGTGCTCACCTTCCCTCTCCAGCTCTCCTCTCGTGCCACCAGCAAGGATTCCTCTTATAGGATAAGATATATGATGTGTTTTTCTGGTACCGTATTGAGGACGGAGCTGGATATTGTAATGCAACACACTCCGGCTTGGCTGCCTGGTCTGTATTGCAATATTATTATACCCACAGTGGCCCTGCCCTGCGTGAACCACAAGTTGTTAGACTGGAGACAATGAAACCTCACTTGCCGTTAGCCAAAAGAAAACCTAGCCTGAATTTCAATCTAACCTTGTGAGAACTGGAAAGGAGGACAAACAACTAGGTCATGCGAGGCCATGGGAGAACTCACACACTTCTCCCTCTCTCCTCCATAGCCATGCTCACCCAGCTGATTTGAATATGTACACCTAAATCTCACTGTAACCATAAAAACTATGAAAATGGTAATGACCCCAACAAAATGGAAATGTTACAATGGTAGACTTGGATTCAATTTTCTGAACCCTTCGAACAGACTAGCAAACAGAAATTACAATGCATTCAAAAGGATTTACCTCACAATGACCAGAAATAGCAAGCAAAAATACTCCAAGGCCATTTTCACACCTGAAATTTCAAGATGAGGTTCATATTTTTGTTTCACGCAACACATTTGATCCACATAGATTTGGTTTTACATTACAATTTCGACCAAAGAACTTTGCATGTGTCTCCCTACACGTGGCGCTGGCTATACTGTATTTACATCAACAGCCATAGTCTGATCTTAACCTGGTAAACACTTCCTCTGAACAAGATTCTGGTGTGTAACGGAATTACACAATGAAGTCCTACCAGATTTTTGCAGCTATTTTAAACTGTCAAACTGCCTTAGACGTTAATAACTAAACTCAGTGCCATTTTCTCCATTATTAGCAGGAAAACAGCCAAACAGACACCACAACTAAGGTCAGGTTTCCGGTCAGTTTCTAGAAGGCAACTCCAAGGTCGGGACACGATGAGGACAGGCATCTTTGCTCTGTTGCATGTAAACAGGAATGTGGCTGGAATATTGAGGAACAAAGTCATGTACACATCTTGATTTAAACCCTGTCTTATCTTGAGGAGGTCACTAGTTCATCTGGAAGCCACTGACTGGTTTATAGGTGCAAATATATCAAAAGTGGATGGATTGTCAACTGAGCCATTTCCATTTCAAATAATGAAAAGATCCAGTGGGTTCAGTTGAGGTCATCTTCCTCAGCTCATTTGGTCTCCTCTGTTGATAATTTTATTCTAATTTTAAATGGGTGACGATAGGCCGACTCCCTGTAGTTGGTTCAAACATTCCAACCATCCAAAAAATGTGTGTTGACACACAAAAGAAGCCACAGCAAGTCTTGGTTTGATCCAGTCAGTGACCAGCGCTTTGGTTCAAACAACATGTGGGTTCGGACCTTTCCAAACTGCTGACAGAGATCGGACCGAACTGAAAAGTCCTAGAGGTCTAGAATAAATAAAGCAGGAGTGAAACCGCCTCTCAGACATCTTCATGGACCAAAGCATGGACGTTCAAGGGGAGACACACATTACTGGCAGAGTAGCAGACTGATTATGCTCCAATGAGGTGATCCTCCGTTACTCCATGCAGGCTATATGCAACAAAAAAGGGGCTCGAGGAGAGGGCATACCCCCACCTCAACCCGTCATCGATGAAAACACAACCTCCCTGGCAGAGGTAATCTGTGTCCATCATAATCCCGACATATAGACGTGCTGCTTGGAAACATGTGGAGGGCAGATTAAGACTCCTTTGAATATCACATTCCCACTGAGCCAGAAAGATGAAGGAACAATGTGCTTGCAAGGCTGAGCCCACAATGACAAGCAGGTTTGAGCACAGAGTCAATAACCATATTCTGGTTTTAATACGCCAATTTACCCCAAAGGTTGCACACGCAACACTGGTTTCAAGGACATCCAGAAGAAATAGATTCTGAGGTTCCTCAATGTGGGGGAATTTTTAGATCTCTTTCAAAAACACTATCAAATAAGTTCTCTTACCTTGATATGATAAAGGCCATCCAGGGTCAGCGCATGCAAGAGAGGGAGAAAAGAGTACATTAGTGAAATTACATTCCTGACATATCGTAGGTTAGACAGCCGCAGAGCGCTACTCAAGATGAGGAAAGCACTGTTGTGTCTGCACGTAAGAAATTTAATTGACAGAAACGAGTAAACAGGATGCAAAGTCAGTGATTTATTTGGGCCAACACCTTCCCTAAGAAAAAGAACAAGACTTTGATGTAAAAGGTACCAAGTGTTTTATTGCAGATGAGAGGAAATCTCTAACAAAAAAAAAAAGAAAAGTGCATGAACCCATTAAGATTTTATATCTATACAACTTGATTTCTACTTTGTGCAGTAATGGGAAACAGCGGGATCTGAAACATTAAATTCTCTAGTTAAAATACTGTGTGGAAATCTTACGCAAGAAACTAATTTGGGCCTCTTCCATCAGAGATGTCTTTCAAGCGGTCACTTCCCAACCCTCGTGACCAGAGGCGTGGGCCAGAGCAAACAGTTAATCACAGAGCGCCAGCCTAAGTTCATGCTAGAGAAGTTAGCGTTTCCTTCTTTGTCACAGCAGGATCTTTTCTTGAGAGCACAAAAGCACAGAATTAACAACATAAATGAGAGATGATTTCAGGTTAAACGATGATTTGACTCTTGTCTGGCAATAAGAAACAAACAGTGCCTGAAAATAACGACCACGACTCGACGACAAGTAGAAGAGCGGGGCAGTCCAGGACCCGTTCGATGGATCTTCAACTCCAGCAAACCCACAATTAGCTTCATCTCATCTATTCCTTCCCTGCGGTCATAATTACAGCAGTGTCTAGATAGCATCAGTCACTGAAACATCAATATAGGCCATGTTTGAGTTGTTTTCCTTGAGACAGTCTTCCTGAATGGAGGAGAGATGTTCTGTGGTGTCATGGGGGGGGGGGGGGGGGCAACAAGTGTCTAACTTCATGAGTCTCTGACATCCAGTCTGGCAAATGACCACTTACAGGAATAATCTCTACAAATACTCTGTGACGACCTTGTTGATAATGATTAGCATCAACCAACAATCTGGTTTCTGGCCCCGTCTGCCTGGTAGCGTTTACACCACCAGCAGATTGTGAAACACCCGAAACCACAACTGAACCCTTGACCTGTCTCACACACACACACACACACACACACACACACACACACACACACACACACACACACACACACACACACACACTAGCATCTTCAGAGACAGTGAGTTTGTATAATCTGCTGTACAGAAAAGTAGAGCAAAACAATCTACACTATAAATGTGCCAAAAAGACAAGACAAACATATAAGGTTTGAAACCATGACAAACCATATTTGGAGAGCTTTGGTTTCATGAACTGCAGCACTGCACAGATTTGTTTACTGGCTACTGATTTCCTTTAGCCTTCGGGTGCCACAGGAGGAAGAATCATTCATCACTATTAAGCGAGACCATCCGATAGCTCAGTGAAAGAGACAGAAGTTGGCCCAGTTCCTCCACGGCGCGGGCTGTGGCTCGACGCTACAGCTACTGTGGAGATTTAAACATTTGAGGTGTAGCCCACTGTAAAAACAAAGTGGAAATACCATACTGGTAATTTTCTGTGCTTCAGCCCATTAACTGCAAATTGCATATACTTTGAATTCCTGCTGGGAATTTTCAGAAACACACCTTGATGTATTTAGATTTAAAAGTGAGCTTCATTTTAGCCATTAAAGTCAACTTGCTGAAACTTCTCATTGAACTACGCAGCCTTCATCAAGCAGCTCTGAGCATTTTCTGAAAACTCCTGCAGTTGCAGTATTCAAGAGCACTCCAGCAGCTGAGGTCACTAGAGGAGAGAAATCCAATATTTCTATTGAAAGCAACAATCTCATTGACATTCTTTCCCTTTTGTTTGCTTACTATCTATTTTTGAAAGATTTCCTCACAGCATTGCATTATATAAGCGGTGGAGAAGTTCAAGACTCAGGTTTTTCCAGGCTGAGTGAGATATATAATCTCTCCATTGTGTTCTCCTCTTCTACCAGTTGAACCTTGGGGGGAAAGGGGAGCATCCAGGAGGCAAACTAATGGCCAAACCACCTCCGTTAATGCCTGTCAACAGCGAAGAGGAGCCAGTGTACTGGGAACTTGCAGACGTCCCAGCTCAGCTCTTGAGGCTGAGCCCAGCCACCTTATGGAGGAAGCCAGTTTTGGCTTATTTGGAGCTTCAGTCACTACCGACAGCTCGGAGCCAAAGTTTGGAATGCAGATCAATCCGTAATTCAAAGGGAAGACAGAAGGCAAAAGTTTCATCTGAAATGATAGTCGAGTGTTTGGTTGAGGAGTTTGGTTCCAATGTGCATGGAGGTGAAACTGATCACAGCTCACCCCCCCTCCCTCCATTGTTTTTGTGTCCCTCCCCAACAGCGATGTGTATCGATGCATGTTTGGACTGCATCTGATGGCACAAAATGTACCCACGGCACAGGAACCTCAATCATCAAGCTTTATTTATGCATTCCCACTTGTCCTCATCGCCTTGAAATGTACTGCATATATAGGTGCACCTACAATGTTCCAGCAGTTCTTGATTGTAATCCCATTGCTACCACAAACACATAAATGAGTAAAAGCATAGTCTGTGTGGCAATTAATAATTCACCGTGTTGAGCTACTCACGCAGCTGTCAAGCCTCTGTAACTCATTATAGCATTGTTGAATTAATGGTTTTTTTTGTGGAATCCATCTAAAAGATCTGATGCTATGATTTTGGAGATATACAGATGGAGGGAGAATGAGAAATCCTAACTTTGCCAAATTGCCTTTTCTTTAGATTGCATCACCCCTGCAGCTGCACAATGCACCTTTATCAATTCAAAACAATCGTCTGATATTCAAACAATGCGTTCACGCTGATACGTTACCAACAAAACGTTGCAAAGTGGTGGTTCATCAATAAATCTTAACAGCAATTTGCATCTGTCAGCCTCGCTTTTGTCCCTGACAGTTGGGCGTTTTATAGAGTCATCATAAATCAGAAAGGCCCAGTGACTGAAAAGAGGGGTCATCACATGCAAATGAGTCCTTTAGATCATCCATCGTAGAATGGTAGGAGAAAAAGATTGAAAAACAGATAACAGATATTCTAAATTACGCTTCGCTCTCAATGTTCAAGTGAAAGACAAAAATCCTAAAACGTTGCATTTTTCCTCCTCTGTCCACCCCTCATTCCTCCACCCCGTCTCATGAAAAGCAGCGTGGTTTTTTTATTTTCTCCCGCTTAAAGCCTTTTCAACAATTCAGGGCCCTGTCTATTTATTGCACACTGACTCAAAAGACAGAAATATTTGGCATGTTGTAAATAAACGCACATGCTAAATGAGATTCAACCACACAAGACTATCAATACCAAATATGTGGCTCACAGTCCTCCACAGTAATATATGGGGTCGTCAAGCCCCTTTAGAGCACGAGGCTGCAAGTTAGATTATTAGGTCCCACATCTCCAAGGTTGTAAGTCTGACTAAAGAAGATGCCAGAGGGAGTCTGAAGCAAATACTCTATGTACTCCATGAATATGTAGCTCTAACCTCAGAGCAAACACTTCAATATATCTTGTCTAAGTTGAGACATTTGCGCAGTGTGAACGATTCCATGAAGGTCCAAAGGCAATGTTACAGAAATGTAGCAATTACTTTTGAGATACCAAAATTTAGTATTTTAAAGCTACAGTGCATTATTTTCTCATAAAACTGAAAGTTCCTTACGTTCAAGCCCTCACCGATGAGCTCTCACGATGCTCATTACGCTCATCACAACCAGACAAATCTCTGCAGGTCACAGGAGGTGACGTTTGTAGGTGCAGATGGATCTGCAAAGATGTGTCCATCATAAAATACATGAGCTGTCAGACAGGCAAATAAGTTCCTGTTTTCGAGTTCTGACTTCTGTCAACGCTTGATTGCATTTTTCCTTCTCGAAGTTCTTTCTTCCCCACAGTTCAACTCCAACCAAAGGCAGGGTTCTGCCCACCAGCACAGCAACGTCCAGCTAATTTGAATGTGGAAAAACAAGTCAGTTGTGCAACTTCCCAAATGTTATTAGACCAAATGGATCAAATTCTGGTAGTGAAAGACTTCCTTGTGTGTGGGGTGGAGTGACACTCAAAACATTTTCTCCATTCTTTTATCTCATTTCTGTCATAACCATGACATTCAGGACAACGTTGCTACGGCAACGGAGGCTATGATATAAGCACACACCAACAGTTGTTTGTGGTAACTGTAACTGAAACAGCCAGAGGATTGACACAAAAGTACTGCACGTTTTTACCACGCAAGATGAACAAATTGTTGTTGAGATATTTGCTTGGGACAAACAAGGTCAAACCTTTGCATCTTTAGTCCAGTTATATTTCCAACGCACAACAATTTGATATTGAAAGAATAAACTCCAGCTCATACATGTAATACATTTACGGCTTACCGTAAATCTACCATAACCTCTTCACAAAAGCTTGAAAACAAGAGCACAATCACACGGCTGATTAGACTGAAACCGAGCTTATCTTCAGAGAGGAAGGCACAGGAACAAAAACAACTGGCAATGAGTTGGCGCCTGCATCAAGCTCCCATGCTAAGAAAAGCCTCTATTCAGGTCGGATCTAAAGAAATCTTCTTCATCTGTTGTTTTTGCTCTGTGGAATGCACACGATGAAACCATTTCATATCCTCTGAATACACAGGATGTTGCAAATATTATGGTAAGTGATGGTGACTTTGAAGTTTGGTATTGATTTTGCCTAATATCTCCGGTGCATGTAGTAGAGGTTGTGGGGATTGTGGTGCATGAGGTGTTCAGAGGCGCGCGCGCATGCACGCACGCACACGCGCACACACACACACACACACACACACACACACACACACACACACACACACACAGGTTGTAAAGCAGTCTGGCTTGACTCTTAGGGGTTGGTGTCGGAGGAAAACACTCCTGCGTGGATTTTTGGAATAAGAGTAGGAATGTGTGGCGAGGTAGCAGGGTTCAAAGGCTCAGCTGCTGCCTTTTGACATCAAAGTTCGCCTCTGTGTTCAGATTTAAATACTTAAGATATAAATCTGCACATACTAGCCAGGTATGGAACAGATTTGAGAGCAGCTTGGATGCACAATGTACGGAAACAGCTCCTTTATGCTGGCAGGTGGTGTTACCTTCTCTCTCTCTTTTTTTTATTTTTTTTTTAGTTTTGTCCATAATTTCTTGCAGTGAAATCTGTGATTAGAAATCAACAAATATGTAAAAATCAATGTAATTCATTATTATGCCCCACCAACAAGTTAGTGAAATTTAGCCACCAAACTTGGTGCAGGGGCAGAGCCTTGGCAAAGGACAAACCCATCGCATTTAACGTTTGGAAAAGATCCGTCTGGAATTTGTTCAGAGGCTCCTTAAGAACTCTGATGGGTTCCTGCAAACCAGTTTTCATACCACCGTGTTGGGAGCATTCACTTGGTCCATAGAACAGGAAACTGTAGTAGCTGGTCTCCACATGGTCAGATCTTTGATGGCTGTTCCAGCCTGAAGACACTTACAGGCTGAATGATGTCATAGTGCCAGCTTGTGGTAACAGGAAGTCATCAAAGTAACATTGTGTTGTCTTCATGTGACGTGCAGCAACATAAAATGAGTTCTCTAGCTCCACCTAGTGGACACAGGAAGTGAAGGTGCCACCACAGTGAACATATTAGTTTGCGACTTTATGCAAAATCCAAATATTGGCAGCTCTTGGTCCCTCTCGCTCGACGGAACAGACGCACGCATATTTTGGCATACGGGCATATTTTGCATTTGGCCTTGGCAGAGCTTATGCTCTCTGAGCACTTCCTACTTCTTTGTGTTTCAATATGGATTTTTTTTCCCTGGGTAAAGATCTCTGCAGAGAAGGATGGGAACACCTGTGCCTCGTGTGCCTGATTAAACACATACCATCAGGCCATTATTAGCAACGTGTCTGCGCATCTTCATTGTAGGATTAATAGTCTTCATCAGAAATATGCAGGCAGCACAGCTAAATCCAAAAATGTCACTTGAACTTCAGGAAGATGGGACCTCGAGAGTCTTCAGGCAAACCGAAGCAATGGAAACAAATACAGGGAAATCCTTCCCAACCACCTGTCTGTGTAATTACTACTACTCTTACATACATTAGTGACAACGTATCATGCGCTGTGTTTCCAAAGTTCTTATTTTGTTCATTCACAGCACAGCCAAGGGTGTGGGCGGTTGTCTGGCTGTATAAGCCATCCTCCAAACATCCATATCTCAAGGAATGCCTTCCAATTAGGAACAAACGTTCACTTGGACTGAGGGATGAACTGAACAGACTTTGGTGGTTAAAGGTCAGGGTCACCGCCGGGGTCACTGCGACCCAACACCTGTCCAATTCTTGTAAGATGTGATATCTCAGGAATGCCAAGAGAAAATGTCATCACAGCTGGAAGCAGCATCCACTAATAAATCACTGCATGGCAGGTGCAGATGGCGTGGAAGATGCTGTGTGAGGACATGTTAAATTCTCCTGCAGAAAACACCAAGCAACAGACTACCATGGGGGTTAACAATAGTGACTAGTCTATGGCCTATTATGTAAAATAAATGACACATTTTTATCCATAATAATTGCGGTAAGGCCCACATGATGAAGGCTGTGATGCGGTATTCATTTGTTCTATCCCTGCACAAGCATTATCATCTGAAACTAATGTGAAGGGAAAGTAAGCCTCTAAATCTGAGACAGGATGCCTCGGCCGGCTTATGGAGTTTTTTAATTTGCTCATTTGTGGTGCCTCTAGGTAGCACTGCTTATGCAGGAATTGCTCTGGAGAACATAAACAGCCAGTTGCCACTGTACTTGGCCATGCAGCCTCATCAGTCATGCGCTCTCCTGCGTCAACTTAATCACCCATTAACCAACAAGAAGTGAACTGCTTACAAACAACATCAATTCCACAGAGTGGACAGAATGAATCCCGACTTCATGAGGTGCCCATCCAGAACTGCCTTGTCACAGGAGATGGATCTACTGCCTCCGAGAGAACGTTGACATGTTGATGGCGAGAGATGCACTCTGTTGCTGCTCAGCATGGTGAAATATTGCGAGCAGGTTTCTCATGTGCCTGGTGCCCATCCCAGTGCACATTTGTAAAGCCTCAGGGTGAGACCAGCTAATCCCCAGACAGATGCTGGTCAGTCATGTTAATGGGAGTCTCGTGGTCGGCCAAGTGAAGGTGGTGTGATGGATATTGTGGCCTCTCCTGAAGTTAGATGTGCAAGTAAAGCTGTTCTACTACAGTCAGGCCACACCAGAGAAACCTGCTGCGCCGTACGGCTGGTAATGGCTGCAACTACCTGGCCTCAGCACGTGTAGACACCGATGCCCACTGGGTCTGACAAACAAAGATTACATCTATGACGTGACTGATCAAGGCCAGCACTTTCCTCTTGCTTTCAGTTTGGTTTTGTTATTCTTCTCAGAACCTCACCAGCGCACGACAAACAAAGATTCCCAAAAACATATAAACTCAGAAAATACAATAATCTCGGAGTGAAAGTAGAATAACTTCAAATACCAATAAATAATTTTAAAAACATGTACCAATAGCCTGAAATTCAACATGTAGAAGACAATGTCAAATAAAAAGCAATAATCTCCTCTCTTGCTGTTAGTATCAGTGGAGCTGAAGAGGACAGACAAACACATGCATGCTTAAATCCCTCCATTTGTGTATGTGGCAGCAGATATTTTCGTCCACACACACTTGATGGAAAGGTCACTGTACAGCCAATTAGCAGTGACATTTACAATGATGATTGTTGATGACAGGTAACGAGAGGTCCGCTGGGCGAGGGGATCACTTAATCCTGAGTTTGGCACGGGTATGGAGGTATAGGTCATCTGTCAGAGGAATACACTCCTCCAGTCGCAGATTTGGGCTTCTTATGTATGACATCAGCCACCTGGCTGACTGTGTGTAAACGGGACAGAAACATGCAGTAATTCACCAGACGGGCTTATTTACCTCTCGAGAATAAGACAAAAGGACGGAACAAAAACAACAAGATGTGATTGCCATTTTAAACATGTCTCAGAACATTTTGATTCAGGCTCTGCCATCCTTGTGCGGATTCCCATCGCCATCTGCTAAAGCGAGATAAATTTCACCACCAATGAGCAGCCGCGCTGCTGTAAAGGATGAAAGCGACGATGTTTTTGTAGTAAGAACCAGAGAGTGAGACTAACAGCACTGGCAAGCAAAGTTATCCAGGATGAGATGAAACAAAGACAGTGGTATTGTCTGTCTTCTTGGTTTTCTTCTTAGTGCTGGCACAGCTGTGCACCACTCCAGCAGATGGAAGTTGGGGATATTTAGTGGAGGCTGTTATTCTGTATTTTCAACCTGCCCTGTTGATTTGGGACGGCGGCCAAAATGCCTCGTGCTCATTCCTGCTTAAAAGTTTCTGAATTGAAGCGTGTTCACATCCTGGTTGCACTCCACGCTTCACACTGTGAGGCATGAGAAATCACATAAGAAAGCTCGTGTCTCGGCTGCGTTGTACCTCCTCATTCACCCTGCAAAAGCATTCAGGCGGACAGGCTCTCACAGAGGGAAGTGCTAAGCAACACAAATGAATCCACTTCAGCTTAAACTTTAGGAAAAATGAGCGTTTCCAGCTTTCTGGACGGCTTGCCAAAGCTTCAGATGCAAGACCTTTCTGACTCCTGAGTCTCCCTATGGCCAATGACCCGAGCTGATACAAATACACTTCTACACAGACACCGTGACTTTAGTTAAGAGCAATACATGACATAAAACACTCGCCCAAAAATGTTCACACAGCCACAAAACAAATCTAACTGGGAAGGCAGGAGACCAACTCAGGATGAAAGCAACTCTGATCCAGAAGAGAGGCCGGTCAGTGACGAGGCTAGAACACTCCTCAGCATATTCAGTGGCTACGCTTGCACACAGCGGAACAGTAAAGCAGGATTAGGAAGCACGCACATACAGACTCAAACAGGCCAGGTGCTGAGACCAAGGTGAGCAAAACAAAAGGAAATCAGACAGCTGGCGACTCTGCAGGGTTCCAATATCCAACAAATTTATTGCACCAACTCATGGGGAACGTTCCCACCGCTTCCGCTCTCTGACACACTAAAGACAATAACTTCTTAAACCCACATGATGCAGGTCACGTGATGCAGTGATGTGAACTGAATCTCAGTTAATGGGCACAAACATAGATAACATGCGTCCGCAGAGATACTCCTGATATAGATGAAACACATGGAAATGCAGGAAATAAGCTATAGGAGCATTGCAGCTCTTTGAGTTCCTTTTTTTCCTCTCCATTTAGCAGAATGACAAAACGGAGAAAGAGAGAAAAATAATGAGGAGCAAAGCAAGCAGACAAAACACCAGTGACATTTCATTTTGAGCGTTTCTGTTTTCCTCCTGTATATTTGCACAATTTTAATAAGGCTTCCGTATTTCTTTTAAATAAAATACTCTGATTACTAAAATAATCAGCCGCTGCAGTCCCACTCAGTGAATGTGGTCGACACCCACATACTCTACGAGTAGAGAGCACAGTGTGTCGTAGTGGTAGTCGTAGGAAACGCTTGGATTAAGATGTTTTGCATCTTAATTAGTTATTTTGGGACCCTGGAGGGACGTCCCTGCTGGCAGAGTAGAAACAAGTGGGGTCAATAAGGGTGTTTGAGTGGCCTCAGTAAGACCTCCGAGATAAAACTGCAGGAAAGGAATGTTTCATGAGAGACTGACACGAAAAAACCCCCACAGATCTCAGAGACGCTGATTGATAGTGGTTTGATCGATCATTCACAGGCGAGCAGCTTCTCTGCAGCATTGCAAATATTCACTAATGACGTTGTATCCTGATTACATCATTTCCGACTTCAGTCCGTGAATACGTTTGGAATCTTGGGAAATGCAACAAAAAAAATCCATAGTTGAAGATACGTCCAGAATTGTAAATTAGCTTAAACAAGGCAATGGATTTGACTCCAGCACTGTGTGAAAGGGCACATCATCAGCAGGATTCATTTGATGGTCTTTATTTTGTTGCTTAATGTACCAAAGGTCAAAGGTCAGATGACAATTGGATCCATTGTGCCGCCTCTGAAATGACCAAAGCGTCTATTGTAGCTCACTCCCAGAGATGGTTGGCGCCCTTCAGCTCTGCAGGTTTCCACACTGACCTCCAAACAACCCCCCATCCTCCAGGCGCGCTGGAGGCTTGTAAATGACTGCCTCCTAATTTGATGCCAACCAGACAAAAGTGAATGAGAGGAGATTGGGTGCATGGGAAGCTTCTGCAAGCTGTCTGACAACGCTCTGTCAGGAAAATTTGTCGGACAATGAGGTTAAGTGTGGCAAGTGCTGTCGGCCATGGGAACTTTGTTCGCCTCTGGGGTGTCTTGATTTGTTATTGTTTCATAAAGCCTTCAAGGAGGGGAAGACTTTGAACGCGCGCCTGGGGGAGTCTTCTCTAAGAAGTCGACATGGAGATTATGGTTCCACCACTGCAACTTCAAATCTATTTCTAAAATAAACATTTTAAGATAACACACAGAGCAAAGCACCGATTTTCAACATGAATAATTCAGAACTCCCCTGTGTATGGAGGTTAAAAATATTCCAGCTTTCCAAAAAGAATTCCAGATGGAAATCAGTGATACAGTTCATCAAGACTGAGCCAATAAAGAGGTTTCAATTCAGCGGTCAAATCTTAAAATATGATGATATATATATGTGTGTGTGTATATATATATATATATATATATATATATATATATATATATATATATATATATATATATATATATATATATATATATACACACACACACACACACACACACATATATATATATATACATATATATAGCTCATGTGCGGCAAACACATATATTATATATTCCAGATGACACTTCAGGATCGTGAAGTCTGTCTAGACAGAGGTTAGGAAGTCACCAATAAGCAGCCCCCGCCCCGTGTAGTTTCCATTCATTATTTGTTCAGTCCTTCCTCCCCGTCGCCTCACCAAACTCCAAGCAGCTTTGCCACACTAGAACACCAGTTATCTGTGGCCAAATGGAAGGAGTGAGACATTCAACGTCCCATGAATAGTTTATCAGTCAGAGTCTGGGGCTCTATCAGAGAGGTCAAAATGGAAAATGGAAGAATGCTGCGTCCGCTCAGATACTTACTGAACTCCCAGAGGATTTGAACTAAAAAGTAAAGTTGAATTTAATGACTGGGTTAAGTTAATGACAGAGAGGGCATGGTCATAGTGGTCAGACACCAGACTTTAGAGGGATTTATTTGACTTTTGGATGCGTGGCTCTTGTTTCATTAATATGAACGTCTGTTTCTCAGTGAATTTATGTTGAAGGAGAAAGAGTTGAAGTTGTGTCACACAGATTTTCCCCTGCTTGCAGGTTTGATGCATGACGCTTGAAGGAATCTCTAGCATTGAGAAATGTGCAAATACGATGCTGAGCTTCGGTTTAAGCCGAGGATTTTCAGTCTGAGATGATGGGCCTCCCCCGAGACAAAGCTTGGAATAACGCGCCCCCCATTACCTTTCCTTACATTACTTGTTGATGCATATACGATCATCATTATGCTGAGCCGAGCTACCCTAATATTGCTGTTTTACATAACTTCAAAGTACGAATGGAAACAGTCTGACTTGAGTCATTTATTAGTTTCTGAATTTTTGGAAAGTAGGAAAAAACTGGAAAATCCCTCAAATGGCTGTACCTCTGAAACACACACACACACACACACACACACACACACACACACACACACACTTTTAGGCTGCTCTACATGATGTTCTTTTGATAACTAATATTCTTTCACCTCCATTCACTGAGCCTCTCCTCAAATTGTCTGGAGCCCCCCTGGGGAGGTTCACCTCCTCTGGTTTTTAGTCTGAACTCTACATAGGAGGGGTTTTCTGTTTCTTTGTCATCTGAAGGGCTGCCATGCTCATTTTATGTTCCTTGAGAGAGAGAGAGACTTCATACAACTGTTTACTCTCTCCAGGTGATTAAACAGTACCACCATCACTCTGGCCAGGCACCAAACTAACTCACCAACTAACAGCACAGACACTCTGAGTCGGCCTGCAATGTCAGTGCAGTGACATCCGTTACAATCAATTAAACGGAGCCCCTGACCACATTCATGCGTCACTCGCACGACAGATCCCTGTTTATAACGCAGTCTTTTGGTTTTATCATCATGCGATGAGACAGAGACGCAGTCCCTCAGACATATAAAGAGACAGAGACGCAACACAACTGTGTAAAATCGAGTGACGAAGAAACAATGTGTGCCGATGTTGCTAATGTATGCTAACATAGAAGAGACTTCCTCCCACTCGTCTGGAGAACAGTCAGGGATGACTGACCAGATGACAGTCGGCTGTAAAGCTCATGGAAATGTGGTAGCCCCCACTCTCTCTCTCTCTCTCACACACACACACACACACACACACACACACACACACACACACACACACACACACACAGCTCCCGGCCAAGTCTGCAGGTCCAGTGGAACTGACATATTTCATTTCTATTGTGTCATCTGTTAAAGTCTTCACAGTATGAATTCTACCAGGCTTCCCGTCCCCTCGGACCCCACCATGCAAATCACAAACAGGCCGACTGTTGGGGTCTGGTGAACCAACGACATCCTTCAAGATCATCTTAAATGTCCGCAGCTGCACGGACGTGGAGGACCAGCAGGGCGAGAGAAATGTAAAACAGCAACCAATATCTTATATTTGGGATTCAAATACGAGCGTGTATTTGACGGTGACCACGGCCGGGGAGCAGTGGGTTCAGCTCCAGCACACGGCGACTACACTATGGGTGTGTGTACATCAAAGCCAGGGGTCCATAATCTTTTCATCAAGGCGAGCTGGTATAGAAAGTGGTCACAGCTGGTTTCTATAAATGAGAGAGCTGTCGAGGCTGCAGCGTACAGAAGCAGAGGCATTTTCATTTGACAAACTCCACAGTGGATTTTACACTCCAGCTTGTGTTGCTCTTTCAATATACACAGAAGTAATTGTGCATAATGACTCTCATTCTCTGTTTTGTAACAGGATACGTGTTCAGTTACTCTGAAGGCTTCAGTTCATCTTTGGGACGCCCCTCGCTGACAACTAAATCACATTGGGAGCCTCGTGGCCCTGCAAGTCAGAGCAGGAGAGCCCAAACTTTTTCCCTTAGAGGGTCAAAACTCCAACTAAATGATGGGCTCCAGGCCAAAAGCACAAGCAGTACATATCGTGTTGTTAAACGTCTTTGGTCTGTGTGCAGCTGTCTTCTCCTCTTCTTTGCCCTTTTATTCTGGCTTCACTCACGCCACATTAATGTCCAATGCAAGGTGTCGATCTGCTGTCCAATGACATTAAGTAATCTAACAATCCTACCAAGTATTTTACCCCACAAAAAGTACCTTTATTATGACTGAAAACATAAATAAATACATGTTTTTATGCATTTACATCTTGCGGGCCAAACTGAACCTTCTGGTGGGCTAAATTCGGATCTCAGGCCTCACGTTTGGCAGCCCTGCTATAGTATTTATGTCACTTGCTATTGATGCCAATTTCTGTCATTTTCCACTACGAGACGCTGGATGCTCGGCTGCTTGGAATCTAACGGATCTACTTTAAAGCCCTTCTGGTAAAGAGGAGGGGAAACCTCTCCAAAAATAGTTCAATACTTAACAGATGTCGGTCTGCTGTGCAGTACTTCAGGGGCGACTAATCTCCATCTATGTGTCAGCAGCATGTGATACACACAAAGGAGAAATCTATACAGCTGGCAGGCAATAACTTTGTTGTTAATGCCGACCTGTGGCCTGTGATATTAAAAACAAATGCAGTGAAGTTTTAATTTTCATTTTCTCTCAGCCTGCAGAAATGGGCATCGCATTGCAGGGTTATTAATAAAAGCTTCTCTCAGTTGGGGGTCATGTCAGCGGTTGTAAAACATTATTGGTTTTATTTTAATCATTAAAAATACATGAAGCAGCAGAGAGAGAGAGAGAGAGAGAGAGAGCGAGTGACAAATGTGCAGCGACTGAACAGCCTTGATCCACTGTGCATTGCTTTTGTTTGTATTCAGGGACAAACCGATCCAGCTGCGACAGCTTTAAATATATGTGGCCGATTTTCTCTCCAACAAATCCAACGATCATATTTGACTGATTTATTGCAGCTTGTAGTTTTGGCAGTCTCCATCAGTTGTAATAAAAGCAAAGTAACTGTCGAGGTTTGGACTTGGGACATTTACTACATCTCTCTAGTAAAATCAGATGGGGCAAGCGACACAAGAGGACAATTTATCCGTTTAATCTGTATAGAGTTCAGCAGGGATGACAGTTGGGGTTGTTTTTCCATGGCTGAGCCATAATTTAGCATCACCGTGGGTTCCCTCCACCAAACGACCCCGGCCTGGTGCAGTTGTGGCTGACGTCTGTGGCAGTCAGAGACGCACAGGTTAAGTTCTTTAAGATCATCTTCACTAATGAACCCCTCTGATGATGCTGGAAGCCTGAATGCAACGGTTAGCAGTGCTAAGCTAACGTTATTCTATAAAGGAGCTACATCAGGGTCACATAACTTCAAGGTCACCGCCACTGAGCTTCAGGCTTCTTGGGTTTCCTCCAATGACCTTTAATGACCTCCGGGACCTCTGTAGGCTCCTTCAACAACTGCCAGGGAGTTTCATGACACTTAGAGGGTTCGATGATAGCCTGATGAATTTCAGTCACAGAATAAAACGGAAAAATATCAAAAGCAAATGTGAACCGCTGACCTTCTTTCAGGCCTTTAACTGAAAACCTGCTGACTCGGAAACAACGGGGTGACATGAGACAACAATTTGGAAATTGATTAATCACCCAATTTGTTTTTCAAGTACATTAAAGCAGCTCTTGTTTAGTGTCTTATATTAGAAGTTTTGACAAGTAATTAGACCAATGGTCTCAGGCAGACAGCTTGTTTTTTGCAGTGAATTATTTCTCATTTTCCTTCTCTCAGTCTTCCTCCATGTCCTCTCTCTCATTACCAGGTTTCTTTGGAGGGGTGGCTTCGTCACCATATTCAGGGGAGCATGAAGATGAGCGGTGTGTTCTATCGAATGTGGTGGGTCGGTCTGGGCCAGTCCAGCTCTGGTGGACACCAACTCCACCAGACTGGAAAAACATCTTGTGTCATTAAAAAAAAAAAAAAGTTCCTTTGTAGCTGGTTAATGGGTGCCGAGACACATGAATATATGAATTGAGAAACACTGTTCTGAAAACTAAACCAGTTCAGGAAATGTTGTTTTACTGATCCGGAGCCATAATGGAGGACGTGGCTCCTGCAGGGGTATCAGATCAGAAAATGAAGCACTGAGAGACTTGAAGAACTTGTTAAAAGCCGAACCAAACTTATGATAAACTGTAAATTATTAAATGAGCAGCATCTATGTTAAACTCCTTTCACACCAAGAGGTACAAATATTTAAAAGCACATACGAGCTCTGCTCCAGTCTTGGGGCTCATTTGGTTTGGACCTGTCCTCGACCTGTTCTTGACCCAAGCCAGACTCGTGCTGTTCCCTGAAGCTGTGAGCGAGGAGTATCTTAAATCTACAGGGAGGGATTAAACACCCCGTCCGCACCGTGTGTCTCAGGTTCATACGCTCTTCAAGGGGCCCATGAGGTGACATAAATTAGAGGGTGTCTTCCACCATAAAGGAGCCTTTTAAAAGGCAGTGTGGTTGATGCAGCTGGCCGTCTTTGTTACGAACCATATATGGTTCTTAGCGCAAACAACAACAATACCGAGCATAGCTCAGCCTCCAAGCTACACTCCCCCCTCTCAGTCAAAGTAACATGCAAAGAAGCTGAGGAATCAATGTTAAAGAAATTTACAGCGATTCTGACGATTCCATCCTATTAGGTGCGACCATTCTGTGTTAAAAATGCCTCTGAATGGCAGTGAGGGGTTTAGACCATTATATAACCTATACAGCAGTTACTCAGATGGACCTTTAATTCAGTTATGGCAGGAGCTGAGATCTTTGTCCCTCCTCCTCCTCCTCCTCCTCCTCCTCCTCCTCCCTGGGTTCAGTTACAAGCAGTAGAGCAAATGTGTCTAGCAGCTGGTAGCATAAGGGGTCTCTCCCCTTCACCGCTTGTAAGGATAAGAGCACAAAGACGCCAGCAGTGCACAGCTGTCTAGACAAAAGGCAGGCAAGAATTGGAGGGAAAACGTCAATGAAGTTAAACTGGACACCAGCACTGGAATGGTGAACTCAGATAGCCAGTGTCAAGACGTTGCCGTTACTTTTGTCTGACAGACTGCAAGTTATGGTCAAAGTGTCCTAAAGGAAAGTTTAATAAGCAGCTGAAGAGAGCTGTCTGGGTATGAGCGGAGGCGTGAGGCCTAAAAATGTAACCTTACTCTGCAACACATGTTTCCAGGCTTCCTCCTGTACTTGGGGGCCAAAGGGGCTGGATGAGGATGGAGGAGAGCAGCTAGCCTGTGTGAACAACAACACTGCACATAAAAGAGAATAGCAAAACACTGGGCAGGCTACTAACCCAAAAACAGCAACCCTCCAGCAGTGAGCTGGAACTATAGAACAGCATGTTCTCTGTTGACAGAGAAAAATAATGAGCCAGGAAAGGAAAAAAAAGGTGCAGATCTATTTTTGTGAAGCTGAGTTGAATACGTTCCGCAGATGCTGCGTGTTTCAAGGTCAAGATTTTGATTTTGAATGATCTTAATCAAAGTATCGGTCTTCTGACAGAAGCTTAAGCAGTAGTATTCTTCAATAAGCCCATGAATGTGCAGCTACACAAGTGTTCAGCATGCCTGTGCAACGGTAGCCAGCAGCAGATCCGAACAGCGCGAACCTCACACTCCAGCCTCATTAGAGCCTAGTGGCATATGCAAAAGAACCAGGGTTCAGGCCTCCTTGCTGGCGCCTCCCATGCTGCGGTGACGATTTTGAAGACAGCGTGGGACAACGCAATCCTCCACACAACTGTTGTGACGTCCAACTAAAAATGTTGGGTTTTGCTGCCAAAGTCTCGTAAAACAAATAAACATATAAAAAAATGTAGTCCCAGAAACGTGGCTGCAAGTTTACTGATGTCTGCAAATGATGCGACTCCTCACTAAAAACACTTGAGTTGGTGCCAGAACGCGGCTGCACATTTCAGGACATTTTGAAGGTAACCGTCTCTGGAGAGAGTGTGAGGACAGCCTGTCTCTCAACACTACGCGGTCAGAGATGGTGATCAATGTGGCAACATTACTCAGAGGCCTGTGAGTGTATTCTGATTGAGTGTTCCGACTCAATTATCCGAGGCTCTTATCCACACAGTCTGCCCCACCATTTCATCCTGTTAGTTATGGACTTTATGGTGATAGAAGCTGAGGATGATGTAAACAAAGAGCACGCAGAAGATCAATGGCTACACTGGATATGAAAATAAATTTGATTTCTCATTTGCTCAACAGCTTTGTGTACATGAAGCTGTTTAGCTGTGCAGCAGTCGGCTCACAGACTAAATACATTTAATTTATCTCATTAGCACAGAAGAGCTAAAGACGACCACACGTCCACCTGTAAAACTAAGTATTAAAATAATAGTCCACAAGCCTCTCACCATCTCACTTGTTAGGTTTAATTACATGCTTTCTCACAGCCCAGGGAAAATGATTACTGAACCCTTAACAACCTAAATTTAGGCCGATGAAAATGAATATTGTCAGCTCATTTTGTTTCAGCTGTCCTCTGGGCTCGGGAGTCGTGCTCGGTGTTTATCAGGCGCCCTATCAGTCCCTGGCCACCGGGAAGCGCCGCACCAGGACCCTCGGCTTTGTTCTCTGAGCCAAGTGGTGGAGAGGAAGGACTGGAATCATCTGCTAGTCTTCGTTAGCGTAGAAGAGGAGAGATCTTACTCCCCTTTCAAGTAGCATTACAGCATCCTCTCTGGGACCAGAAACTTCTTGGAACTGAGAAGAAAATCCAGCAGCTCTTCGGCACAAAGTGAAGACTGAATGCCGAGCAGTTAAATTCATGCACGTTATTTAAGCAAGGGTCACTTTCAATATATTCTGGTGATGGATAGATGGTATTATTGGCAAGACTGCTAGCCCGGAGTGTTGATTTATGAACAATCCTTCACACTATGGGTTCATATTACTTCTCTAAAATCCCTCCATCAGCTGGCCCTAAAAAAGCGATGAGCCTTTTCCTTCCCAAATTCTGCAGCAACTCGGCGCTGCAACAGCGCAACTGCCAACCAGCGACTGCCAACCAGCGACTTCCTTTATACGGTGGGTTGTTATTTTTTCCCCATTGTACTCGATTTACATTAAGAGTTTGCTTCTTCACTGTGAGTGATTCACATTAAGGGGAACACATTCAACGGTCAGTAAGCAAGCACTCGGATTAGTGTTTACAATTCTTCAGCTTAACCGCGTACAACGGATGGAAAGCTTTAACTACCTTCTAATCCCTGCGGCTCCACGTCAGGCCACAAACAAACATGCCCAATCACTCCCTCAGCGAACAGTCTCGCACAAGCACTGCTGAGGGGGAAATAATCCGGATAGAGGAGGAAAAGATTAGAAAGGTGTTTGCAGCTTTGCTAATTAAAAGTCATTTCCGCAAGTTAACAAAGGTGAGCTTCACAGTGTGGCGGCTTTATGTGCCGGTGGGAAGACGGCTGGTGGCATGTGCAGAGCTGGCAGCGACGACAACAGCTGAAGAGACATCTTCTGACAATGTTTACCTGCATGTGTTAATAAATTATAGATGTAGGAGCGCCGCGTGGGCTCTCGATCAATCGCTGGGAGGGGTTGGACGAGGCACTTAACACTTACGTTAAAAAAGAAAGAAAAAACACACCTGAAGAATAAACATGAACGTCCAGCACGGCAACACATCAGAGTACACATGGCAACCTAATGGAAGCAAGTAATCTCACAAACACACACACACACACACACACACCTCCCCATGAGAAATACAACTACTTTGGATGTGTCATTATATACGATTGATACCGCGGTTTGTGTTTTTATTGCTTTAGCAAATGTTTGGCATCTTTGAGTGCCCAGAAAAGTGCTCACTAAATATAAATGAGCCATCGATCATGATTATTACTATTAGTAGTGGTCGTCACAGTGGTGTGCATGCATCATGAATCTAATGAGCTATTCATCCATTTGACCATTTACAAATCACAGTTCAATTATCAACTTACAACAGCACTAACGTGATAAAGAGCAAAATGATTTTTCTTTAAAATATTTATTCAATGATTATAAAACCGGACCTATTAAACCAACGTCATAAAAGTTGGGATTATTTTATTCACAAAGAAGACAAACATTTGGTTTTGCTCATGTTTACCTTCAGATGGCATGAATCACATGTTCCGCAAGTCATTTTACGGTACCGCCGTGAATAGTCTGAGACAGACTCGGTGTCTTCTAGCACTTTTCCAGACTGAAATACACAAACACCTCTGACGCAGTCGCCTGGGGATCGGCTGTCACTGCCGACATCTGGCATTTTTTTCCTCGACTGTCGAGATCAATAATCGTAACGATTGTTGAAGGTAACTACCTGAGACACGGAGGGGTTCTCTGCCTGGTTTTGTATGTGTGGCGCCACAGTTTCAGGAACTTTTCTCTGCTTTTTTTCATGTCTTTTTCCAAGTACGCATTTAAGTGATTCAGGTCATTTCTGTGAGGGCGTTAAGTTCTACATGACACCACTAGTTGAATGTGGAATCTGAGAGTTCATTCATAAGGGAGAGTCACGCACGAGTCAGTCTTTTCTCCAAAATATGTTTCGACACAAAACTCACTCAAGAAGTGACATGGGAAATGAAATGCTGTCCCACGAGGTATCTGGGACGTGTCAACCTCTCAGCTAGCATCTTTAAACACGCTACTCGAGCGCCAAGTGAATACCGATTCACCTCTTATCCAGGTCTTTTGTTGCAAGCTCCAAAGACTGTGTAAGTGCAGAATCAGTGCTAAAATATTACACCATGAACAAAGCACAAGACAAGTTTGGTTCAACCACGACAATTCAGACATAACACAGAACACAATGTGTTTGAGAGTTTAGAATATCTTGCATTTAGGGACAGAAGACAGGATTTTGTGCCCGATGCATGGGGCGTTTTAGAGTAGTTAGTCTGGTCGCCGCTCCCTTTGTAACCTCGCACAGAATCTCCAGGCTGTTTTAGTCTTTAGGACTCCTTCCTGGAATTGATTTAAGCCTAAAACACATCTCATATCTTCAAAATGGTGATGCAGATTCTTCTTTAAAGGGCAAAAATATACACTCATGCCTAAAAAAAAAAGCACCTGACACATTTTTAGAAGACATTTTCTTTTTCACATATGCATTACGTATGTGAGGTTGTGTTCTGTGCGTAATTTGGCAATGGATTTTTGAACCAGGTCCTCTCAGCCCAACAGTTTGTTTGCTCTGGTCCGACCCATTTGTTGATTTTAGAAACTTGAGAGCGTTTGGTTGTCACTGAAATCATTTCAACAACTCAAAAAAACATGAAGATGAACGAGCGCAAATTTCTGCAACCATCTTCTCCAATTTACTTGAACAAAAGTTACATTTTGAGTCTCTGTGGAAGGTGTTTCAGCTGTTTAGCTCAAATTTGAAGCTGTAAACTGAGGGCAGACACGCTTTGGTGAAAGAAAACGATTCTTTCCCACTCATGTATACTGGGACAACATCAGTAGTCCAATTAAATGAGCTAATAGCTTGACTACTGAATGCAAACCAACTGACTGTAGCGTGTTAATGACACGAAAAACAACAAAAGCACCATCCCACCAGTTGCTGGTTACAAAGACATGTTACGTACGCAACATTTCAGTTAGCCTGCAGTTTCAGTTTTGTTATATGAAAACCACCACGTCTACGTGTGAGCAGGGTTAAAGAATGTATAAATTCACTGGAGGAGGCCTGAAATGCAGGCTGCAGCCTTGGGTGAACTGAGTCACTGCAGCAGACACCGGTGAGGGGGCAGCAGGCGGAGGAGCGCCGAGACCAGCGCCCATGGAGCAAACAAAAGTAGATGGTGTGTTGTCACCTCAATCTGGAAATTCAAATATTTAACCAAGCAGATATTAGGACACAAGACAGACTATTTCTTGTGCCCGGAAATACTTTCCGGGCAGCAGGAAGAAATTCAATCTCCGACTCCATTTTTACGAGAGACCCTCAGTTTTGCCCTTCAAAGACATTCCAGATGCAGTGGCAGACAAATTTAATTTCAGCATGAGGGGAACTGGCTCTTTCTTCCTCACGATTTGATGACACTGTAAGAAGCTCTGATTACCTGCCATTGGTTCTTATGGTGGCGCCCGCTTGGACTGAACACTGTCACCATAATTATTTCCAACTGAATCCATGGCATTATCTGTAATAAGCTGAAATGGCTCACCATTGGCCTTCTCTTGACAGTAAATTAATTGGTCTACATCTTCTCCTCTTAAACTGAAGTCATGCGGAGTCTCCACTGTGCTTTCCTGAACGATGTGTCGACATGCCCAATTCCGGCTGACAGTCAGTCCCAAAATGTTATGCAGTTTGAGAAGTTATATAAAAGACAGCAGGCACCAACACTGAGATATGGCTCTCAGAGAGCTTTTAGATAGAAAAAAAGTTTTCAATGACCCCCTCATGAGTGCAGGTGAGGAGGTATAGATGTCTGCAACTGCCTTTATTTCCAGTCCCCCTCTGTTCAACGAGTACATTTGGGACAAATGTTAGTACAAAAATCATGCTCATTGTCTGAAATTCAATGTGAATTTAAGAGATAAAAGCTCAAAAGAGGAAAATAATGAGTCTTCCCTCTGAAAGACATGAGAGACAAAGCAGACTTGAGTACTGGTGTGACAACAGTTATCCAACACCCTCCTCCTCCCAACCCTCCCACCACCCAGCGGCCAGGGCTGTTTATTGGGACAGAAATTGTTGGGTAGTGCAGCAGAGGTTGGAGGGAGGGAGGGAAGGGGGGGGGAGCACTTCCTTAATGGCCCAAAGCCTATAAACACATAAATAAAGATTATAGCGATGGATACGTTTACAGGGGCAGGTGGTGAAAGGCTAGTTAAGTGGCACTGAAAACTAGTAAAACACAGAGAGTCCAGGCTTTAATCACGTTTTTTTTAGTTGGCTCTCAGCAGAAATCTGATTAGGCCCGCTGTGATGAATGTGTGGGCCAGGGTGGGTGCACCACTTTACCATCCACCAACTCCCCCACTCCATCACTCACCAGGCACAAGACGCAGCTCAGCCTCCTCCCAAACACATCTCCATCCGTTCGCCTGGATGCACCATATGGCGCTGGTTATCAAGATGACTCCTGCCAGCTTCACAGCACATACCCATGAGCAAGCAGCAAGCTGATTGGCTCATTTTGCTTTGCGTGATTGAAATGCTCAGCTCAACTTGTAGAAATCCAGCAGGTTTCGGCAGTTATATGACAACACAACAACGAGCCCCCCAAACTACTTCCTCTTTTCTGATACAACAGAATCAGGTTTGACCCACAAATACACTTCCTCCGCACCCACGAACAAATCAATGCTCAGAAATATTGATGCTTTGAGTTGTGCTAACACTATGGCTGCTGTGCGGTTCGGCTGCACTCAGACCAGTTCAGGTTCTCTCATTCCTTTGAAGAGGATAGTACATTTTGGCAGGGATGATTGGGGCTGCAGCCAAGAAAAGATGAACCAGAGTCAATCTTCCTGGTGTCACGCTGCAGCCGCCAATCACATAACTGATAGGAAGGAGCACTTTATCGTGGTCGAGCACATGGCACTCTGATCGCCATCATTTGGTTTGCAGTCGATGCTGTAAAACACTGATTGCAATCACCTTCCATCAGTTTGTGTTCGCTTATTGGACTCGGGGTAGACGGCCAGGCGGTTTAGAATCGTCCTACTGTCGAGTGTCCAGGTAGTGCAGGAGTCGACTGTGTTGCCAACCAAGGCTGCTAAAAATGCGTCTGTCCCTTCAATGTCAATATGCGTCATCTTATCCAGCCAATTACCAGGGACTCTGACTGAGAAAGAAACAGGAAGTTCCAGCTAAAATTAACCAAGCAGATAACAAGAATCTGATGATTCATCTCAAAGAAACAAATACATGCAGATTATATTTGCAAGCCTGCAGACTGACAGAGCGCCCTGGATCATGTTGTGCAAATGTCTCTTAGTTCTGGCTTTCTGTCATTCAATCTGCATTTCTCAGTCTGCATCAGGTTGTCTGACTGAAAATAGTTTCAGTTCACTCCAAGTAAAACCGAAACCAAAGGATGAAACTCATCAAGGATCAGCATGTGGAACACTGGCACGGCTCATGGTGTTTCTTTCTGGACTTCACCTGCCGGGAATTTGTGCCATTGAACATGTGTTTGATTTCTCACAGCCACATTCATTCTGAGGTGTAAATGTTTCATATACGGCAGAGATACTGGCTGCTTTGTTCTTGACCTTGTCTAAGCTCCTCACAAAGTATTTTTAAGTACTAATTAACCCTCCGATCCAAAGACCCATATTGATCATTCCTTACTAGACTGTATGAGCTAGAACCTTGGTGCTTATTCAACCAACAGCTTCCAATACCGTGACAGACAATATGGGGACAAAAGACAAAAAAAAACCAATAAAAACCCAAAGATTTGTGATATATCATGGCTTAGGTGCAAATACAACCTTTGGTTATGTTTAGTTTTAGGTTTGTATGATTTGGGGTTTCATAGCCTGACTTTACTATAAAGATAGTTAAGTTGCAGGTTTTGTCACAAACATGCAGGTCAAAAACAGTCCTGGCTAGCAGCTGATAGAAGTTGCATCAAACATTGTGTTGGCCCATCCAACAGCTGCATGTCCAACCCATACAACTGCACTTGTTCCAAAAAAAAATGTCTACTTCTTGCTCGAGTGTTGGAGCCTTCTCGAGGTGTTTTATCACTGAAAATTGTCGGGATATACTGCGCCATTGGTGGGGAGATTTCCTGTCTGGCTCAGTGTGCTCTGTGCGGATTGCCCTGGATGTGGAGATAATTCAGTGTGGAACGGAGCCATTGGAACATCAATGCTCTTAATCTGAATTTGACTTTACGATCACATTAAATGTTCAACACCCTAAGTTGTTGTACGTCACTCAGTAAAATTTCTTGTTAAAATGTGGCTATGATGACTCTGAAGGCCATTTTACACAGATTTTTTTACACAGAGTTTTTATGTCTGGAATACAGAAAACATGAGCTGTCAGCATGTTGGACCTTCGTTTCAGAACACCAGATTGTTTTAGAAATTCATAGGTTGTTTGGCTCATAGTGAAAGTGTCACAACAGCAAAGTCATTTTTACAAAGAATTCTCAAGAAAAGTCAATGTAGGCAGCTGGACCCACCTCTCGAAAGTGAAGATGTTCCGCCTCAAAGCGTCTTCAGCTCAGAAGCTTGAAGAAGCTTCTTGGATGAGAGGCGAAACGTCTCGACTTACAAGAGGTGGGTCCAGCTGCCTACATTGACTTTTCTTGAGAATATACATAAATACAGTGTTACAAAGACATTAATTTTCATTTTAAAACATATTCAAATGACAGACTAAATGTAAAATAGCAGTAAATATTAGTACTCCCCTGAAGGTAAAACTGCATATCTCTAATATTGAGCTCTGTGGGGAGCAAATCAATGATGATGTCTTATTAACAATAAATTAAGTCAATGGGAGAAAATTTGTCAATGGATGTGGGTGAGTAAAGAAATCAAAAAAACTTAAAGAACTGAGTAAATATCGTGGAGAGCAGCTGCTGGTGGGAGGCTTTGCTGCTACTACCTTTAATTCTTCATGATTTAACGCTTCATGTCACGTCGCGAGTGTACAAAAAAGAGCAGACAAGGTCTCAATGTACTCCTCACATTAATACCCTCCTCCTCCTCCTTCCCCCCTCAGCCTCCTCACTAGGCAGCAATCGTGCACTCGCTCTCTGTCTGCTGGGCCCCCTGGCAGCTGTTTTCCATTAGCCTGATATTAGCCTCCATGCAATTAAAGTCTACACCCACGCTTGCAGGGAAGTGGTGAGATAGCTTCTGAGCTGCTACGACACATCTTGACAGCCGTGCACTCTGCCCCGTGCCCTTCATTCTTGAGTCAACACATCTGTACATGTTGTCTTCCTTTCTACAGGGCAAACATACTCCCCACAAATAGAACTGGAGGTAAAATCCCAATTTCAGAAGCTAATTTACAAAGAAAACCTAAAAATTAGCTTTCATTTGCACCAGGCGCCTGTTAGTTTCTATAGATTGGGATCAGCAAAGTTAACATCTTACACAAACTGCTGAAAATAGGAGGCTGAATGCATGCACAATTTAATTTATAGTGTTTTGTGGGCCAATTAAGTGTAGAGGTGAGCAGAGTCCTCCGTAAATTGTCAGACTATGAAGTGAAGTAGCAAAGCCTTAAACACAATCAATCGTCATGATGACAAGAAGCACAAGATTAGAGTTGAAAATTAGCAGAATGATCCACTGACGCATCACACAAAAAGACTGCAGCTGGGCTTTAATCTTTTGAGAGGCAAGAGATGAAGTTCACTTCTCCTGGTTTGAGGCATAAACACTTTGTGTGAGTCACGCTGACAAGGACCAGATGAGACGAAACTGTGACGACTCTCAGTGATGGTGTATTGGCTTCTACCAGCATGGTACAATGGCGTTTGCGGGTATTTGTATCCGATTTAGTGAAGTATTAAGATGCTGATGATACACAGGTCTTCCTTATGATGAGGATTTGTCCCATCGCAATGCCACAGATGTCACACGCCAACAGGGAGAGGGGCAGTTGGCATGTTACAAGATGGAATGTCAATTTAGCTGATTGCTGCAGCTGGAAATGTTCATTTGTCAACAATTAGAAGCCTCAGAAGTCGGCTCCAGCAGTTGGGCACCACAGCCAATCCACTGAGGTCGTGTCACAATAGCTCAGGATCCATCTGCGTGACCACTTGAGACCCGCTGATAGAGTGCATGTTTGAAGAACTGGAGAAGCTCTGTTGGGGTGGGGTTGACTTCAGGGCCTGTCAAATCTGCTGCTGGAAATCTAAGGCCTTTGAAAATGTTAACAACAGTTTGGTATGTTGTTGTTGTTGTTCTGACTGGCAGCTGGAGGTGGGGGGTGGTGTTGTGTGGATGTGTTGGGCGTAGGGGAGCTTTCGAACCGACATGAAGGGGTGGGGCAGGTAATTCATGAGCGGGAATATGGTGTTTGAGGGGGCTCAACCTGTTTTGTGACTGGCTCAGAATGCCGGCGACAGATGGAAGGGAACGCCATGTGCTGCAAGCAGTCAACGCCATCCTTCACAGCTGTCCAATAGGGGCTAGGTCATGCAAAAATAGCCGGGCAGGCCCAGAAGAGCTCACAGTGGGAATGTGGAGTGAGGGGTAAACATTTTCATCAGTCAGTCCTCCAGACTCACTCGGTACTGTGACAGTGGCTGATTCAATGCAGCTCTGAGGAGGGACAGTGGTCCCCCACATGAGCACCTCAGGTTTTCTACCTTTGAGAAGGAATCAGCTCTAATATCTATTTTCTGCATGACAGCCACACCTCCATGTAGCCCAATGTGAGCTATTCATCACCGTGCAGAGGCCAACACCAGCAGGCCTCAACTCAGATGAACTACATGCTGACTACATAACAATAAACTGCCTTTACAACCAGTACAACAGAATTAATCTCAGACTTTCTTCGTCTTAGTTCGCTCGAATTAGAGTTTTGATATGTGACATGATATTTGAGTTGACTGCAAGTACATCTGTTGTATTAAAAGCTTTGATACTGAGAAAAGTTCAGCAGCAACCCTCCTGGAATCAGCATCTGTCAAACTGTACTCTTTCACAGAGGCTACTTACTGAGACAAAGTCCAAAGAAATTACAGCATGCTGGTTGTTCCTACCCCCATCAACAAATAGTCATGTACAATAATTCAATAATTCATATGTGGGCTACATAATCGTGGGACAGGAGCAGATATCCTCAGGTATTCTTATGGTGAGAAAACTGGGTGTTTTTAGCAAGACACCAGGACAATGTGCAGCCCTGCTTCTAACCTTGGCGTTTCTTTGAAAAATCTTAGGACATCATTGCGTCCTAAATCGAACCACACCTTAACCACAGTGTTCTCACAACTATCTCAAAATACTGCATTTTCTGTGTCGCAAAGGAGAAGAAATACACCGTCCTGCCTCCACCTCATCGCCAGGCCGTGGGAGGAGGACGCACTCGGCCGAAACCCCTGAGCGGTCAGCGTCTCTTAAGGTGTAGCTGTCCAGTTGCTGCTGGATACTGCAGGCTCACTGATTGCTGGACAGTCAAAGGATTAAACGCAAATATTTGCATAACTTTCTTTCGTAAAATATATAAATGTTTCATGAAAATATATGAAGCACTGACAGAACTACTATCCTATATCAAAACTATCTTCTGTATTGTTTGATGAATTTCATACTTAGAATAATTTACATCAATAAGAGCTTGATAACTGCACATAAAAATTGCGCATTTCATACTCTCCTTATTATCTCTGACAGTGAAATCCACACATCAGCCATTTATCAGAGGAACGTCCTCTGAGGAATACGTCAGTCTTCAAAACCCTACATAATACATTTGTCATTACTCTGAAAGCCCAGAGGGAAGAAACGCCACGCTGTTTAGATGCAGTAAAGTGCTTCTCATTCCTTTTCTAGATGTTTCCGTCTCTGTGTTGTAGCCTCCCAACAACTGTCCTGTCCTATCTACCACAAACACAAATGTGAAGTGCCAAAACTGCAGCCCTGAATGGAAGCTGTCGATCCTTCCCCCGCAGCCGGGGATCACGACTGCACGTTTAGCTGCGTGTTTTATTTGAGGAAAAGTGTTACACTCAATTAGAAAAAAGATATTTACAGAGTTTCAATTGACTTGCCTCAAGGATTAAAAACCAAAAAAACCTGAGAGAAAATGTTGAACAACCACTTAAAACACAGATGGAAATGTTTTATGTTGGTTTGCCTTTGTGAAGCAAACGCAGACGTGATGTTCACAGAGATGAGCAGCCTCACTTATGGAGGTTTGAAATCTCTGAAGTCTCTAGGTAGGAGGAGGAGTGAAGCACAAACAACAGCAACAAACGCTGACACCACTGCTCCACTAAGATCTGCTCCAACATATTCCTAAACTGTAGCTTAGCGTCCGTTCACTTGCAGTACAAAGTGTTTTTGGACGAGTGGCTGCACCTCAACCACGAGGTCTTCAATGATACTAAACATATCTCGGGAAAAAAGGCCAAATTTCATGACGCAAAATAAACAGATATGGATTGAGTATGTTTCCCCCCTGCCATGTAAATGTAAAATGCCCTTCTCTGTTGTTGTTTTTTTTAACAGAAGATGATGTCAAGCACTTTAGCCCAACAGCTTACCTTTATCCATATTAATGCACTTGACAAATGGTTCTCTGATGTGTTTCCTGTTGTATTTCTGATGTATTTTGTACTCCTGTCTTCCTTTGTCCTTCACAGCCGTCTCCCTGCCAAGGGACTACAGATATACATTAGCATTTCTGCATTAATATGTGCTGTCCCTTTCAAATGATGAATAAAAAAAAAAAATCAAGAATTGGAGATACAGAGTATTTTCCTGACCACGCAATAAAACAGATGCGTAAAGGAATCTTGAGGTTTTCTTGTGAAGTTCAATATATTGAAAAGTTAAACATAAAAAATGCAACAAGATGTACTTCTGGGATAGGTGTCCTGGTTGAATATATGTGAAGGTCCTTCGTTTGAAAGAGAGCAGATTCAATATTAAAGGAATATTACAAATACACTACAGCATAGCAGACTTCTACCTCCAGCCTGGACAGCACGGGTACACCTACTCTTGTCTACCAGGCTTGGTGCAGTCGCACTGTGTGATCCAGATCAGGCAGGAACCCAAACGATTTTAGGCTAAAACTTTAACATACAGAAAAACAGCATTTTTTTTAAATGGATTTTGGTGGAAGTGCAGGGTTTATTAGCACACAAGTAATTTTCTAATTCATTTTGCTGAAGTTTCATTGAGAGGCTTTTACAAGCATGGACGGCTTCCTTTTGTCCATTTGCTGCCTTAATTAAACGATAGGTAAAATGAAAAACATGTTATTTTAATGCAGACTGAATGGGAGTTGGTTAATTAAGACACCTAATGAAATGAGATTGCAAAAGCTGCTATTGGAGACATTCCATTTTGTTTTTCCTGCATAGGCACAGATTTTTAGTCCACTGCTGTTTCTTCCTGTCCGTCCAAACAGTTGAATCACTGTGCTGGAAATGCAAGTTCTCTACTAATCAGCCTTTGTGCCTTATCTTTTGAACCCTGGTGCTGTTTGCTTGAACGTTTGTGAAAGAGGTAATTATACTATTGTGTGGATGGTGACTTGGTTCAGTGGTACCGAGCACAAGCGCTGAACTTGACGTTTGCTAGTCTTGGATTGTGGATTACTGAGCTTGCATCCAAATGAGCAAGGCATGGTTATACCAGACAAGGACTTTGAGAGTTTGTAAACTGGTGTTTTTGGATAATATTGCAGTCATTAGCCATCAGTCTCCATTGGCTTCGAGCTAAATACGCGGTGGGCTCTTTCTGCATATCTTTGGCAAAAGTAATGGTTCTGGTGGAAAAATGTCTTTGTGAGCTCAACACACAGATTTGTGAGTACTTGAAAGGCAAAATACCCCTTCTGGTGAAGTATGGCCTTAACCCAAACTTTGATGGTGGTGCTTCAGTGAGACATTGTGGAGTTTGAAGGGACTAACCTTTACAAGTCAAGAACAGGTCAAGAAAAAAGTATATTTTCTCTTGGTTTTTTTTTTTAATCGTCATTTCTACAAATACAACACCAGGGAGTCTTCCTGGCGGGAAGCGAAGATGAAAATAGCCTTCATGTGGTCTTGTGAGGGCTGAAATCTTATGAGCAAAGCCCCACGATGGACCACCTCCTGGAGGAGGAGACCGACATGTGATACTCCCTGCAGAGAGGACCCTGGACCCCGAGACGGCAGCTTTAGCAGGCTGATGGGGTCCCCTCTCTTTTGAATGCATGCACAGTGGCAGACAGCCGGCAGCAGACAGGAGTGTTTAAGGAGGGACCCGTGTGGCGAGGGGCTTGGACGGCGTCCAGAAGCTCTCACTGAGCAGCTTAATCACAACCAGATTTGGAAATTTAAGACGCAAACAAAACTGGGGAAGCTTATCAAAATTTATGAGGTCCTTAGAAGGTGAGACAGCAACTGTTTGAGGGGGTTTTGGATTCGTGTGTGTCCTACAGCGAAGTTTTTTTTTTTTTTTAATCGGCAACATCACAAACATGTCCTGTACTCGTCGTGTTCACAAGAGCTACAACAGAAATGGTTTCATTACAGCGTTCTCGACTCTGGCCTCTACATGTTGCTGAGGGTGGGTGCTGTCATCTGGCTGGCATCTCTCTTGTTCGTACTGAGGTAGGTCTCTGTGGGTGCGTCAGGACTTGCTTGTGTTGTTGTTGGGATCACTTTAATGACTCCACAGAGCAGGTACTCCACACTCATTAACCACTGCCTTCTTACATATTTCTTTTCACACTCTAATGATCTCAGTATATCAGAGAAAAACACAATCAAACGCAGGACCACAAGAACACCAACATCCAAGATGCTTAACTGTCACCGACACAGTTGTTTGTTCTACCATTATTTAAACCTTGATTCTATGGATAAGAGCTCAGGCTGGAGCACAAAAGAAGCACTTAAGGTGATGACAATCAGATGGGTTGAGACGTTTTGTACACGAAAATCAGCACACCTTTTTTTTGTCCTTATCTGTCCAATGTCTGTATTTCTGTCCAATCCAATGTCGCCAACTATAAATGACCCCTGTCCTGCTTGTTGCCCCCTCTGCCAACCTGAGGAGCACCGCCATGACTGCATGCTTCCTCCATCACATGTGGAGTCATCGGACGCATCTTTTCAACTGACAATGAGGAGTTTCCCCCCAAACCCCCAGGCTCTCAGACGTCTGAGTGCACCAACCAGGACTCAAACCCTCATCTGGCCTCTCACCCAGAGATAATGTCTGTCAGGACACCCAACCAAGCTGGGGGGGCAGGGGGAACCAAACCAGCAACCCTTGTGTTGGTGCACAATGCAATAGACCATTGCACTCCCTGGACACCTCCACATATAAACAATTACTAAACTAAATATGAAGCAAAATCTGCGTGGTTAAAGATGCTATGAGGTGCAGAAATGAATCACTTTATTCAGAAGCATTAACAATGTCACATGACCTATGGTGAGCACTACCACCAGAGGTAAAGGTGTAAATTAGACCCTAAAGTTACCCAGCTACTGGTGTAATAAAAGTAATCAGATTACTCACCTATTGAAGAGGACATGAGAGTAAGTCGCCAGATGATTCAAAGGAGGAGGGAAAGAGAAAGAGAGGAATCTTGAATTAGTTTTATCACATAGACACTTTCAAGACACCGAAAAAAAAGTGACACCAGGAATCAGCAGAGCGTCCCTGGATCATTTCCTCAGGAGAAAAACACAGCTGACCTTTAAATAAAGGCAAAGTTTGGGAGGGAACAGCAGCGCTGGCCCACGCTCCTCAGCGCTGTTTACCCTGTCGAAGGTTGATCGTGTTTTCGCATTAATGATAAAGACACACCGGCAAGGGCACGGCGGAGTGTTGAAACTAGCGAGGTTCTAAAACTAACTTTGAAGGGTGTGATGTCACTGTTTTTCTCGCTGCTAAATCCCAACAGCTCAGCGTCGTATTGTTTGCTTTTTTAATTTAAGTCAGCTTAAAGGATTAACACTGTCTCAGGTTACATCACAACCTCGCACCACTGAGATAGCGCTCTAATCAGGGCCGCGTACACACATTTGCTTTATCTATTGTGTCATAGTTAAAGGTCAGTGGTCCTCGGCTGCTGAATGAAAACACAAGACTTCTAAATCTGACTGCAGTGAGCGTCAAGGCCTTGGAGACCAGTGACGTCCACAACGTCAACCACCGTCACTGCCAGCCAGTCCAGGCTGCAGCTTACATCTACGCTTCTTCACACTTACAATATACACTGCATATAAGGCTGACTGGACATCTAGTTTTTGTTTTTTTTAAAAGGTAGGTGTCATTTAAGGAGAAATGTAACTCCTTTGCTCTGCTGCAGCCACCACTGTCTGTAGTTTGACCTTTGACCTGGCCATCCTTAAGTCTAAGAGCACATTTATGCCAAATCTGGAAGACATTGCACAGTTATTGCGTTCACAGGAATGGAACCAAAATGTAGAAGAACAGAAGGAGACCAGTCTGCTTGTCTCCATCTGTGAGCAACAGCTCACCTTATTAGCAGTGTGTGTGTGTGTGTGTGTGTGTGTGTGCGCGCGCGTGTACGTGCGTACTTGAATCAGCATGCCCCAGGTCGGTCAATAATTTCCACCAATTCCTCAAGTCCAGATCACCTTAAAGTACTTCCTCATTCAGAGTCTTTAATAGCCAGTGTATCACGTTGATGTGGCCGGAGTGAAAAGGCTGAGGAAAGTGAATGCCAAGGTCAACTTATTAATCCACCTGAAGAAAAGCACCTTCCCTTTTAACTTCACTAAAGTGGTAATCATGTCTGCCCTCTTGAATGCTCCAGAAAAGGGGGCAGGAAAGGGCGAAGGAGGGAAGAAAGTCGCTCTGAAGCGATAGGAGCACCAGTGGAAAGGTGCAAAGGTCAATGATCTTCTAACTAAAATGTCCTCGCCAAACGTTGCTTTGATTGCACACCAGAAGCTTCCTGAAAGCCACGTTAAAAAATAACATTTGTCAACAATTTCATCCGTGGCCCCTCTGAAGCTTCGACAATGAAATTTTTGTACAAAGTTGGTTAATAAGAAGAGGAGAGACACTAAACTTAGCCCTGAGGACCATCAAGGACTGACATCAATCATCCCTGATTTATTCCCTCACCCGCGACAGAGTAAATTAGGTTTGACAGATTCAACATCCTGGAACTCACAATGAGGAAACCAAAACCTCAAAGCTTTGCACACAATCAGCACACCAGGGTTTATGCTGATGACGTTAATAGTCAGCATACTCAGGTTAATAAGCAAAACATCAATCAACAGAATTAGTTTCATTTGTCCCCGAAGCCTCCACATCCTCCACACTTACTGGCCTGAAGCTTCTCCAAAAACTACAAGGACGAGTTTAAGATGTGTTACTCCCATTACTGATGGCAATAGGAAGGTGTGGCTGATGTGTCTGACACATTACACTACACCAATAAAAATAACAATTTCTTCCTCTTCAAAATCCTGCAAAACTGTTTTAGTTTAAACATGTTTCATTTCAGATGGTTTATTCTGTTTCAAAACTAATTCAAAGGCTGCATATTTATGTATCTGTGGTAGGAACACGAGCCGAGGGAGGAAGTTGTGGATATTGACTGGCGTTCACCTTAGCCTCATAACGCAACATAAGAGTAGTGGATGGAAACACTCAGAAATTCATGTTTTTCTTTGCTGGTTTTTCTCTAAAAAAAACACACAAAAAAAACAAAAAACTTTGAATTAAAAACACATCTGTCAACAGAAAAATGTTCTATCTCCTAGAGGCAAAAAAACATTGATGTGTCAGGGCAACACACACACATGCTTTCCTTGAAATTTGATCATTTTAAAAAGAAATACCCATATACACTCAGTTGCCTCTAAATTAGGCACAGGCATTGTTTTTATGTCACACAAATAAATGAGGCCTTGTGCGATCTCATTTATGCTAACAATGTAAGCAGCATGTGAGCAGTCATGCATCTTTTAGTCAAGTGAATAAACCTATTTTCTAGTAGCGAATAAGTCCAATAAACTGCTTTCCATATGCAGAGTTTCCCAGCAGCTGTGTCCTCACAGTATCCTTACACAGCTGCGTCTGATAACCTGCCAGGCCTGTAATTCGAGGTGACCTGGTGCCGGTAACCTTCTGAGCGGCTGGCTTTTGTGCGCGCTCACTGAAACTGCTGATGACTTCTAGGTGGTATAAGATGGCAGGTGCCAGACATCCCAGGCTCAACACATCTGACTGGGAAATAATCCTTTCTTTAGTGACGCAGCTTGATGGAACGATTTAAGTTAGAATCATCAACTTTTTGGTTGAACTGATCTGTGCTGTCTATTTCAAATAACTGGATTTCACCTGTGGAACCTCACTGTTGAGCTCTCTGGAAATCACTTGGATAAACAAATGAGCAAGGCTGGCTGTTGGTCTCCATGCATCAGTTTTGCCAGTGAATTCATCAGAGCTGATAAGGTTTTATCAGCTATTTGCTCCGCCAGCATGAAGGCCTGCTGCTGCCAGCTCCTCCCATTTACCTCAACTACTCATGACGTCTTGATTCCACCATGGCTGTGGCTGGCCGAGCTGATCACATCCCCTCTAGACAATTATATTGATTCCACCAGATGCACTTCAGTGGGTTTTCATGAGCGGCCCAGAAGCATCTTTTCACTAAAAATATGTGCCCAGACTGTCCAGGCATCAAACTGCCCTGAGCAGATTGAGACGGGCAGGAAGGCAGACACAGGGACATGCACAGGGCTTCTGGTCCATTTATAAAATAAAACACCCTGGCAGACTCTCCATCGTATATCACATCACTGCATCGGCGTGATAGCCGGTGGCACCAGGACAGAAGTCAAGTGGACTTTAAACGACAAAAGCTTCATCTTCGAAGTAGAAACTGAACTGTATAATTAACTTTGCACGCTCCAGCACTACAACCAACAATACACACAGAGCAGACAAACAAGTCCCACTCAGCACACTTGTCCATAGAAGCAGAAAAATTAAGGCAAAATGACTTAATCATCCGCAGTGCTTTGGAAATGCTCCACCATTTTGCATCAGGAACTCAACTCCGGCCCCGCTGGGATCAAGGTGTGAGCCAGCGGATAAATAGAAATATGTTAAACAGATTCTGCTGTTGCTTCTAATAGAGAAAAGAGCCTGCGGCTGTCTGCTTTGTGACTTGAAGGAGTCAGCGCCATGTCTGCTCCAAACAGCTCCGACTAACTGCGCTGGTGTCCAAGCTGTTCAGAATGAGCACAACAGAATGGCGAGTGTGCCAGCGGCGCAGATAACCGGCTTAAGAGAAGTATTAAGACCACAAACTTTTTTTCACACTCTTCCAGCAAAGCCATGGCTTAGCACCAAACGGCTCCGAGTCAAGGTCTTAGTAGACATGGACCCCTCAGAAACCTGACTGGTCTGACATCACTCACATGCCCTGGCGGGATCTGAGCCTCAACAAACATGCAACAGAAACCTGGATCCACATAATCTCATATTGTGGCTTTCACACTGAAAACAGACAGTAGAGGGTTTTTTTTCTGATTCTCTCTAACTTTTATAGACATTTGGTGTTGCATATTTTTCAGGTTGGTTACGGGTTGGGGGGGTAAAGCTCCAACCCCAACTTGTCCCACCGGAGACTAGTGTTACTAACTCTCCCCTCATCCCAGATCCTGGTGCTGCTGGAGGAGGCTCCAGACCTGAAGAGGCTCCAGCTGCCACCCGTAGCTCCACCTGCTCACGTCCCCATCTGTCCATCAGTCTCTCCTCCTTTCTCTCCCTCTTTATTTCTGTCCCTCTCTTTCCCCCTGTCTCTCTGTCTTCCTCCATTCTCTGTCTTTGTCTCTGTCCTGCTCTCCTGCTCTCTCTCCGTCCCCACTGATCCTGGATCTGCTCCACCCTCCTGCCTGGTAAAGGAAGGTTCTGGTGGCTGCTGTTGCAGGATGTGCTTGCTGATGGAGAATTGTTGGGTGGAGGTTCATTGAAGGAGGGAGGTGCTGGACCTGCTCTACTTGGAAAGAGTCAGGAGAGAAATTTTGTTGTGGTTTGGCGCCATACAAATAAACCTGACATGACTTGACTTAGCTAACGGGACAGGAGGTGATACAGACTTTTACTGTATCATGGTATTTCATGGATTTTTTTGATAATATAAATGAATGTGTGAGTAACACGAGCTTCAGAGATCTAAAGGTTTGGTTCGCCAGCGAAATATAGATCAGAAAATAGCAAACTCATGAATTTAGACATGTTTAGAAGTCTTAAAAACAGCAGTTGCTACCAAGTAACTGAACCAGGTTGTGGCGAATATAAAACGTCATCATCCTGAAGTGAGAAGATGCCCTCGTTCATAGCCTAGCATTAGCTCTCTAGCATTCCAACCATCGCATTTATGCTTCAGACATCGTAAAAGACGATTTCATTTGTGAGGTCGATGTCCATGAGCAACACATTCAAGAATAGTTTGTTTGCCACAGAGCTGATTTTTGAGGGAACCAATGGTGATAAGTGCAGGAATGTATAAATAATAAAAGCAACCCCAGTGTCACAATACTGACAATATGAAAACTGATAATAATGATGATACATCAAGGAAATGATATGGCACAGGCCACATCACAACCTGTGCTCACTTGTATTTGGTGAAGTTTAGGTTATAAACAACTTTGCAGCCCAATTATTAGAGATTGAAGAGCGTAGAATGTAAGAGAGAGAGACATTCCACGTATCCATTTCTGTCCTTACAGCAGAGCAACAAACCCAAGTGTATAAGCAAGGCTGCTTTGTGTCTGAAGTCTCCGTCAGATTAATGTTTGAAAAAGACGCCTGCAAGTCCAACATCTGACAGTAGTCTGCTGGGACGGTGAGCTAAAAGATCTTATCAAAGAAGCGCTAAGCAGACAGCACTTTGCCTATCATTAAATATTGATGCGTCTCAATGGTAAACTGACAAATTTTAAATGCTGTTTATTAAGTACCTTCAGTTAGAGGAGTCTGCCAGACTGGTACACAAACCCCCTGCTACTTCCTGTTCCACTCCATTTGCCTGTCAGGGTTTTACTATCTCAGCGCTCCCTCCTAGTGTTTGTATAATGCTGCTTTCATTATATGGCCGGGGTCGTTCATGTTGCTCATTTTGCAGCTTTTATAGACCCCTGCAGAGATAAGGTGATCTATAATGGGTCCCCTCTACCAACAGCCAATGGGATTGTTTCATGGGATTTTGGATGATTAAATCAGAGTATCAGCTAATAGCAACTGAGCTTCACTCTTCTGCTTTCATCCTGATGACTTTTGGCATCTGCAACTCCTGATACTTTACCTGTCAGTAAACTGAACAGTACTGTATCTGCTGAAGGGGTCAGTAAACTGAACAGCACTGTATCTGCTGAAGGGGTCAGTAAACTGAACAGCACTGTATCCGCTGAAGGGGTCAGTAAACTGAACAGTACTGTATCCGCTGAAGGGGTCAGTAAACTGAACAGTACTGTATCCGCTGAAGGGGTCAGTAAACTGAACAGTACTGTATCCGCTGAAGGGGTCAGTAAACTGAACAGTACTGTATCCGCTGAAGGGGTCAGTAAACTGAACAGTACTGTATCCGCTGAAGGGGTCAGTAAACTGAACAGTACTGTATCCGCTGAAGGGGTCAGTAAACTGAACAGTACTGTATCCGCTGAAGGGGTCAGTAAACTGAACAGTACTGTATCTGCTGAAGGGGTCAGTAAACTGAACAGTACTGTATCTGCTGAAGTGGTAGTGTCAGCAACACTTTGAGGGAGGGTGAATCAGATAATCTCTCTGATATCTCAACAACCAATTACTGTCAATATTGCCAAGTGCACATTGAATAAGCAGTTCTTCTTCTGGCCTCCAAAAGTCCTTTCTTTTTGCTCCGTCACATTGGATCACCTTTTTGAGATGAAAACCTTTGTACTGACTGTCATTATGACTGAATCTGTCATTCTGATTGACGGTCAAGAAGACAGACAGAGAGAACATTCAGGATTCTAGAGAGCGTTGATGCTTTATGGCATCACACAAGGCGTGGCCCCACCCCTTCGATGCCCATCAGGTCATGCCATGTCTAGTCAGTGGGTCTGTATGTCTTTTACTCATTTAACTTGTCAACTGTTCCCCTGTGTCGGACGAGTGGATCCCTGGCACCTCCAGGAAGTGATCAGTTCCTCAGGCTCCTGACAGGTTCTCAACTTGGTCTGTCTGAGCAACAGTAAATTCCAAACAGCCATCAATGACTTTCAAATTCTGAATCCCGACCTTATTTTCCAAACAGGCACTGCAATGTTGTAGATTTCATGAGACATATGTGACATGTCCTCACTCAGTCTCCTCTCTGTGACCTTTTTAGTAGACAGACCTGTGCTGCCCAATCAGGATCCAACTCAAAAACTCGAGTCCTCCTGGGACGACGGAAAATGCAATTATTTTGTATCAATATGACAGCATAATCAACTCATACCTAGGCAATCTCATTACACCCCCGACTCCCGGATGCCTAATCGGAACCTCTATTATCTCTACCTCTGTCTTTTGTCCTGTATGCCAGCAAATTCAATTGTAACATCATTAGTGGCTTTTATGTGGGCAATGACCCTTATGTCTTCCAATAAATTATCAGAAGATCCTGTGGGTGAGCTTATCTTTTACATGAGGACGCGCAGCACAAAAAGGTCCAGATACAGTCCCCGATAACGTGTCGCTCAGAAATGTGCTCATTCATCAAGGAGATGAGAAACTCTAAGAAGGTTAAGATGTTTTGTTTTACTCCGTGTGGTTTCAAGAACATCAATGTACAAACAAATTAAACTGTCAGGCATAATTTTTCAGCTACAACTAGTGTTAGATTAATAATTTCGCAAATTAAACAAGTTTGACCACGGCGCCTCTGATTGTTTAACTGCGACAGCCTGTGAACATATTCTTGTGGCCGATGTACAAAATTTGTGCGTACATCTCGTATTTTCTTTTCCATTACTGCTGCTTCCCACACACAGGACAGTTTGTTAAACCAATCAATTTAAGTCCGTCCTGAAATTGGAAGTAGCAATCGCTGAGGATCGCAACCGGACCGTCATTTTCGCACCAAAGGTTTTAAAACAAAGAATTAACCTCCGAGTGTACCTGTGCAGCGTGGGGAAAGAGGTCGTAGTTGAGATTCATCTGTTTATCATGGAAGATTACTTCGTGTATAGGACTGTGCTCAGACTATTGGCCACGTCAACTGGTAATCTGACTGAAACGTAATCAACAAAATGAATCCAAATTTACAGAATGTAACCACCGCTCTTCCAAAGCGCGACACAGAGATGATGGCGAGGGTCTCGTTGACCGACCGTACAGAAGTGATCACAAAACATGCTGAGCTACATAGTCTGTTAAAACATCGAAGCAGCTGCTTTGGCCAAGCAAAATGCTTAATCTGTGACAATGGAGGACTTATCTGTTATACATGACATAAATCAAAAATGTAGTCACACTGGATACCTTTGAATTTGGGTATTCATAAATATTTCGGTTAACTACTTCATCACATTTTATCAAGTTAAAGTGTTTAAAAATTTGAATGTTTGAAAATAATTGAGAGGCAACTCTACCGACTGCCACTGTCAGTGAGAAACTGACCCTATTTCTCACCTGAATGAACACTTTCCTGTTAAATTCATGATCTCAGTTGCTTTTTTCAAGTAAGACATTCATGTCTTGAAAATTAAATTCTTTTTTCTAGTCTAAATGCCCGCAGTAGTCCAAATGCTGAAGGCTAGAAAGGTGAACTTGGGCTTGTTCCTGTCATTGTACATGCGTGCAGCGGCGGCGCACAACGGCAGGAAAGTAAAAGTAAATACATGCTTTAAAAAATGGAATTTGTTGTGTGGCCTTGCGCTTTTCTTGTGCAACCAGCATGGTCAGTGTGACTGCTCCAATTAATTATGAAGATAATTGAGTGCAGCAACCAGCGCTCTTCTTGTGATGCGCGTGGCAGATGACGTGGCGTATTTTTGGCCTTACCTTTGATTTACCGTCATCAGTCATTTACATGAGAAAGTCAAGCTCATTTTTGCAACTCTAGATGGCAGAAATCCCACTTTGTAAAGGCAGAACAGCAAACAAACATCTCAACTCAGCACTGTTCACAAATGTTGAGGTGGCATTATAAAGCCGGAGAAGTTTTCCGTGTTGGCTGATACCCTTGAAATCAGCTGTTTGTTTAGGAAGTCAACAGCACTGTCAAATAAACAGCTTTGGTGTCATATGTGGCGAATATTTAGAGAGCAATGATGCCAATGTTGTTCTTGCTGGATGAAAAAGTGTCCCCAAAGCTAAAGGCAGACCAAATAACAAAAGCCCATAAATGCTACACTGCCACTTGTTTTCAAGATCAGAAATGCATGCTCTTTGTCAACGCCACTTTCACAATCACTCGGGGTTACTCTGACCCTCTGAGCCAAAGAAACACATCCCTGTGAGGGGAAGACAGGAAATAGTTGTGGTTCTCATCAGTAACCTGTCAAGAGTCACTGAGTGATGGCTCACAAACCCCACATTTAATATCCTTTCCAACACAACTGTCACATTTGAAGGCGCGTTACTCTAAAAAGGTACACAGACAGGCAAGTGGTTTCACCTCGCTACCCACACTGGGGCTAGAAATGATCATCATTTCAACTGAGCAGCAGAAAAACCTTTTATTTAATTTGCCCAAAATTGTACCAAATATTACATTTAATTGTCATGTTTATATGAGATGCCACCGTGTAATTTTACCACGCGTTTCAAGAGTCTGTGTCTTATTAATTGTATGCTTTTATTTACTTGATACAACAAAGAGAGCTGCTTTTATATTGGTCTGGCATGTTCATCGGGATAATGACCTTTCCGTTCAAACAACTTCATGTTTGAATCTTTTAGTTTGTGAACAAAACATAATGTCTTTTCTTTTCTTTGATTCCAAAATTACCAGCGTCCTGGGAGGACATGAAAAACATCTGCACATATTTGAAAGGAAATGACAGACTGTACGCAAAAATGTTTTACAGATCTCTTCCAGCTGAGTGCTTGTGTACGCCTCTGTCTCTTGGAAAAACATTTGTAGGTAAATTTTTCCTGCCTTCAAACCACTTATTGACAGAAAGATTGGCTGCTATAATCCCTTCATCCTTCTGCGCTGCCTTAAGCTTGCAATATCTCTATCCATCTGGTACACAACAGTTCTTGGGTCCCTCCGCTTATCACGTCTAAACTATCTCCTGCCTTCTACCTCATCGGCAGACTTAATCACAACCTTGCTTTCTTCCCTTCCAGTTGGCCGGTAAACAGCAGAGTCTCCTGCCAGTCTGCAAAGCTTTGACAGCTAACACAACCCTGTAAATCTCTTCCAAAATTCTGCAAATGCACGCTGGCGTTGATGGAAGGAGATGCGCAAAGCAAGGTTATGCCTGGACACAAAGAGCAACACTTTGAAAATTCTGTTCAAGGTCTTGTTTTAGTTGTGCATGTTCCGCTCACATTTTTATGAATGTTTCATTATGACCTGAAGCAGGCCCATAAATAGAGAAAAACAACATAACGCAAAGTATCACTTCACAATACCACATCATCTCTGCTCAATAACACACGCATTAACTTAACTTGTTCATAGGTTATCACTGTCATGTGATGTGCAGGGCTGATGGTTCAAGTCATCAGTCAAGAAACTGCCGTGTTGACTGAGATTCTTCAGATCGAGCAGCTGAGAAACTCAGATTCATCACCAACCATCCCTCTCGCGCTTCAGTTTGGCCACAGAATCATTTGTTGTTATTTTCCCCTCGAGACTGGGAATCCACAAGTATTCACTTTTGGAGAACAGAAATACTGCAGTTGTTGTCATACAAGTCGTGTTTATTTTACGCATCTTTTAGGCAAGAGTGGCTGTTTTATCTAGATAAATCCTACAATTTGTGAGACTACCCGTGTGTTTCACAGCAAGTTGAGTTTTCACCTCTTTTCAAACTTTCATTAAATTATGTAGCTCATACATTGTGATAAAACTGTATTATGAAACCCTTGGTGGTACCAAGACCCGATTTAGAGCGTTAAGAGCCTTGTGACAGCTGCTTCATTGATCAAATCCCTGCTCTTCCTCATCATTTCCAGGTACACTGGCGGTTCTCTGTTAATTTGTCATTGGTAGCCTTCAAATCTAGTGAGTATAGTTAACTGATGCAACACCCTCAGCGACAAAAGCAAGCTAGAGTTGAAAAGCAGTTTAATGTCAGCAGCGTTTGACGTCCTGTCCTCCTCTTGTCTCAATTGCTCACAGATGTTGCTCCCCTCAGATCCCACAATCCAACTTTGTGTAAATAAAAAGGCCGGCTGAACATGAACCAGTAAATCTACAACTTTCTACTGTACAGTCAATAGAGCCTAAAGCCCTGATGTGGCCAAAGAAAACACGCACCATTTGATTTAACATTTGTGATGAGCTATCGCAGTTGGCAGTGCAGGAGCTACTCGTGCTGCTGAATGTGTATAGAGTTGTACGAGTGGGATGAAATATGATAGAAGAGGCAAATTAATGAGTAGCAGGAGATAAATCAACTCCAATAAAATGTTCAGTCTGGCGTTAGGTTATAGTTTGTGCCATTACAGCTGGATTTTAATGCTGAATCAAAGCCTGTCGTCTACAAAGTGAAAATTCTAAACAAAAGAATGCGTGAGATAAGTGATGTGACATAACCAGAGTATGTGCCCACTGAATCAAGAACTACAAACGGGAAGGTGAAAAAGTCTCCTCTGCTTGATATCAATCTATGACTTTGTCTACATAATGGGTCTTAATACAAGAGGCAGCTCTCTCTGCAAAATCCTCTAAGTCGCTGCAGAATCCTTAGAAAGGTAGATTTAGGGCTTTGCATAATTAAAGTCATTATGACTGCTGCAAAGGATATTCATCTTAAGCTCTCATTGAAGGACAATGGTCACTAAATGTAGTGCTTAAAATTACACTTGCATACATGTAAGATTGAGTCTCCACTACTATCGGGACCATACTTAGGGATGGCAACTTTCCTGTGGCCCAAAAACCCAGAGTATCCCCCTTGAGTATCTTTCAGAACCCAGGCCACACACACACACACACACACACACACACACACACACACACATATACATACATATCAACGTAGAAGTTTTCAGATGTGGGCGGACATTAAAAAGCAAGAACTTTTAAAGCTCATTAAAATGTAGATACAAAGCCTATGGTGATTTTCAAACTTTGTAACTCAACATAACTAAACCCATGCCTCCAACTTGTTTATCTTACAACCCTATTTTGGTCTTTAATTAAATGGTCATGAATGAAAATGTAAAATATTTCTTAATAAATTAAGTTGTTTGTTTAAGAAATGTGCCTTCTGACTTTACACAGTCAAAACAGTACAAAATTGGCGCACAATGAACACTGGAATTATCTATTTTCAGTCCAGCACAGACATTATCGATGAGGTTGCTCATATCAGTAATCAGTTATTTTTTCTACTCTAAAATCAATATCTAACTAAATAAATCCCTTACCGGCTGGCCTTGAAAGAAATATATGCAACCTGACTCAGTTATGTCACACTCAACACCTGCAGTGTGCCTGCATGGCCCCTGACTCTAGGTCAGGTTTGGATTAGATATCGGAAATATTCAATATATCTCTGATATCTAATCCAGTGAGTTGACAAATTGTCCAGTTTAGTTTTACATTTAACCCCAAAAAAAAGAAAAAAAAAAAGAAACCCCCCAGCCTAAAACACTACAGCAACCTTCCTCATCCCCCTCATGGATCAATAAAAGTCACTGAGAACACCAAATGATCCTGAAGTGTTTGCAGAGAGGAGCAAAGATTTCTCATTAACTCCTACAGTTTCCTCCCAGCAGTGGAAGGAGCACGAGGCCCAGCTTTCAGCTCATTTAGGTCCAGGAATCATCGCTAAGTGATGTGCTTTATATTGTTTCTTAACTCAGCTCGGCAGCGCTGCTCACCAAATGATAAAAGAAGTAGGTCATAGCTGACAGTTCTTTGGCTGCAGCTTAAAGCCCCACTAAAAAGAAACAATTAATGGACCATTAATGAGCTAAGATGACCCTCCGTAGGTGACAAGGGCTAATGGAGCCTCTCCTACCGCCTGCTGAATACAGACTTCCACTAAAAACATTTAACCCCAAAATGCATGTTTTTGTTTCTCTTGTGTCACAATCATGAATAATAAATAAGAACACGGTAAGAAACTGAAGTACACATCCAAATGCTGTAAAATTGTTTTGAATTTTTATCTTTTTTTTTTCAATTCATTCAACAGACAGCATCAGTACCGTCAAGGAAGAACAGTATGGAAACATGTCTGCTTTGAGGCTTAATTAATTCTTTGTTATTTGCTTGGCATCTGCATCATGTGCTGTCTGAGCCCTTCTGTTACTGCCTCCATGACTCTTGAAAATAATTATTCTTCATTATCGAAGTTCATTTTTCACAAGATGTATCTAATTGTTGTTCTTTTTGTTGATGTTGTCTGTGCCTGTGAGGCCAGTTATTATTATTTATGATTATTTACTTTACAGGTTTAAGCCTGCCTAAACAAGCCGATAGATGCAAATTGGAGGGACCAGCTAAGCCCCTCGGTAGAAGCCTGCCCTGATTAATTAGAGCCATGGAAGATGGGGAAAAAAATATCTGGAGCTTAGTTCTCCTGTAATCCCCTCTCCAGAGATCATGTGACCAGAGCTTGACCAAGCAAAATACAATGAAGATGACTTGCTGAGACAGTCAGAGCATAGATTCTCTCTCTGTTTATTCTAGATTTTTATTGATCTCAGCTCTACAGCCGCCAGCAGAATTAACAGCAAACATCCCAAGAGTGCTCTGAAGCTAGTTTTTGGAGAATATACACACAGCCATGGGACACGACTGATGTTTCTTGGATAGAGATGAAAAGCGAAGACACAAAACAAATTAAGATGGAGGTATTACATTAAATGAACCTTGGATGTAGTATTTTGGGCAAACCTCACGAGAGTCTGGCTTTGTTTAGCAATCATATTTCACCCAGACCGTCTGCCTTTAATAAAGTCATCGCGTTTGCATCAAGCTTGTTCTGTGTACTGTCATTTTGCAACCACAAACCCAGCATATAATCGAACCAACGGGCCATAAAACTGACTACGACGGGCATAAAATCAAAGGAAAACAAAACACAGCTCAACAAATAGATTAAACAAGAGGGATGAATGAAAGAGAGATTAACCAAAAAAAACAAAACAAGAAGCATTATTCCAGCTGTGATATGGATTGTACTTGTGCTGATTTGCACCAGCACTAAGAAAATGCATGAAACATTAATTAAAAACATCTGGGAACACGGTGACAACCTCATAATTAAATCCCATAGGACAAGAAAGATGAGTTAGCCAATCAGGTTCATTGTAAACAAACTGCCAGGTTGGCCAAATCAATTCAATAGAGCCCAAACGATGTTTCCTCCAATGACGTCATTTCACTTTTTATTCAGCAGATTATCAGATTCCACCTCCTCTGGAGCAACGAAAAGCTTCATCCCACTTTTTAGCACTCTCCACAGACTAACCAGGCTTAATTCAACTGATCTCTACATGAAAATGCTAATAAAACCTGAGGGCACTCAGAGAGCGCATACCGCCGCCAAGTCACAGCGTAAAACAAGCAGCAATTGGCGGGTCCTCACACCCCTGCATGTCCATGTGTGCTCCACGGACTGAGAGGGAGGTGAAATCTGATAACAAAGTCCATCAACAAGTTTTGCAGACTTTTCAGACCATAATTTAGACGGTCTGGTTGACCAACTAGGAGGAGGACAAGACTGTGTGAAACAATTATGTCATTTCCTGTTGTCACCTAGCGGCGCTGTGACTAACCTGCCCCATTATTTCCTGGTTTCCTCCTCACCCCATTTTACACCCCTTCACCAAGTCTGGTGAAGTTGGATCAAACAGTTTTTTCATGTAATCCTACTGACAACTACTTGGCCGAGCTAATAAAATGATTCTATCGAAGTAAAACGGCTAAAAACTGTGTTGTGTCAACATGGTGTGTGTCGGGTGATTTCAAAGTCTCAAAAACCCTGAGGTTGCAGGCTTAACAGTGGGCGAGGTTTAAAGATAGATCCCCGCCATATATCCCCATTTTGATCTGCAGTGATAGACTCCCCACTATAAGGGAAAATAACTCTCATCACTTCTGGTTCTGACACCTCAACTGGCTGGAATTACTCCTCCAATCCTCAGGGTCACCCTCAAACATGTTTTCATTTACTTTTGGCGGGTGTAAACCTCTTGTGCCACATTTATGGAAATTGAGCACCCTGACTTTTAACTGCACTGCTGATATCTACGACAATAAATTACATATTTGACAAATGCCTCACAGTGCCAGGCACACTGTAATTTTAGAGCGAATTGTGTTAAGAGATTAGCTGAAGCCACATTTGGTTGAGAGCAATAAATAAAATATCAGAGTGCACTAGCTGCTGGTTAGTTAAGCTGTCGGCTCTCCTGTGACCTCATCCACCAAGGTCTGGTAACGCTGTGTTCAGGCTTATGCAACCAAAGGTGAACATTCCTCAAGTTCCTCAAGAAATGGTATGTAACCAAGGTTCAGTGTCACATGACCCACAGCAGAAGGCAGCCTTGGAGACTGAATCGATGGAGGCTCTGCAGCATGAGCTGAGAGGAGGTCGCCAAGGCAACAGCCACAGCCCATCCTTGGGAGTGATGACTAAATCTCATAATGTCAACTAGAGATGTGACAAGAACCAATACTCCTACTTTGGTGCCAAAATGCAGGAAAAAAAATGACAGAAGTCGCCTGGAAACAACCTTCTGGCGTGTCTTAAAAAGCTCCCTCAAGCTCCACCCACACTGCAGACAGCTCCAGCAGCATGGCTGACAGCCAGCTGTACCATTTGTTTTTAATTAATTGCTTAGTTTGTGGTAAATCCCCAACTTTTGCTCTCTTCCCTCTAAGTGGCTGATTCACATACGGATGTCAGGTGTCTATTAATCAATCAGATTTTATTTATAAAGCCTGAAATCAACAACAATAATCTGTT